>NC_090284.1:7303333-7627500 GCF_037392515.1 Haliotis asinina | reverse complement strand
ATCTGTTCCTGTTATAGATGTATATGGGATTGCAGTATTTTAAGTTCAGTAAAGTTCAGCCCATTGAAGTGTCTGGTAAAGATGTCCATCATACAACAAGACACGAGGAAGACAATGTTGAAACAGCACGCTATGATCGACTGAGCCTGACAACTAATTTAATGTGAAAACGCCACTGGAAATTATATAAACACTGAAGACTTGCATCTTTCCACATCCAACAGGTCATGAAAGCTGAAGGAGTCTAAAATGGCTCGACTTGGCGTGAAGAGTCGTGTTTCTCGGACATGCCAAATTAATCAATTTCCTCTTTGGGTTTCTACACTCCAACGCTACGATCGCTAGTAGTGCCACGATGACAACGGGTTTCCAGACAAACGTCACTTTTGGATCTCACTTGGTCATGCAGTTACTAACCAAATGACGTTAAACTAGAATCATTATGTATCTTAACCGCTAAAATAGAAGACACGAGGAAATATAGACAAATCATTCTTGACATGTCGGAACTGAGATCGCCTAATCTTTGTACAGACAACTTTATCAAACACGATGCAAATGTTCATCAACACATCAGCCCTTGAATGATTTTGAAACAGATCCGTTACGAGCGAGCACTTTAAGGATCCAGAAGACAAGCGATAAAGGAAACATTTCAACGGAAATATGTTCTAAGTGATCGCATTCTTGAGAATCGAATTTACAGGCAGAGTCGTACTCGGGAGGAGGTGCAGTAATTACTCACGCTGTTTAACTACAGACCAAAAGAAAGTGTTAATTTGGAAACTAGATTTGGCAGAAACATTACAGACGTTAACATCAAAACAAAACCAAATCTAAATCAGTCGCCGAGGCACAGTCACGTTAAGGTCCTAAACACAACTTTCATTGTCACCTCCATCATCACCAAGCATCTCTGGTTTCTGGTTCCTGGAGCTGGTGCTGGTGTTGGCGCTGTGCCGGAGCTGTTGCTTTGCAGCTGCTGGCACTGGTGCTGGGATACGTGCACTAGATGTTACTCATATTCGGCATTGATCTTGTACAATATTCCTTAACTTTGATCATTGCTTTGATAATGCATGAGAGGACCTGTGGCTTTGAGTTCGGCAGCATGGACACAATGATGTGTCTACAGCTGCGATATCTCCCCTATCGACGGGGAAGGCGCTTGAGATGTTGTCTGTTGGATGATAGATACCGCCTTGCATGTCGTCCAAAACAATAATATATATATAATTAATATATATAATTAATTATGATATCAAACGATGACGTAATCGACATTATTTCAAGCATTGTCAATATTACCAGAAACACCTTTAACAGTGAATAACGTAAGAAGACGAATGGAGAAGGCATGAGCAAATAAATGAATGAATGAATAACTGAAATAGTGAGTGAATGAATAAGGTTGGTTAAGATGTATACGGTCTATAGTTTACGGAAGGTCTTAAGTGAAACCAAGGCACTTATCACGCTGCTAAAATGACAACACATTGCAGAGCTAACACATGTAAATGGTGATGGTAACATGGGTGCAGTTTGGGTAGTCATAATCCACAATTGTCACTCATTGCAAACAAGTAGCATTCATTGCAAAACACTCTTTCCACGAATCTCTGCTAAAAGCAATTTACAATTCTGACTATATGATGTGTTTGTTTGAAGCGACATGCAGTAGTATTTCAACTGTGCAGCGCCGTTAGTGATTGACACCTTAAGAAACTCGTTCTCCTGGATATAACCCGGTAATCAAAATCGTGAATCCCAAGCATGCGTCTACACAGATATTAGAAATCGTTACAACGTCTTAAATGTTAAACGTCAAGCCCAAGTTCGCTTCTTAGAATGTTGAAAATCAGAACAGATATTTGTTTTTTATGCATAACGAAACCGATCAACAATGAGGGGGTAGTCTTGTCCCATGAAATTGATTGTTTCTTGCCAAATTGCCATTTCCAGAATTTCACAGAGATATTCTCAAGGATTTTAATCGTTACTTCATAACGTGGCGTTTATCAACAGCGGTCAAATCTCTTTTCTGTAGTAATACAGAACGAAGACAGTGGGTTCAAAATGAACAAGTGCATAGTACTTTCTTGTCTGCCGACGAATTCCATTGTGTATGTTTGTTGACAGGCCCCCGCTGCATCGTATGAATATTCCACTGAGGCGTCAGGAAATGAATATTTACTTTTCCAGAAAATATGTGAATGATGGCTTCTGCCATTAGGGAAGACATGCCAACCCTCTTCTCGAACTTCTTGTCATCATAGATGTTCAGTGGTGCATTCTTCACATTTTCACACCTGTTTTGCCCTTTACACCAAATATAGTCTATTTCGCGTCAAGAGTGGCAATTCTTTTGCATTGACCTTTTACATTCTCCGATAACAGGAAACCAATTTATACGAGAACGCAGTTTAATAGCATCATATTTAACAGATATTTGACGATAACGCTCATGGCAAACACACTTCGATTACCTTTGCGCTCTGGAAATATTAAACGCGACGTTAATCACTCTACGTAAAAAGGAAAACCGTGTTCGTCTCTATTAATTAGGAAACTTACGGGGGAAAGTTAACAAGAGTACTAAATATGACAAAGGAAATACAGGATGCAAGACCAACAAATTTTATGCAAATATATTCTTCTTTCAAAATGGTATAAAGTCAGAAGTACAAATTATTGCTCATTTTGATAATATACAATAAAAGGCCGGGCGGGACAACTTAGGAATGGCCAGCGAGTCCTAACTTGACACACAGAAGGGAGCAAGCTACAAAGACATATCATTGGACAGATCTCGACGAGATGAATACGAAAAGTTCATTTGCCAGGGTGTTCACGTGTTAATAAGATCACAAATTGGCTCTGAAAATGCATTTCTGCAGAAATTTCTGGCAGATTTTTTTTAATAATAAATAGAAAAATAATAAATTAAATTATTTAACGATTGTGTTTAATCTTATTCAACTAAGATAATTCTGGTAGCGAAACAAAAATATCAGATCAGTTGATCACGCTAAGTGCTTATTACTTGGAATAAACATGAAACTACCACTCACGCAGCAGTATCATTATTTATACTCTCTAAGTTTGTTAAATTAAGATAATTCTGGTAGTGAAATAAAAAATTTCTGCCAGAAATTTCTGCAGGAAAAAGCATTTCTGCCAGAAATTTCTGTTCATCTCGTCGAGATCTTTCCAATGATATAAAATATGTCTTTGCAGCTTGCTCCCTTCTGTGTGTCAAGTTAGGACTCGCTGGCCATTCCTAAGTTGTCCCGCACGGCCTTATAATAGAAACGAGAAAATTTCGTATCCATGATCATGAGTGCGGTGAACCATTACAACATCACGGTTATGCTTTTGCACTCACGTACATTTCGGAATAATTACCTTAGCATTGTAACGTTGCTAGGTATTCGTAAAATGAAGGGCATAAAATGGCCAACCATCGGCACACGTCATAAACATATACAAGGACCTCATTGCAAGTGAATTATTGCAAGAAATATGCAATAGAACAGTAAATAAAAATATCAAAGGATACCTGATACATATTGAGCTGAAGTTGTACACACAAGCATACACAATTGGAATCCACATCTATATGGACATTATACACAAGCGTACGTAAATATATGGAATTTATGTACAACTATCAAACGCCCAAACACGCATGCCACAGTATATAGAACGAACAGACTCGATCATCTTCCAAAATAGACAACACCATAAAAATCAGGGTATGAAAATCACAAACATTTCAGACAGACCACAGGGCTGATTAGATGAAAACCTTGACAACCCTGACCAAACATTACCTGCCCGCAATTAATTTAGGCTTTTCCAAGGGACGTAATTCCTCATCCACTTGGAATTAATCATTTATTGTTACGAGTCAACTGAAACATGATTTATGATGAATATCGTCACATACATGTCTAAATTTAAGGCAGCCTTAGGAAAGGTGAATTTGATAATCTGACAGTCCGTCTGGAAAATGAGCAGTCGCGGGAGGTGGGACAGGCAGGAATATCGAACGCTGGAAAAGGGGTTGCGGTGGTTGGCTGGTCAAGGAATGACACATTTTTCAGTCTGATTCTGCGTCTTATCCCAAACACAGTATCATCTATGTAATCAGTAATATTAACTATCAACATACTGAACAATAACTAATCTCATATTTCCAAAATTGGGAGTATCTTGGAAACATAATCTTTCCAAGACATTTACAAGATTGTAAATGTGGACGTCTCTGCAGTGTATGAGTCTGTTATGTTGTTCAACCTTTACTCTCAGAACTGAATCAGGTACAAAATGAGGGAAGTGATTATACTATTCAACCACCACACCCAAAGTACACACACTGGCACTACTGAAGATACAACACAATACATACAACGTGTATATACCTAGCACGTACTTTCCGGGAAAGGTACACGTGTCGCGCGTATTGTCGCTTAAACTCACAAATATTCCATCTTGATAATACATTAATCATATTTTATTTCAGGTTCTGTGGTTCGTCGATTAATTTGTTTCTTTGCTGCTTGTAAGAACGTATCTAATCACGTTCTAGATTATTGGAGAAGACCCTTTCGTTTTTAGTTTTAACATATGAACATAGCAGTAGGTCTTTTGCATGTGTTGGTTAGCAGACTTGTCCCTATATACATGAAGCTCCACCTTTACTGGCAACATATATCGTTTTCTTAAAGGTTATGTGACTCAGTTTCTTGTCACTGAAATAGAAACAGTAGAACCTACTTCAAGGCATTGGCTTTCTTTATCACTTACAATTTATGTCTGTTCCAGTTATGTGATCATCATTATGGAGCACTACAGTTATAAATCAAGGCAGCAAGATAACATCTTACACACGTATTCAATTCAACATGATCTGTTGCAATACGAGGATCGTTCTCACGTTAGTAATTTGCTCCACCACTTTTACAAGATATTGGTGTTGTTTGTAGTGAAATTTCCATTATTTGGATCAAGGATGATGTATTGCCAGGCCATTAGAACTGAATGCAGCTTGTTGAAATTGCATGCTGTACCGCAAATATACTTGTAGTAGTCTTAGGGTAATAACAAGGGCACAAATACCATTCTGAAAAGTAAACATTGCCATTTAGCGAGTTAGTTAGGACAGAAATTATACCTTATGGGCGTTCATTAATGTCACACACTAGTCTGACAGGCTGACACTTACTTTGACATTTATGAAAAAGAAAATGCAAAATATTCTCGATATATGTTCCATGTGTACGGCTATTGTGTTATGAGACAACTTCTTATACGTGAAACGAGAGCTTAAATACAACACAGTAGCACTCGGACATGCCAAATCACATCATGGTCTCACATGTCCACCTTTTTGTCAGGTATTTAGTGGTATGTGTTTTCTCAGATATGATTTTTTAAATGTACTTTACCACACTGACAAGCAAATACACTTTAAAGGTTAGCATGGACATACTATTAGTTTCGTAGCTTTGGAGTTTCCCTTGTCTTTATTTTGCAAGAACCCCGTGAGTGTTTGCTGTTTAATGTTCCAGTCAGCCAGAAAGGTCTGCTTAAATCAGAGTACAGTTGTGACTATATCATGCGTATGTATACGATACAGCTGGTTGATGATGTTTGTTAACAATCGAGTCTTGACCAGACAACTGAGCGATTGTCATGATGTGACACGATGGCAAAACATGTGTCTATGAATCGATATAAAAATGGATGACACCAGGTGTTCGAGGTGAAAAGGTAATTGCATCCTGCCCTACTCGTGGCACCCGTCATAAACGTATGCAAAGTCTAGTCAATTGTTCGTCTTACATGATTCGAGAAAGCATGGTAGAAGTCAAAATAGGGACATTAGACACATTTGGCACAGATGCGTCAGATGTGATAACATCCTCCACACGTCTAGCGAAAGACATTTTGAAAGATGTTGAGGCCTTGTAGTGGGTGAATTAAAACGTAAAGTCTCTTCCAGATATATCTTAACTAAATCAAGTTATAGATTGATAATAATCAAAGGTAAATATGAAGAAAAACTGTAACCAATGAACAGTAAAACAATTAGATTGTCACAGATTGAAATTTAAAACTAGTAATTAAATCTAAATCATTTTAACTACGCATATATAACAATATAAAAAGAAGGCTATAGATTACCACCATCTGGGGACCTGAAATACTGTGACTGTGATCAAACAACTTTGGACCAAGAGTGAGCAAGAGTCTTTGGAATCTCGGTAAACAGAGTATGCTCGAATGTAAATATACATCAAAGGTTGTAAAATGTAAACACCAAAGGTTGGAGCTCTTGGAATGTTGCTCATTTCATTTCACATTTTGTTTCTCGGTAAATCTCAAATGATATATGCTTCAATATTTCATAAATTGTCTTTCACCTCTGAAGATAGACATGCGCGCGTGTCTGTGTCCACAATGTTTATTAACAAATGCATCAAGGAATAGGAGCTTTGTCAAAACTCATTCCATTTCTGAGGATCGGTGAAGGTCCTGGGTAGCATAGGTCTTCAGTAACCCATGCTTGCCATAAAAGACGACAAGGTTTGTCGTAAGAGGCGACTAACATCACGTCTAGTAAATCTGGTCGCAAGTGCCTCGGAATGCCCATGGGTAAACCAACAACACAGGAATGACTTTTGCTTGCGAACAAACATTATATCACCTGATTCTTTAATAGTAATGGTGTAATGTGGTTGTCTCTCTTTGATAAAATGTGCTCCGGTATAAGGTTGGAATGACATTTTGCTGTCATTAAACCGCCAACGCTGTCTTCAGAGTGGTGAACAATTTCTAGCTGTGATGAACACGTTCAGACCGTTCCAATGTAACACCCTCTCGTATATTATCAGTTTTCGATACGCTGAAATGCTGAAATAAAAACGTCAGGAACGTCATCCCTGGAATCATAGATTGTGCAGTTCTAATTATAACACTGTAATAGAGTTGAAGTCGTTCAAGTTCATCTCATTTCACTTTGAGTGTAAGGCTTTCTTCACATGAGATAAGTTAATGTTAAAACGGACCTCTTACTGTAGGTTCTCTACAAATAGTCCATTTACTAGAGAGTTATAGGAATTCATTGGTTCTTGATGTAAACTATCAATGTGGAAACTGTGATTATTTATGGAACATTATTTAAATGCTAGTCGATCAAATCAACGCTTATGGAGACCACGCCATCCTTTTACTGATTCGGTGTGGAATGGCCGGGGGAGTTCTATATAAATCTGGCCTGTATCAAACTCAATGTTTTTCGAAACCAACTTCGTGTTCGTAGTCGTGACAGTGCCAGTTGGAGTTGGCATAAACCCTCACCTATGTGAAATGTCATATCATACCAGTCTCTTTCGCTGGTACTTCTGTACTTATTAACGTTCTGTTTGACCCCGTTTTGATTACATGATCTACAAGTATGCCACCTTCAATCGCCACGGTTTTTCAAGATTTGTTTCAAAATACGGATTGGCTTTAAGATTAAGATGTGAATCCCCAATATAAGATTCATCTTCTTACATATTTGAAATATAAAAGTGATAGTGAGCATGAGTGAAATCAACACAAACACAATCTATACTGAGGTGCAAAAGAAACGTTCTCTTCCTTGAAATTGGATGAATTCAAAGGCCACAACAATAAAGTACATGTAAAAAGTAAATGGGTTACTGTCAACAAATCATATACACCAAAACAAAATATTCAGCCGTAAGACATGAAGATGGGGTGAAAGGAAGATATTTCCTTAGCGAAAGCAACACATGTACAGGAAACAGAACTAATGGGAAAAGTAAAGTCTGTAATAACGATTATGTCTACCCCTGGCCCACATTGACTGAACTGGTCAAGCGTCTGGTGACGTCAGCAGGGATACACCTCCATTCACCTACGATGGCCTGTGTCAACTCCTGTCTTGTAACTGGCGGATTCTATCTTCTTGAAATCCATCTATCGAGTTGATCCTCCAAATATTCGGTGGGTAACAAGTCAAGGGAAACGAGCTGGCCATGGGAAAATGTTGCAGTTGTTTGCGTTCAGAATGTTCTGTACAATCCTAACGATGTGTGGGAGAGCATTGTCATGTTGGAATACGTCTCCCTGTGACTATTGCTGTATAAATGGTGTGAGCAGGGGCCTCCGCACCTCATCGATATACCGTTGAGCAGTCCGATTGCCGTCGACGACAACACATTGTCAGTCCTCTGGTCACTGCTTATTTCATCCCAGCCCAGACCATGATGTTACCGCAGCGTTATGGCCCAGACTCCTGTACACAACAAGCTGTTCTTTCACCTCCCTTCCTGTACACTCTAACTCTGCCGTCGGGTCTCGATAAGACAGAATCTGCTATAGTCAGAATTCAGTATCCAACACCAGTCACACGTAACTGACAGCGTCTGACGTGTCTAGCACAGCGTAGTCTCACCTGACGATGTCTCTGTTAGTATCGTTCCCCGGTTCCCCATCTAATATCATGGGCACGAAGTCTTCTAGTTACTGTCCATCGACTCAGGGGGTGCCTTAGCCGAAGATGCCGACACCGTCGGTTCCGTAAGCGGTTTCTCAAGTGCAACGTTCTCAGATGCCGATCTTTCGTTGCCGCTGTTGCCCGGAGTCTGCCTGTCCTTGGCCTGTCCGAGGTCTGACCAGTCTGATTGAAGCGTTGGCAAACGTTCCTGACAGTAACAACGGAGCAACTAAACGTTACAGCAACCTGACCAGTTGTTACCCCAAACTGTGGCATTCCTATGACCCTCTCTCGCTCTACTGAACTCAAACGTGGCACTTCCTTTGTGGTTTTCTGTCATGGCACACGCCCACCTGTTGCATGCAATTGTTCTATACACTTTCCGCATTTGCATTATACCTTTATACCACAACATGTAATTTTCGCATTTTTCGTATTTGTGACCCACTACTTCAGATTTGATTCAGCTGCATTGTACTAGAAAAGTCTGTTGTGATTCGTTGTATCTTGCTCATTGATCAATACATATTATTGAATATTTTAGACTTGCCAATGTTATATTTTGCTGATTCATAGGGGATTTCTTATACCTTTTGTCATGGCAATTTTTTAGGGGTAACAAAATTAGGGCTCGTCCGGTAATGGGAAATTATTACCTGCAACAGGTATGAAAAACTAAAGAAATTGCCATTAGGTTACTCCCACCCACACTGCCATAATTCCAAATATTAATCACACATATTCTTTCACTAAGAACACTCAAGCACATTGCATATCATCACCTCAAACACCATGACTATTTCTGTCTGTGTTCCTTAGTAGATTAACCCGTTCTTTACACACGAATCTCAACTCCGAGATTTCTTTACGGTAGGGGGTCAGAAAGGTGCCATCATTCTAGACCGACCTCTCTGTAATAAATTTTGTCAAGAAGACATGCAGACTAACGACTTATTGACCTGGCTCATCTCGGGTCAACTTGACTGAAAATCAAGTCAGATATTAATTTGTTGGCATTAAGGCATCTGCAGCCATTAGACACATTCGTGACACCATGCCTGATGTCAGTTTCAAGGCTAAATATTGTCTTGGCGAGTGACATGAATTGATCAATATTCCAGCAAAGACCTCATGTAGACATGTTGGGATTGAAACCTCCAAAAGGGGGTACGTTTACACCCTTTGGCTAAAGTACGTTTCGACACTATTCCTGCCATTAACAAAACTTCAAGACGTCCAGTGATGTGTTCACTGCTGGAATTCCCTCAGCCAACGCTAACTCCTGGGTCGGACAACAAGCTGTTTGGCCTATGGTCAATCACGAAGCAAGTATCTGCGCAAGTACGATCCATTCAATGACATAGAATTTACCTGCATGTAACTGTGCAAAATACATTCAAGTTTAACTGCTGATATCTATTGGAAAACAAGTGCAGCGAAGTCTTTTGTTATTTGAAAAGTTTAGTTTACCTATGCTCTACATAAGGCGATATTCATCAGTATTTTATTTCACAGTCGGTGTCAATATGTATGACACGCTGCAGCACGACACAGATAGGCTGTCCTTAGACCTTAGCGGTGTTGATGAAGTGTCAATTTCTATTCCCTCAGGGCAATGAACCTCTGCTATCATTAGCTACATTTAAACGGCCTGATAAGTTTCAGGTCAGTCTCAGACTAATTCTTATGACAATCGACTCCCAAGGGTCCATAAAGATTGAGATTAGAGTGTCAGATTCTACAAACGGTGTTGATATCTCAACAAAATAATTGATGCATATTAATGATTGTGTGCAATGTTGTTAGTATCAAAGAGTACGAGAGCCAAACGTAATGGTTACAATCAGCTTCGAATTCAAGTAGCAAATGAAAGCTGGAGCATATATTTTGTCTGTCTTTCGGAGTGGATGGTTAAATAAAATGACAAACACAACTGATCAAACTAGAGTAACCACTCTCAAGTAAATTTAAATAAGTACATAGTTAATCCCTATTGTCTGTTGTATTCAATGGTGTTTTGGAGTAGCTAACCAAGATTGATTGTATATGCTGTATGGGTGGGAGGCTAACCGAGGTTGATTGTATATGCTGGAGGTGTGGGTAGCTAACCAAGGTTGATTGTTTATGCTGCACGCGTGGGTAACCAACAAAGGTTGATTGTATGTGATGCATGTATGGATAACTAACCAAGATTGATTGTATGTGATGCACGTGTGGATAACTAACCAAGGTTGACTGTAAATGATGCACGTGTGGGTAACCAACAAAGGTTGATTGTAAATGATGCACGTGTGGGTAGCTAACCAAGGTTGATTGTATGTGATGCATGTATGGATAACTAACCAAGATTGATTGTATGTGATGCACGTGTGGATAACTAACCAAGGTTGACTGTAAATGATGCACGTGTGGGTAACCAACAAAGGTTGATTGTAAATGATGCACGTGTGGGTAGCTAACCAAGGTTGATTGTATGTGATGCATGTATGGATAACTAACCAAGATTGATTGTATGTGATGCACGTGTGGATAACTAACCAAGGTTGACTGTAAATGATGCACGTGTGGGTAACCAACAAAGGTTGATTGTAAATGATGCACGTGTGGGTAGCTAATAAAGGTTGACTGTATATGATGCACGTGTGGGTAACCAACAAAGGTTGATTGTAAATGATGCACGTGTGGGTAGCTAACAAAGGTTGACTATATATCATGCATGAGTGGGTTGCTAACAACGGTTGATTGTACATAGTTCATGCTAAAACCAATGTTGATTGTAAATACTGCATGGGGGGTGAACCCATGGGCGATTCTAATCATTGCACAGGTGGACTTCTAGTGAGTGAATGAGTTAATATTTAACGTCACATCGGCAATATTTCAGCCATATCGTGACGGGGCGGGCTTCTAACCAAACTAATTAATTGTAATGACCGCAAGGGAACTGCAAACCAGGGTTGATTGTACATACTTTATGGGTGGTTTGCTAATCAATGTTGATTGTAAATACTGCATGAGAGCTACCTATTAAGTTAAATACGTCATGGTTGGAATTCAGATAGTATGGATTGTAAGTACCGCACAGGCTGCTTAACAACTTTGTAAATACTGCACATTATTAAAGTAGGGCACATTGGATTCTGATGAATGCCCTAAAGATATGGTGATTTCTGTGGTTAACTAAAGCTGTGAAGTATTTCTGTACAAAAGTTTGGAGGACAACGAAAATGCAAGTAGTTAAGTATGCATATACTCTTCATGAAAAGAAACTTGTTTACTTTCAGTCAAAACCGATAGACACGGATCGACTACCGAAAGATCATGATTCTGTGGGAAGGGTATAATCCCAGACATGGGAGTGACGCAGGAGTGAGCGAAATGTCGATGTTGGTCACAACGGCGTTGTGGAATGTTCTGTCTCTCTTGGACAAAGTATATGGTGGACGTGGTTGCGCAGGACAACTCTTGACAAACACATACAAGCACATGATCTGGCGTTGCCATGTAATAGTCTACCGTTGACGTTCTGGTGGGGAATGACTTGGTGTTACAGGATCACGTATCCTTATCTGATTTCCGTCAGTGCTCCTGCCATTTGCTCAACAGTCGTCCTACCACCGTGGCGGAATCCTACCCGCACTATTACAATTACGCCACCAAAACGATCGATTTGCAGCACACAGTTTGGAGCATAACGTTCCCCTCGACGTCTGAAAACATGGTCTTTCAGCACAGATTCCTGACCCGTTCAGCGTATTACGAACTGCTTGGCAACACAATCTGATATATTTGATTGTGCTACAGTAATCCAAGAGCATGATATCTGCATTTGTCAAGATGTTTCTTTTTTTCAGAGGATTTAAACTCTTTAAGAAAACTGGGCCTGGAGAGTTAGGAATCGCCATGGGATGTAATTGTGCTCTTCGCTTTGTTATAACTTCATGCATGAAAATCGTAATTTCTGCTCGTGTGGGCAATATCTGAACGCCTTGAAACTTGAACAAATAATATTGACCTCAGGTTTATCGATGATTTGATACCGTTCAATGACACTCACTTCCTTTCTACTGACTTACCCACCCAAGTATGAATAAAAGAAAAGAGTGAACAGCCTCATGGAAAATATACTAACGCTTGTATTGAGCTCCTGTTCATACTTAAGTCTCCGATTTCCAATTCGTCCCTGAAAATGGCTTGGTTTGGGGAGTTCATCTCATGCTTTGAAGTTTGTACAAGAAAGAGAATGAACCTAAAACACAGTTGCACACACTCAAAGAATTTTAACTGACTGTTTGTCGTTTAACTCAGCAATAGTCCAGCTATAAGGCAGCGGTCTTTAAGTAATGGAGTTAAATATTCTCAAGCCTGAGCATCGATCTACGCAACTGGTATACGATAACAAGCCTCAGCCAAGTCAGCGAGTCTGACCACCCGATCCCAAACGTTGCCTCTTAAAGCAAGCATGGGTTACAGAAGACCAATCTAACCCGGACAGACAAATTGTAATCTATCTTATGAATTAAGTTTTTACGGGCACAGTCAAATTTTAAACTATCTTAATTCAATCAAATATGTCCATGCTGTGTTCAATTATATTTATGCTCCGTGTTCATAATGTTTATTTTATGGGGAAATAAACAGCACAAGAATGACCTTTCTAAGGGAGCATACCTTTATTGAGTTGATTTGGTTGTAGTGCCATTTTGATGACATTCGTTCAACTGTAAGGGTGGAGAGACTTCATTACGTTTTCTCTTCTAACCTCTTAAATCCTTCCACGGACTACTTCAAATGTCTATTATCGGTTTTTGATACCAAGCGTACTTCCAACAATGGTGATTATTCACCATCTTGGGTATAACATAACTGAAGAAGTTAATCACATTTATCATTTCATCTGAAACATGAGGCTTCTTTCATTTTGTGAAATAAGGAAAAGTTAAAGTTCTTAAAGATGTTTGTAATACCTTCTGTGAGAGACATGAAAGCAAGATCGACTAAGCCAACATGATTCATAGAATATCACTCACACTCCTCTGAGTAATGTTCACACTACCAACAGCAGAACAACAGTTCTCAGTGTAATTTAATACACAAACACACACACACATACATACATACATACATATACATTTATATGTATTTATATGTGGATGGGTGTGTGTGCGTGTGTGTGTGCGCGCGCGCGCGTGTGTGTGTGTGTCCTGTTGACCCCAAGTAATCCTCTGCTGAATTTGTAAAGTCCACGTTCCATGCACCACCAATTCCCATACAATCGGGTAAAAGCATCGCCATCTCATTTTTGAACTATCTGATGAATGGAAGAGAGTGCTATCCTGCATTAGCCCTTATTGAATGGTCAATTCTAGGCATGGTTATACTTCTTCAAACAGTTTCATGCTGTATTCAGCCATCTCGTTCACTGTCACAGACCAATAATGCTCTGAACAGAATGAACGCATGTGGGCAAACAAATTCTGGTCTTCCATCTAAAACCTAATGCAATAAACACTCGGCTACTCCCATCGTCAGTACAATAATCATAGATACTGGCCATACATAACCTTCTCTGATAACACTCCAGCGCACTGTAACACAATCACCTCATGCACCCTAACCATATATTTTCATGTTCCCAAGTAGATTATCTCGCTCCTTATACCCCAATCTCAGCTGCGAGTTTTCTTTACGGTGTTGGGTCAGAAAGGTGCCATCAATTTCGTTTGACCTCTTTGCGATACATTTTGTCAACGCGACTGGCACATTGGCGACTTATTGAACTGGATCGACTCAGGTCACTCAAAAACTGAGTATCAAGTAAGAAATGACTTCGTTACTTCGTTAGCATTTCACAAGGTTGTATTTCAGTGACCTTTTCGGTTTTTAATCAGTATTTGGAGATGTGTTTGGTAATCCAGTCCATTTAAATTGGACCTGAATGTAATCAATGTACGTCAAGCGATATAAATGTATAATGTGAAAGCTACCTGACTATTTGGTGATCACAACAGAATAAGAAGATATATTAACAAAATGTAAAGTTGCCTTCAAATAGTCAAATGTAATGTTGAAAAGTAAAGACATTGTGAAGTAGTAGAGATTACGGAATGTACATATCTACAACCTCAGAATACATGTTTGTATAAATGTTCAGTCTCGTCAATCTGTATTTGAAGGAGATTATACTGACTATGACTTATACGCCTACGCCGCATTATTCAAAGTACTAGTATCCACACTAGAATCTATCCCAGTCCTTGGAAACAAACAAATGCTTTTACCACTTAGCCACAAAAACACCTCGCCAAACTTCGAAACATTAAACAATTTCTGGGCCTGGCAAACATTTGAGTAGCATGAGGATCGACCACCACAGTCGGTTCTCACGGGATCCTTGTTTTCTGAGAACAGATCCCAAGGCTTTCTTCTAGTACGATAAATGGGAAAAGATACCAATATGTCACTACCTATAGCTCTTCAAAATATAATGTGAATTCTTCCTGGCTCTTCAACCTACTTGTGAACCCCGGAGCCATTGGAAGCAGGAATTGGAATATTTGCAGGAAATTGCATTTTCTTATTGGGTTTATCAAAATGTAAGAACCAGCAATGTCGTACTGGTCGTACAGAGGAAGGGCTGTTTTTCGCATATAATCGTTAAATCCTTCTCTTCTTACGGCGATAATTCAAGTATTCTTTGCATTCATCGGAATTTTATTTCATCGCCTGAGTCGGCCTGTTGATGCCAATGCGAAAATCGTGCTGCCGTAAGCCACACAGAGGCTGTAAAATCCTGGTACCTCAAAAGTGTTGATGAAGTGTCAATTTCTATTCCCTCGGGGCAATGAACCTCTGCTATCATTAGCTACATTCGAGACGGCCTGATAAGTTTCAGGTCAGTTTCAGCCTACTTTGTATGATAATGGACTCCCACAGGCACAGAGAGTGGGATGAGAGCATCAAGTTTTACTGACGGTGCTGATACCATCAAACGTAATTGATGCATACAAATGAACACATGCAAATGTTTTCAGTATCAAAGGAAAAAGTACTAGAGAAAAATGAAAAAGATAATTATGGTAATGATCAAACTGAATGTGTGGTCATTACTCGTTCGTCTCATCTTCCCAACTGAGTGCCTAGTTATAACTGATATATAAAACTAATTAAATTAAGCTGCCACTCTCAAGTAAAACACTAAACGTATAATAATTATTCACGTGTGCTATTTTCCGTCTGTTGGATTACATAGGAAAATGTACAGTTTGATCAGAAATCAGCTAAACTAGGACGACGCTTTGTCGACATATAACTGTAAATGTGTTGCAGCACAAGTGGAGACGGGAACAAGAACGTCATTTTCATTGGTGATAGGGGACAAGAATTCATCATTAAATCAGGGTTGTTTACATAGTCATTACGTGTATTAACCATGCATATTAATAGAATCAGAGAATTTAAATATATTGACATTTTAGAAATGGATTATGGACAAGAAGTCGACCTTTTGAAGTTTCACTGTAACACTGTCGACTCTCTATGAACGTTGATGACTGCTCATGCTAGGGTCACACTAATCCGATGGTAGGTGTTGTTCGAGATTTCTGTTAACGTGAGCATCGCGTAAGGCGTGAACATGGTTATAGAGCTGCCTCAGATAGTTCACTCAAAATGTCATCAATGTCATCATATAAGAGAGTGAATTTTATAATTGTGCACATAATTCATTCAATTCAGAAGGAAAGAACTTACATTCAATTTCGAAATGGCAAATGCACCGTTAACTCAGATCCGAAAGTGAAATGGACAGGACACGGACCTTTTTTCTTAGCTGAACCATGACATTTCACCGTCGTCGTCCTGTGCAGGCAGTTGTGTTTCTTGAATTAATCTGTAATAAAATGAACTACGTGTTATCACAACAACTCCGATCATTAATCATTGCTTCTACAATGTTTCCGCTTCCTTCTAGATTACTGTCTGTTATTCCACTTTATCGAATGCCCATTGCCTTTGGGTAGATATAAGATTTTCTGAGATATGATCATATATCATTTTGTTGATATAACTGTTTTATCTCGGGCGTTGGCTTATGCCTTGCTGAGAGTAAAGTTTACCTTACAATTTTCCAGGAAATTGCCAACAATTTAAACCGGTCTAGCAAATGTCACTTGAGAAGCTAAAACTCTGTACAAGACCAGGTTGAAACGTACTAGAATGAGACTGAGAATGAATGCATATAAGACTTGCACACTGATATGACGCTGAATCTCAAATGGAATCTCGTCAAATGAGGTATTCTTAAAATGCTTTTTTGTTTCATTGTATTCCATGATTTAAATTATATGCACTATTTTCCTGCTTTTCTGCTCTTCTGAAGCCTAATGATTGGCATTGGCAAATTATATAATGTCCTTCAAAGATGCACGTGGTTTCGAAATGTAGTTCTGTTTCTTTATTCAAACGTGTCTTTACATATGCAGATGTTCTTATCCCACTTTATAAAGAAGAGTCAGCTTCTCGGGCGAGAAGTGTTATTTTAGAGAAAGCAACGTAATTATTTTGAGCTGTTGCTTTAATACTCGTCAAGCATTGGGGATAAATTTTGTCATGTTTCGTTGACCCTATCAAAAACATGCATGCAAAGGCCCACCTTTATTGAAGTAATACCTTCTAAGAGGAGGACTTCCAAAGACCACCGCTGTTATTTATTGTCTCCGGCTCAGGAATGGCTTGAAATGATGGCAAAATGCACTAAAGCAGCGCATCCTGACGTATGAGTGAATGCTGTGAAAACGTCAACTCGGCCGGTTCCTTTTTGAAATATTCGGAGACAGGTGACTGAAGCCTAGTTTGATTGGACAGGGCATCTTTATTGATAGTGTGCTTCGATGCTTTGAACGTCCCTATCAGGGATTTCTATTCAACTGATTATTCACAGTTTTACGATAACTGGCTGAATTAAAACGCCTTAGCCTCTAGGGTATTCAACCTCCTGTCTTTGTCAGATGAAAGGAAACAAAATCCGAACAAAATGGAAGAGGTATTTCCTTCAGGCAAAACACACACACACGAATGTTGTAATGACAATAGTGAAGTTAAATGAGTTCATCAGAACCTGTTCAAAGTGTTTATTGAGCCTAATCCGGGTATATTGTAAACTGTATTACCAGTTCTAACAAGCAGAGGAAATTGGATACCCAAAGTATGAAAACGGCTACTCGATTTCATAGTACAACCTTTCTGGTCATAATCTGTAGCAGATGTTCCCACGACCTTGAACTTGTATGCGTGAACCAAGGTAGTTGAATCAGTTTCATTAATTTAGTGTCATGATAACTTCCAACAGGGTGAATATGTAATCGTATACGCTGGAAGTAGATTTAATGGAATGTAAAATTAGCTCGGGTTCCACCAATGAGCACAAGGTCTAAATGACGTCGATTCGTATTTTGTAGAAATGTTGTTAAAAGTTGAAACACTTGGAAATAGTTTTCAGTCATGATGCAGCAACGTCAAGTTGTTCTTTTGAAGGTTGAGCTGTTCTCTCCATAGGACTATGTTCTATTACTTTGGAGTTGATCACGAGCTATATTGACAAAACAACACCACCTCCGCATTCATGGTTGATCATGACATAGAAACTCTATAATTATTAAAGGGCATCTACGTCGTCAACTAATGATTATATCCTGATGGTTAGATGTGCTGACCATACTGTCACTCTTGGTCAATAACCACTTCCATGATCGACAGATATAGACCGACGTGAGACAGCAGACATATGACTCGGTAGTTACTCAACATTTATGTGAGTGAGTGAGCTTTATGTCGCCTTTAGCCATATTCTAATAATATCAAAGCTGGGGAAATAGGGGAAAACACCAGAAATAGGCTGTTATTCAGAATTTTATTTCTATACATAACTGCATGACGGATAAATATATCGTCATTGTTATTGGAAATAAGACCGAGTTGGTGCTTGAAAGACTGTTTTAACCAAAAATGTAATCATACGTCATTATGGAACATCTTCGACCAATCAGGAAATCTCATTTTTCGAGAATTAAGCTGTACGCCCTCGACCCATTCACCTTTACAATATCATCCGATCCGTGAATTGATCTTCAGTAACCCATGCTTGTTGCAACAGGCGACTAACGGGATCAGATGGTCAGACTTGTTGACCTTCTTGACTGCTATTGTAAGCCAGTTTTCTTCCCCCTTGCATTGATACTTGTGGACACATATCTTCGAGCTGAACGATTTTTCCTGAGAAATATGTCTACATTCTTTTCCTGATAGGCCACGGATTTCATCCCTCATAGAGGCATCTGGTTGGTTCTTGATTCAAATGGATGTGTAAATGATTTACAGAAATAAGTAATCGCTGAGACGAGGTGGCAATTTCTCTCATGCCATTACCGAAATGGTGGCTATGTCTCCCATGCTATTTATCACTACTGACTTGAGATACCAAGGGTTATCAAAAACAGTACCAGAGTAGTTTGGCTAATATGTGTGCACAAATCAGTAATGGAATAGTCTTGCTGTCTCTGCCGAGATCAAATGCGAAATTAATACATCATTAAGGACAGACGATCTTTGTGTCAGTATTTCAAAACATGATCACATTTCTTTCTTAGGGAAAGCAAACAGTCTTGTGTTACCCATTACAGACACATTTAAGGACAAGGGTGAAAATGTGTCTAAACTCTAGGACAACAGTGTGATCGGACCCTTATAATCATTTCAGCAAAGTAACTAATGTAAGTTTTCAGAAGCCACTAATGTATCAGTGGTCAGGTGTCATCATGACCCAAAGCCACAAGACATTGGTCAATGTAGTAGGCATCAATCAATATCAAGTCTGGACCACACTCCATTACTTACAGGCAACGTTAACCGTCAAACAATTGCGGTTTTAGATGACAAACAACAAACAAATCAGTCGTTAGATATTTTGATCTTGTCAACGTTTACGTTTCAGGTCGAGCACAATTAAACAACGTTCAATCTGTCTCGCGCTAGACAGGCCCACTAACCTGCCATTACAAAAAGATGTGAGAATAGGCCAGGTGATTAACGAGGTCGTCATACTCAGAGAACAGCATTGATATACAGAATCAGTGAACACATGTGACAAAGAACAGTGCCCATATTATGACATATCCCTTTATCACTATCTCTTTTTACAACCATATCTTTAAAACCAGGATTCTGGCTACACTGGTACACGAAACCTTTATTCTGGAGCAAAAATGCCCGGAATACTGTCTGTAGTATTATTTGCTGCATAGTCCCTGCCGGAACAAATCTTACAGGGTTTCGGGACATTGAAAAACACATTATTTCACGAAAGTTAGTTGCATTTTATTACTCCTCCAAGTCTACTTATCTGTCTGGTTTTAAGACCTGCCAAATCCATTGTCTCTTGGTAACACAAGGACCCTACATGGTAATCCTTATATATCGTAAATGTGGGATTAATACATGATATCCTTCTTAATGTACGTTGTTGTGTGTTAGTCTCAGCCAGTGCTAGAAGGACATGAGAGTTTATGACAGAATAAGACCATCTGCCATAGATCTATTAAATTATAACTTGCAGTCGGTATATTTTTCGAAAACAATATTAATGATATTAACGATTTCGAGAAGGCATTTCATTTGATTTTGGAATAAATTAAGTCGCTCTTTAATGCTTAGATTTTGCACAATAAGGCTGAGGCCTGTTTAATTTGTAGTTTCGAACGAGATGAAAAACATTTTCATGATGATATTATAACACACACGTATTAATGTAGTGGTATCTGTTTGACGGGGCCCTTGTGGAATTGGATATATACGGTACACGTCTCAGACACATTCTATGTCGTGATAGTGTTACATAACTGATATGAGACTGGTTACACAATCACAAGAATTAATAGAAATATCCAAAATTAAACTCATCCTCATTTTCTGATGCATCGTCATATCATCTGAGATTGTGACAAGTAGTATTTGCGATCCTGACATTTAAATGAACTGTTACAATCACTCCACTGTCTCGTGGCATTTGCAGAGTTATCAGGCAGTTTATGATGTATGCAACAGTCAGAACAGTGTGTATAATTTGAAACTCGCGAGCATTATATTAATTATGCGGTGTGACATGTATTGATGTACTTTTGACATGCCGTACACTGTAATACATCATCCGAAACCCGTTTGTTCCCTCTTTCAGCTAAGGTTCAGGCCTTTCCACGTTCCACGTTCCACGTCCCTCATTCCACGTTCCACGTCCGCAGCGACAACCTGAAAACCCCAGCATGTTTTCTTAGTACGTATTTGAATCTGGCATACCATGTATGCATATCCATGTAACACAACGATATTAAGACATGCAAAGATAGCAATACCTATTATTACAATCCATGCTGTTTTCGGGCAGATATTTTGACAGTATATAAATAACAGTGTTCATGTCCAACACTAAGTACATTTTGTACACATAGTCAGTACGTTTGATGGCCATGCACATATAAGATCAGGCGTACAAAATATTACTAATCTCACATATTTCATGCTCTTCTTTTTCAAACTGCTTTTTGTCAATCTGTCGTGAGAGATCCGAATATTAAATAAATATGAACATCAAATAAATGTAAACAAGTTTTCCAATTAATGATTTTATATGTGTAATCGGTCTTATGTGAACATGAAATATGTAAATATGTATTTAAATGCAACCCTTGTAAGCAAATGCCATCTTTTCATTCAATATTCATTCACTGTTATGGCGTTAATAACGTCAGTACCTGTGAAGGCCCGGGGAAGAGTACTGGCGTTCAGTAATCCTTGCTTGTAAGAAGCGACTAACAGGATCGGTTGGTCAGGCTCGCTGACTTGGTTGATGCATTTCATTCGTTCCCAACTGCGCAGATCGATGCTCATGCCGTTGATCACTGGATTATCTTGTGCAGATTCGATCATTTACATATGTATTTGTAAGAATATCTCCAGGGGTATGATCATTCAATACCTCTCAAAAAACTTACTATCCTATTCTATGCAAGAGGTTTTAATTAGAAACAAGTTTTATCTCTAGCACCAGGTTGTGATAATCAAATTGTTCTTTTTTCCTGGCTTAGCTTCTGCTGTACTCAGAATGAAGATTAGATTTTTCTTGAAATAAAATTCTTGCAATTTAGTCAGCACTGGCTTCTGTCGCTTTAGACGTGAGGTGTATAAAACAAGAATGAGATTGGAAGTAAAGCTAAAGATAGTTCTATTGTGACATGGCACCAAGCAGGAAGATTAAATTAAATCTGGTTAAAGAAGGTGTTCTTAGAATGTTTTCGTCTCCTAATTTGTGTGAATTATTTTGTTTGACTTTGTCACATTTGGTCATATAACTGAAAACGGACGTTAGTTTAATTGCTGTTGGGTAGTGTCGGGGTACAGTTATATACCAGCAACAAAATTGATATTCTTGCTGGCTGCTGGGGATGCTATTCCGCCATCTTCATCCCAACAGCCCACGCTTTCTGTTCTGATCTTTGCCTACCCCGGCGTTTTACTTATACATGGTTTATACTATTTGTCCGTGTTTCTTTGTTTCTACATTAGTACTCATTAGCTGACTGTGAATTGTGCTGACAGTTGTTTATTCGACTATTGGACACATCCCACGCTTTCTGCTCTTCTGAAGACTAATGATTGGCAAATTATATAATATTCTTTGAAATGTAGTCGTTCTGTTTGGTTATATTTTTTTCAACTCCTCACGCCTATTTACATGTGCAAACCTTTTTTATAAAAAAAAGAGTCAGCTTCTCGTGGGAGAAGTGTGACTTTAGCGAAGGCAACGTAATCGTTTTGAGACGTAAGTCATTGAGTTATTACATGTCCGCTTTGGGGATGAAGCTAAGCTCATGTCGTTGTCCACATCAGAAATGAAAATGAAGAAAAGCATCGTTATTGAAGTAATATTTTCTGAGAGGAGGACGTTCAAAGACTATTATTGCTATTTATTATCTCCAACTCAGGAATGGCTTGTGATGAACACAAAGTGTTCTAAATCAGCTCATCCTGACGTATGAGTGAATGTTATGAAAACGTCAACTCGGCTGGTTCCTTCTTGAGATATTCGGAGACAGGTGATTGAAGGCTAGTTTGATTGGACAGGGCATCTTTATTGATGGTGTGCTTCGATGCTTTGAACGTCACTTTCAGAGATTTATATTCAACTGATTATTCACAGATTTACGATCACTGACTGAACTAAAACGTCTTACCCATTGGGGTATTTAAACTCCTATCTCTGTCAGATGACAGAAAACAAAGTCCAAACAAAATGGAAGAGGTATTTCCTTCAGGAAAACACACACACGAATGTTGTAATGATGATAGTGAATCCAAAGGGTTAATCTGGTTTTAGATGCGTTTGAGAACCTGTTGGTAGAGTATCCTCTTTTGACTAAGCTATAGAAAGTGGTCTAAGTCAGACCAAAGTCCAAACCTAAAGTGCTGATTCAGAAACCTAAGGCCATCAGAAGGGCGGAGAACGTTAGGGGATATCTCTGATGCTCATCGACAGATTACGAAGGAAGTATGCGAGGGCAGTGCCCATCAGATTGGACAGCACACTGTCAATCCTTCAGGAAAGTTGATATGTCGACCCTACAAAGTGACAGTACTTTATATCGAGCACACGCACATCTGTAACATCCTAAACTGTTTACAAGAACCGGTTCAAGCTGTTTACTGACGTTAATAGTGGTGTATTCTGAACTATATTACCGGTTCTAACCTTATTGTAGATTGGTAAAAGTTGAAACATCTGAAAAGTGTTCTTTATAAGGTTGCAGGAACCGCAAGTCATTCCTTCCGAATTGGCCGTACTCTCGAGAAGGACTATATTGGATTACTTTGGAGTTGATCACGGTTTACATATACACGAGCATATGTACGGTTTACAAACAACGCTGTGCCCTATAAATAAGGTCATTTGTGGGATCACTATTGTGTCTGGTATTACGACAATTAAATACTTTCCCACAGTCGCGTATTTGTGATGATGTCAGAGAGGAAAAATGAGTTTTCTGATACTCTTGGATCTGGTTGGTCGTTGATATTAAGATTCCAAACAAATGGCATAAACCTATTTATTTCATGTTTACTGAGCAATGCTTTTGTTGGAAATGCCACGCTTGGACCATTTCATGTGAACTGCTAATGGGCACCTGGTAGTATAGGAATACAACACTTCTGATATTAGTAGGAGCCTTTTGGAAAAATTAACCTATTCGATTACATGCTATTAAGGACTCAATCGCGTTGCTGATGACTGTTCTTGGATTAGATGAATTATAAATTGAGCTTTCAGTACCAAACAATCGCATTTCAGTAAAAACGATTTTCACCGCAATCGTCTCACCATCCCTGTTCTGATTTACGACAAACTCACCAATCTCTGTATTTGTTTTCAGAGATAAAAGTTTCAGTTCTAACACGACTGAAATGGAGACCTTGACTGTCGTTGCTTTACAGTCTCAATGGTGTCTATCCGTCTCGCTTTGACGCAATTACGGATCTGCAAATGCCTTTACACAGAAACTCTTGGGTGTAATTCAATAGCACTCTCTTTTTACAGAAAAAAATCCCAAAGCTGTGTTTGTGTGTTTTGGAAGCCCAACTAGTTTTTACGTGTTCTGAAAGCATTAGATCAGTGAAACAATGAAACACCATTTCGATCCATCAACATACCCATAAGATGTCCACGTTGGTGGCGATTCCGTTTTCTCCCTTTTACATTAAACGGCGCGCGTTAGCGGTATATTGTAATTTAGCGATCGAGTATCTATGGCATAGAACACATTTCTTATGCACGCTTCCTAATCGTTATGTATATAATTTCCCATATGGATAGTCAAGCAACTGTAACACTTCATATAAATCTTATGTCGACAAGATAACCTACAACTACTGAATCGACAATTCTGACAGAAGTTTACTAGATTTGCTTGGAATGTTCTGAGCGACAAATATCAAACTGAGTTCAGTGGATATAATTTCTCACTGTGATATTCAGATAAGCTCATGCTCACTCTCTCACTCACTCACCCACTCACTCACTCGACAATATGAAAACAGTGAGGAAATTGTCCCAAGATGAATTGATCTTCAGCAACCCATGCCTCTCTCAACAGGCGACTACTGGGGGATCAGATGGTCAGACTTGTTGACCTTCTTGACTGCTATTGTAAGCCAGTTTTCTTCCCCCTTGCATTGATACTTGTGGACACATATCTTCGAGCTGAACGATTTTTCCTGAGAAATTTGTCTACATTCTTTTCCTGATAGGCCACGGATTTCATCCCTCATAGAGGCATCTGGTTGGTTCTGGATTCAAATGATCGTGTAGGTGATTTACAGAAATAAGTAATCGCTGAGACGAGGTGGCAATTTCTCTCATGCCATTATCGAAATGGTGGCTATGTCTCCCATGCTATTTATCACTACTGACTTGAGATACCAAGGGTTATCAAAAACAGTACCAGAGTAGTTTGGCTAATATGTGTGCACAAATCAGTATTGAATAGTGTTGCTGTCTCTGCCGAGATCAAATGCGAAATGAATACGTTGTTACAGACAGGCTACCTTTGTGACTAAATTTCAAAACATGATCACATTTCTTTCTTTAGGAAAGCAAACAGTCTTGTGTTACCCATAACAGATACATTAGAATACAAGGGGTGAAAATGTGTCTAAAATCTAGGACAACAGTGTGATCGGTCCCATATAATCATTTTAGAAACACAACCAATGTAAGTTTTCAGAAGCAACTACATGTATCAGTGGTCAGACATGGTGTCATCGTGACCCAAAGCCATAAGACATTTGTCGGTACAGTATACTTCAATCAATACCGTGTCTAGACCACACTCCATTACTTGCAGACAACCGTCAAACAATTGCCGTTTTAAATAACAAACAACAAACAGATCAGTGTTTAGACATTTTGATCTTGTCAACCTTTATGTCTCAGGCCGAGCACAATTAAACATTGTTCAATCTGTCTCTGGCAAGACTGATCCACTAACATGCCATTACAGAAAGAGGTGAGAATAGACTAGGTGATGGATAAGGTCCCCATACTGAGACCAGCATTGACATACAGAATCAGTGAACACATGTGATTTAAAGTGTCCCAGACGAAGAATACTGCCAATATTATCGTTTGTCCCTTCACCAACATTTCAGGTCCCCGTAATGTCTCGATCTTTTTACAACCATATATTTAAAACTAGGACTCTTGCTACACTGGTACACGAAACCTTTATTCTGAAGCAAACAATGCCCGGAATACTGTGAGTAGTGCTATTTACTTGTGTTGTCCCTGCCGGAACAAATCTTATTGGGTTTGGGCACATTGAAAAACACATTACTTCACGAAAGTTGTATTTTATTACTCCTCCAAGTCTACTTATCTGTCTGGTTTTAAGGCCTGGCAATACACTCCATTGTCCCTTGGTAACATAAGGATGACATTGTCTGAGAACTGAACAGACAGGACCTTAGCAATCAACTGTGTGATACAATACCCCGTATCTCCAGCTTGCAAGAATCAGCTGATCGTACTTGGTAATCCTTATGTAACGTAAAAGTTGGATAAATACATCATCTTCTTCTAAATGTTCATCGTTGTGTCTTAGTCTCAGTGCCAGAAGGGCATGAGAGTTTATGAGAGACCAAAGACACATTAAGACCATCTGCCATACGTTTCATACGTTTAGTAAAACAAAGTTTGCTGTCGGTTTGTTCTCGTACACACATATCTATGATACGTTTGGTTTCCTGGATGTATTTCATTTGATTATGGTATAAATCAAGTCTCTTTTGTGTGTGTAGATTCAGTACGACTGACGCCTGTTTGATGTCTAGTCAGAAATGAAAACTGTGTTGATGATAATATTGTCACCAATAAACCACAGTATATGTAACATCGATGTTTTTGCAAGTCATCATGGAATTTGATATATAAGGTATACGTTTCAGTCACAGTATCACGTAATAATGTGACGTACGTGATATGTGATGTGTGATTGGTTACGGAATCGTGTTACAGATCCATTTAAAGAACGCTAAAAGCAAAAGGTTGTTTACCTTTGCTGTTATTTAAAAAAGATATCGTGGGTGTCATTTGCAGTCAACCAAAAAAGACCGCATCACAATGATCTAATTATACCATTTAGTGAAACAATCCAGCACTAAACCTTTATTCATTCCTTGATAGATAGTTGTGTGATCGGAGATGGCAACCAGCAGCATTTGCGATCCTGACATATAATGTTATAGTGACTCCACTGTCTCGTGACATTTAGAGAGTTATCAATTATTTTATGATGTAAACAACTGACAAACCAGTGTGTTTAGCTTCAACGTCGAGAACAATATATCTAGCAATTGATACAGGTGTGACAGGTAATTATCTGCAACAGTCATACAATATATATTTACATCTATATATGTGTAATATATATGTCAGATTTGAAAAGATATGCATCCTGAAATGCTTTGTTAGTACACATGTGCATCTGACATAAGATAAATTCATCCCAATCTTTAACGATTATCGAGGTTCTTAAGCGCTAATGTCATCTTATGCGCTAAGTCCACTGAGCCGTCGTAAAGTACAGATTCGTAAAGTACTTTTAGGATTAGCAATATCATGACATGCAGAAATCTGTAAAGAAGCTTCGATTATCTGATATCTTTCAAAAGCCATCAAATAGCCAAGTTCCTTCATCTAATCGACCCATCTGAACTAGAAATACAGATGACAAATGAGATCACCATAGCTGTTTCATATTTATCTGTGCTGGAAGACAAGGGATATGAATTCAAATTTCCTCTTCCGTCAATATACTAGCAGCTTCAGCCCATGGTGTTAACATTTCATAACCCCGAGAAAACAATCTAGCACGCTCTTCCCACCAGGATTTCGAAAGGCGTGAAATGAGTCTTGCTCAGAAGTCGTTCGATCAAGTATACAATATTCAAGGCCTCAGTGGAGCTCTCAAAAGATGTATGTTGCACATGATGTTTCCTGTCGGATGATGTTTAATGTAGTCTTCTATCAGACCTGACTTCTGTATTCGTTTGCGACTGGTCCAAGGTATACACTCTGTTTTGGATAGTGAATCATAGCTACATGTTCGTAATAAGTCAGAATCGAACAATGGACTCGACATGTTGGTTTTTGGGAGGGAGTTATTATGAATATAGGTTGTCGCTTTAAGTATACATGACGTCATCTGACTGCAATACATAGTGAGTTTGATGGTAAGTATGACATGTCTATGTAAAACAATAGTTACCCAGTTTTAACTTCCCTCCGAAATAGATTTTGTACACAACGCCAGCTTTTGCCAATGCAGTGTTTAAATATTTGAAATAACGACATTTACTTCTGTTATCCAGTTTTCACTGTCCTCCGAAATAGATTAGGTAAACAACACTAGTTTTTGCCAATATTTCAATACGTGAAATAACGACATTTACTTCCGTTGAACTGTAACTACAATTATTATCCAAATATATAAAAACAACTTATCTTGTCGCTCTTTCTGGTTTCCTGCATAAATACCACCTCAAGGGAAATATACCAGACAAGTAGTACTTGATAATCTTTTTCTTTCGAAACACTCATATTTCTTTTCTTATAGAACCCCTACAAGTCTCGTCAACAGCGAGTGTAGTATAGCTAGTTTACACTGCAACACAATGGAAAAATTACGTCGCGGCTGTGCAATCTATGTGCGAGGAATAGATGTGTTGCAGATTGTGTGGCATCTGCATTTCTCACATTACATCGGCTATATTACAAACACAACACAAATGGAACACTTCAAACACCTTTACAATGTTAACAATCTCAACACTGAACACAACACAGATGGGGCACTTCAAACACCTTTACAACGTTAACAATGTCAACACTGAACACAACATAGATGGAACACTTCAAACACCTTTACAATGTTAACAATCTCAACACTGAGCACAGCACAGATGGAGCACTTCAAGCAAGCACAAGGTTAAGGCATTTGTAATACAAAACATAGAACATTGTAGGTGTATTTACATTGCAACCTAATCTTTTTTGAGGTAATATAGACATCATGCTAGAATAACCTGGAGTATGAAGAGGGTGGGTTGGGGTCGGGGTGCGGATGGTAGTCAATTTGTCAAAATGAAATTTACTGCAAAAGTCATTCACGTCAAGATTAATTCAGATTATTGAGACCGATCGTTCTTAGTGCGTAAGTTGAAAGTGTATTGTGTGTAAATCGTTTGCAGTTACAGGTTAACATGAAGACACAGCAAAACATGAAATAATTTGGACAGATAGCCCTATATATTCTGCCAAGTGTTTATGCAGACACACGCACGTCAACACACACGCGGCAACAAACACACACACACACGGGCGCATGCACGCACACACGCACGCACACATATACATTCATAGCCTTCACAGGTTTATTCACTAACATCTGCAGCAAAATCAAATTACTGTTGTTCCGTTAAGGTTCCTGAAAACAATACGCCTAAGGGAAAGGTCATGCATTTAGCGTAATACAACGATCCCCTTGAAAAGTGATATGATTAACAGTAGTACTCGTATCGCTATGGTTTCAGCATACGTGATCTTTTTAAAGAAGCTTCTGTTCAACATATGATAGTACAAAGGCGAAATTAGATGTCAGTGCTGTATATGCCACATCAAATGCATCAAGCGTGCTTCGATCAAAGGCAACTGTCAAAAATACCATAATCATGTACTTTCGTCTAACACTACCAACGCGCTTCTCAAACATACATGGACGATGCACATCTTCTCAAACATATTCAGATCAAACGCTGTGTTCCCACGGGCTGTATCATTAACCACAGATCTCCTTTCCTAACTTCATAAACGTCACTGTCGATCTCACCGAACCAGTCAATTGGTAGAAAGGCACGCGGTACGCTTGAAGCATATTCTCGTGCCTGTATGTTCTCGTGAAGTAAATGTCTTCAAACTTTTGAATGTTATATTTAGAATTTCCCATTGGAAAAGACATATTTTCATGTACTCATGACCATTTATTGACATCTACACTGACACATTTTACTGCCGCTTTGCACACTTCATTAACATAAGGTTGAAATTATACAGGTGTGTTCTCATATTAACGGTCCATTAACTGCCCGTTGTCACGGTGCTGGCAAGAGTAATGACCCCTGCACTAAGGGTCATTGGCTCAACCACATGTGGTTGTCAAAGAGTGCCATATTGGCCGCACCAGTGAACTTTGATTAAATTAATATATATCAAAGAAAGTACAACCCACCTGCAACAATAACACCATTTATTATGACTACAACACATGAATATATTAATCACCAAAATCAAATAAGTAACATGGAAATCAATGAACTGAGGTCCTCTAGTATTTGAGGACTTTACCACGCTAATCTTCAAACAAAATGAGGACAATGAATGTTTGTCATAGATATTGTTCTAGTAGATAGGAAACTTTGCCATCTACCCAAAAATATCAATACCAACGTATCCCTGTCAAGACTAATAGTCTAAAAGTTAGAGACTGAAGGTTAGAATACAAGGAACTTACCAACATACCCTTGTGTCCAGCGTCCCAAGAGATTCTAGTTGGTGTGAGTCCACCCTGGAACTGCCACCAACTAGAATGGTTCTGGAATTTATAGGTGCTTGACGGACGTCAGAGGGGGCAGCCTGTGGCTTGACCAAGAAATATTAAAACTGATACTTGAAACTCAGTAATTGTGTATCTCAAGCATCGTGTTTAATCCACAGAAAAACTATAAACTGATCTTATGAGTGGATAACTGAGCATGTGATAGCAAACACAATTTGCAACCGTGTGTTCATGAATGTTTTGGGGTTTAATTTGTTTTCTTTATTTCATAAAACGTCAAAAACTGAAGGTGGTATTGATATCCACCGTCTTGTGTATCAGTGGAGACAGAGTGACTAGCACATAATGCACTATTTAACATGTTATTATTACTCGTGTGACAAACGACATAAAGTATATCAATAGGTTAAGGAGATTAATCGTCTTATTACGGGCGGAATTTTACCTCATGTATGGAAACATGTTCCTCACTAAAGGTCCCGCTCTGTAAATGCTACTGTTAAATTCGTACCGTTTATATGATGATGGGTCAAGAATGCTGCATGAGTGGTAGTATCTACACGAACATGTATGTGTATTTAACGCCATGGGTTTCATCTGTGATTGGTGTTTACTGCCGGGGCTCTCTCCTTTCACGTGCAAAAGTCTCTCGAAACTTCCAGGATTACTGCTATATTTTCTGAAATATAAGTAGAACACAAGTACAGCGACAGTATCGTACATTACTTTTGAGATGTGAACGTTTCCATAAGCTGAATGTGAATGGTTTACTTTTTAAAAATCTAGAACACATCAGTTGCCTCGTTGTGTTTAATTCAGGGGTCTGCGAGAACGATGGTGGCGATGTGGTCGCAAAGTGCTCGAAAATTCAAGAATCAGTGACTGTGTATATAAAGGCTGGTTGTTGTGTTTACGACACACACTGATTTACTGGAGTTGTCATCATTCGGCCAATCTAAACTTGTCTACCTCTTCGTCAGATTGTCAACACTGACATCCAGCATCGCCGTGTGACATTGAGTATAACTGTTTTTCACTCTCAAACCAAGACTTTTCTGAGCTGATATTGTGTTTGTGACCCATTACTGTAGATTAACTCAACTGCAATGTACTAGAAACCTATATTAGGAATCTTTGTATGTTCCTCTTGTCTCCTCAATACAAACTATTGAAAATTCTAGACTTGTCAGTGTTATATTTTGCTGGTTTGAAGGGGAATTTCTTATACCCTTACTTTTGAAGTAAACCGATCGCACTCTTTCTACAATTATTTTGGAAGATGTAATATGACCCTTGACCATTACGAATCTTACTTTAAAGTTGTCAGACTAAGACTGCAACATTAAAGCAAAATTGGTTAAAGCTTTTAAACTGTATCAAGTACTAGTCTTTGAAGGGCATTTAGAAGTGAAATGCATAAGGATGAAGATTTTATGGATATCAACTTCTTTATATGAGAACACAACGTTTCGGAGTTTATGCTTACTCCGTCATCAACACAGATGGAGCACTTCAAACACCTTTATGTTAACAATGTCAACACTGAACACAACACGGATGAGGCACTTCAAACACCTTTACAACGTTAACAATGTCAACACTGAACACAACATAGATGGGGCACTTCAAACACCTTTACAACGTTAACAATGTCAACACTGAACACAACATAGATGGAACACTTCAAACACCTTTATAGCGTTAACAATGCCAACACTGAACACAACACAGATGGAACACTTCAAGCACCTTTACAACCGTTACGTTAACAATGTCAACACTGAACACAACATAGATGGAACACTTCAAGCACTGTTACAACGTTAACAATGTCAACACTGAACACAGCACACACGGAGCACTTCAAACAAGCACAAGGTTAAGGCATTTGTAATACAAAACATAGAACACTGTAGGTGTATTTACATTGCAACCTAATCTTTTTGATTTCACCTGATGACGGAGTAAGCATTAACTCCGAAACGTTGTGTTGTCATATAAAGAAGTTGATATCCATAAAATCTTCATCCTTTCAAACTGTAGTATAGTAATCATGTGCTTGTATATCCAGTCAGGATGCCTCACTGATGAACAACGGTTTTTTGACACGGCAGGAAGTAAAATTTGTTGGCGGGGTACAGTAAGTGTACAGGTCGGACACTGGGGTTTGTAGTAAACATTCGAGAATACTTGATTAAGGATACGCCATCACCTACGACTCCCCAAACGTTCAATGAAGATGCGTCACACAGACGAGCATGTTCAATATTTCGGTTGTTTGATTGCTCTTCCACCTGTGTCATTATTTTGAGTTCGAAGTTGTTCCACCTCAGACGTTGGATTCTGATTTCGAAATCGTTCTCCAACACTCATTTTTCAAAGATGACCTTTCACCTGGTATCAGATCGTGACATTTGTAGTTAATAATTAACTTCTTCTTGCAAGGTGAAGATGTATGTCGTTCCAATGGGTTTACGCAAAATTGATGTTTCTATGTATTCCCATATACACATGAGCATTAATTAAGCACCACCCATTTACATACTATGAGATTGTGTTTAACACAACACACTTGTCATTCATGATATGGAAACCAAACACATGATAAGGTTATAATTTCGTTAACGGAACCATCTAAAGTGTCAATCCATCAACTACTAACACTGCTGCAACTTACGGCTGTAATTTATTGACGGTCATATCATATGGGGGCACTGAAAACGTTCTCAATAATCATGTCCAAAACTATGGTCACACAGACAATGTCTGTGGTCCAACGTACACACATTTCTCAAAAAAACCTACACTGTTCAACCCTAAGCCAACTGTAATGGTGACATCAGTATTTGATGTATTCTCCCCTCGCACGGATAACTGCTGCAACCCTCCTCCTCAAGCTGGAAATCAAACGCCGAATGCGCATCATTGGAATCCTTTGCCACGAAGAGCCTGGGCTAATTCCTGTAGATGTTGAACAGCTGGATCCCTTACTTGAACTTGACGCCCCAAGATGGTCCCATAAATGCTCAGAGCTTCTCGCAGGTCAATGTAATCTGTCAACTGCGTTTTTCTGCAAGTATGCGATAACAGCTCTGGAACGATGGGGCCTAGCATTATCGTCCATAAATACTGGCCGACTGGCGAGGGGCTGGTTACCAAAATGCGGGACTACAGCAGCTTCCAGTATTTCCTGTTGGCATCTCTGACCATTGAGTGTCCCTTGATTGGTGATAAGATTCAGCTTACAGTCATAGGAGAAACAACCCCACACCATTACAGAGTCACCGCCAAAGGGTTCAGCTGCATAGACCATCCGTTGTCGATAAACCTCATTACGCCTTCTCTAAACTCGCCAACGGCCATCAGTAACACGAGGAAGAAAACGGCTATCATCGGACCAGTGGATCCTGCGCCATGTCCTAAGATTGTTGTTTTGCCGTTGATTACACCACGACAAACGTTGCACATTGTGTCTATCAGTGAGTAAGGGACCTGAACTTCTTTCGGATGGTGCTGGTTGAGATACGAACACCCACTCTCCATTGTTCTCCGAGATCATTGGCATTGGTCATGGGCCTGCGTCTCACCAGGCGAACTAGGGCACGGTCATCACGAGGAGTTGTCTTTCTCGGCCTTTCTGATCGTGGAAGATCCTTGAAATAACCAGTGCCCGCATGTTTCCTTACAAGGCGACTAATGACAGTGTGATTGATATTCAATCTGGACCCAATGCTGCGACAGAACAAATCAGCTTCATGAATACCAATAATCTGACATCTGGTATTTTCAGAAAGCCTACGCCTCGGCATATCCAAATACGTTCAATTTCAGCACTGTTCACTTATTGATGCGTTGATAAGAAAGCAATGAGAATACTTCTTTTCACCTTGTTATACCTTTCAGTCGCTTGAACCATGACAGAACTTTAGCATGAAAAGCATGCATTTCACGTGAATTTCATGCTAACTGCATGTCTATTTAGATATAACTGGTTGCCTTCTCTGTTTTGATACCTTTTAGTTACAATCGATAATTATTTTTGGTGGTGCTTAATTAATGCTCATGTGTATTGTATTTGCCGTTATGGTCCTTGTTTCATCATGCTTTTCGGATGTACTCACCCTTTTTGATATTTTAGGATGTTGTCATGTTCATTGCGTGTTTACCGTGGTGTATACATGTCGGTTCCAGGTTTCAGGTGGAAGTGTCCTGGAGCGATGTAATGTTAACTGCCTCATTATCGTTTCATTCCGCCAGAATTGTGTGAAGTTATTTCCATACATCACAGCATGAGACAGAAAACGACTGATCACATGGATCACTATTCGGTTAATGCTTCATCCCAATAACGAGACTGACACGCAATCAAAGGCTATTTGATCTGGAAATTATGTCCTCCAGTAGGCTTGGTGCGTTATAAATGATTATCAAACGGAATGAAGTATGTGAGTAAGTGTATATGAGTTATAGCAATCGACAAATGACAACATTACTGAATAGATAGACATTTGGATTTAATCTGAATATCGTTGATATTATTTCTGTATTTACTTCACACATCATCATACGGTTAAACAGTACGCGTACATCAAGGATGTTATTGACCACACAAGTGGAACATGTGCATTTCCCAAGCATTAAGCGCCTTTTGTTAACATACATTGAGAGTGGATGTATTACTGAGTGTGTGTCAGCATAATGTTAGCAACAGTCTGAAGAAATACATGTCTCAAATGGGGGTGTGGTAGTCGAGCTGGCTAAGGCTCCAGGCTAATAGTCCAGCGAGAATGAGGTGCCGGGTTCGAGCCCACCTGTGTCCAGGCTCTTTCAAATGGAGGCACAACCGCCCTAGTGTACAGTACACTTGAAAGAACCTACGAATCCGTTGGTTTATGACCAGATGGTGGTCACATGAATACATGCAAACACCTAGCTGCGGGTGCAGCAACGTGCAGTAAACTTGGACAAAGTATTGTGACTGTGAGTCAGTCCACCCAACTGTACATGGGTGCCTCGTGGGTATTGGAATGCCGATTGAAGCTGTTATCTAGATCTATTCCATGTATACAGATACTTATGCTGTTAACACTTAATACGTACAATCAAATATGTTATCATTGTTACCCGTGGATCAACATAACATTGAATCTATAGATAAATGTGGTAAGTCAATAAATCTCCTGAGCGGTTACACAGCTTAACTTGGAATGACCAATATATACGTGTCATAGACCTGATCATGAACTATTTAACACTCATTGCTTTGCGTGTTATTTCACACAAGCAAGTATGTGTCCAATGTGCTTTCAGGAAAAACAATCATTTTATCAAATACGGAAACAAATTATATATTTACTTTCTAGGAGTTCAAAGGAATACTTGTTACAGGAAAAACAATCATTTTATTAAATAAGGAAACATATTACTTTCTAGGTGTTCAAAGGAATACTTCGTTTCAGGAAAAATAATCATTTTGTTAAATACGGAAACAAATTACTTTCTAGGAGTGCAAAGGAATGCTTGTTACAGGAAAAACAATCATTTTATTAAATAAGGAAGCATATTACTTTCTAGGTGTTCAAAGGAATACTTCGTTACGGCAATTTCGGGGTTTGATTTCCTGAATCAACGTAACAGTGTAATCGGTAAATACCCTGTGACCACCTACATACTCTTTGTTATTTGACCAACATGTGCACTCTGTTGTTTGGTTGCGCGTTTTCAGAATCACGTTTGCATTACTATTTCATAATTTCATAACTCGGAATAGAAGTGAGAATTTATTTTTATCAACACCCCATGAAGTACATGCATCCTTTCCCCGTGACTTCGACAATCGAGTTTAATGCGAGGTATATGTCCAACCACCCGATTTAATAGGTACAGGCTTCCCTAACGTTCGCTTCGCACTCACACTCTACATATTTAGGGGGTCCGGAGGAAGTCTGTGCATGGTGACACCATCGCCCGACACCTGGGAGCATTTAACGGCAACACGCGATTCGGCATATCTTTTTTGAATTCGGCAAATTGACGAGCTTGTTACACATTTTATATACAACAAACTTGAAATTCTTCCTCACGTGACGCAAGGATATGGAGTATGCCTGCATGACGTCACTGCGGTTCACTGCAGTGCTCTGGCGACAGAATTATGTAACCTGTCTGTGGTTTCGTTGGCGGGCAAGAGAGAAGCACTTTTTGGCAAGTTTGACTCGCTCGGTATTAACGAACCACACGGGTTTTTTTAAGACTGCGTTTGGTGTTCCGCTTAAGACTAACCACGAGTCTTCGATATGTAATGACTCAAAGAGTAGAAAAATATGCGTTTATTCTATTTTTAAGGAAATAATTTAGAAAAGTATCATCACCAGTCTAAGCTACATGAGACATTATCCTAAGTGTCGGTTCCAAATTGACAAAAACACACACTTAAACCCAGGAATCTATACGCAGCAGAATTCGGTGTTAATCTAATCATCAAATAAGAAACGTTCTAAGAGTAACAACACTGAAACGACCTGTAAATACCCAAAGAGGCTGAATTACTTACGTGTACTTAAGTGGTCAATAGTCTTGTTTCATTTGATAAGACTTCATGTGTGCAACAACAATGAGTTGAAACTTAATTTTCCCGACGCTCTCTAAGATCCTTTGCAGACTGACTCTTAGTGACACCGGGCTATTATATGACACGTGTGATCTATTCAAACTTACTTAGTACAGATTTCGTGAATGAAAATTATTTCCACCATTGACTTTGAAAGTGACCGTCACAAAGGATAGGCAATGTTGACGGAAGAACTTGTTTTCTAGGTGTAAACCCACGTAATCCCTTATTTGTATCTCAAACATGATTAACGGAAGGTGCTTGAAAATGCTTCTAAAAACTCCAGCACGAACTACATTGTCTCTGAGTCTTAGCAGAAGGGCTGGATGAGTATAGTTTTAAACCGTCTTTAGAATTTTTAGAATTAGTATGGCTATGTACAGCAGATATGGCTTTCATATACTGATGACTAGTGAGAATTGTTTGAACGTTGAGGTACAAATGGGATTTCACCCCTTAATACGCGTGTCTAGTTGCATATCATTCATGTTGTACTTGGTATTAAATGTGATTATATGGGTCTCTGTGGCGTGTACGTACGGAAATCATGTATTTCAGTAACGTGCTACACAAAACTGCCCTACATTTCCTATCAGACATGTTTCTGTCCCGCAGATGTGATGTCTTATTTTTGTTAATAATCAGTCACTGCTTTGGATCTCAGTTCAAAAGAGGAACAGACATGACTTCATGTATCACAAACAGGTCTGAAAGGTCAGTAGTATTGATGTGTAGTTTTCAGTCTCAGCATTATCAGATTCAGCATTATTTGTCAGATTTTTTGATGGACACTTTCCTTCGTAAGTCCCGAAACATTTTCTACTGGACTTAGGTCAGGCTTATACCTTGGCCAATTTAATAATGCCACATCTGGAGTCTGAAGCCAGGTCTGTGAATGCTTTGAACGATGTTTTGGGTCGTTGTCCTGATGGAAAATCCAAAACTTTCCACAGAACACGTGAGCAGATGGAAGTAAACGTCCCTCGAGAATATCTGTGTACTGCTCACTGTTCATGTACCCTTCAAACTACATAGATATGCCACCTCACACATTAAGTTTCGGACTGTCCTTTGGGCGCTGGTACAAACGTTTTTCAGTTAGTTTGGTCCAGAATTTCAATGTATTAGGAAACAATGACACAGAAGTATCATCTGCGAAAATCACATTGTCTGGACTGTAAGCATTAGTTCAACATTTCACTCTTTTTGTTCTGGTTCCATGATCGGTGATGGAATAACTCGACCGTTCTGCCAACCCATGAGGTTCAGCTCAAAATGTATCCTTACAGACAGTTCCTCTATCAATCATATCCAGCCTAAAGTTTTCTAAACTCCTTCGTATATTTTTAGAAACAAGAATACCAAGCCGCCTCCTGTCACTGACAGTCAATTTGCTGGGCCTACCTGCTCCTCTCTGGTGCTTAATGACAAATTATCCATACTGAGGATCACTAAAAATGTAGTCTGCTAGGAAGTAGAGGAACAAAGGTGATTAGTGATTCATCCTGAGCACATAAGGTGGAAATACCAAACGGAGTGAGTGAGATAGATTACTTTCTGTCGCTTTTAAATTGATTTCAAACATTGCATCTATGTGGGGAATCGAACCTGATTTTCATCGCTTCGAGCTTCATTAGCTACTCCAAAACAGGAATGGAATATTTTCTGTCCTATGTATAAATATGAACTAAATGTAGTATCTGCTGTGCCATTCCTCCTAAATATAAGCATGTATTGATGACTCACCAAAAGGCCAAAACACCAGAGACACACAACTCTTTAATTTGGCTTCAGTCACCGACACCGGCACCTACATTTGACATCAGATGCCCTGGAAGAAGGCGAACGTTTCTAAGGTTTTATGGTCTCTCAGACAGAGATCAAGCCTCAGGTGAAAAGAAAACCACTTCAAAACATCAAAGTCAGAGTGTAACTACACTCGAAATGACATTTCATACGGTGTAACAGGCAAAAGGGGTTTTACGTGAAACCTAAGACTTCATGTTCTGCCGAGCAAAACATAACGCTCGAATTCTGTGCGTGTTCATCGACTGAACTATAAGTTTTCAGCGACTCAGAGCTAGCATCTACAAACACGAGAACTACCAAACGAGGAACATGAGACATATCAATAGATTGTTAGACAGAACTGTAGACTGAGATGGGCTAGTCAGGTAGCTGACGGCAACGTCAGCGACAACAACAGCAACGCCAACGACAACAAATGGAATCAACAGCTTACCAGGCCAGTTTCACGGAATACACTACCACCAAATGACAGAAACCTAGACATGTCCACAGCTTTTGATCCACCCCTTCAAAGTGTTAGCCCTCGCGAAAGAAGATTGCGACGCCTATTTAATGGACTTATTCATTCATGAATAAGTTCCAAATATTTCAATATAATCACGTTCTTGTAGTTCGATGCAGTTCTCCAGAGTAAATACACCAAAGATCATTTAGTGATGCAAAATGTAAACAGAATGACAAAATTAAACAAATTTGATTCGACAAAAATGCAAGAAAAACGTATTATCCTAGTGTTCATAAAGAGACTACAATGAAAAGTAATACCACAAAAGAGGTCAATTTACATTGTTTCACTTACGAATACGAGGATGAGTCTTAAGAATACGAAGAAGCATTGTGCATATGAATTTTCAAATAAATCTGTCTCCAGTCTCCATTATAGCCATACTGACAACTAAACATAAAAATTTTAATGAATAGTTACCGCCTATCCGTTGAGGAGCATTGCTCTTTTAAACGCTTAAATGAGTCCGGGCTTGACAGATAACCGATGGATCGTCAGATTATGGTACCCTAATATCCCATGCTTTGATTTCATATTCATAATTTAAAGCCGTCTGTGGAGTGAGACATGTTGAAGGTTTATATTGCCCACATAAAACCATCAATAACTTGACCGGGAAGGTGCATGAGCATCTTCATCAGGAGGTGCTTTGTCTTGTGTGGTCTTACTTAGTATTGCCATGGCACCCAGTATAGTGATTTTCTTTCAGATGTTAAAAATCCAGTGCCTGTCTTTATGTAGGTTTGAAATAGACAATATTTTATATATATATATATATATATATATAAAACAATATAAAACTTGAATATCACGGATATATATATATATATATATATATATATATATATATATATCCGTGATATTCAAGTTTTATATTGTTTTGTCCAAAGAGTGCTATTAGTATAACTTTCGACACTACGTTTAGTTGCAATTGTGATATTCTACTTGTACTGTCCTTTGTTCTTCATTATATTATAACATTATAACTTGACTGTAGTTACGATATAGCTGAAATCTTGATGATGTGACTAACTCTTAAATCACTCCTTCACTCCTTCTTACCTTCTTATAGACGTGATGGAGGATTATTGTATTGCAGAACAATCCATGTAAAGTATTCCAGATTGACTGAAACTGATCATCACGTATCATGGTAATGGTATTTGTTTCGTCTCGGGATTAGAACTAAAAACCTAGAAAACTTTCACATCTGCAAGTTTTGTCCTCCTCCTCGTGGCTTGATGTGGCTTAACAGATCCTCACCATGGCACATAATGCATTCAGAAGACTTTGGACGCCTGTGTGAATAAAATAAAATTCAGAATGACCTACGCGGACAGTATTAGCTAGGAAATGTAATTACAAATCATTGCAATATTTTTGTCTGCTATATGCGAGCAGTTCCGGCACAGACATTGGACAGTGTTGACCACACCTTTGGAAACTGTATGTACTATTAATGCCGCCCTTCGCTTTACAGATATGAGGGAGAATTGATATTTATATCATCCCTTTTTGTTGTGACAACTGAAACTCTTTACAGGTACGTCAGAGTGAGTGAATTTAGTTTTACGCCGCACTCAGAAATATTCCAGCTATATGGTGGCGGTCTGTAAATTATCGAGTCACAACCAGACAATGCATTTATCAGCAGCATGAGCATCGATCTGTGCAAATGGGAACCGGTGACATGTGTCAACCAAGTCAACAATTCTGACCACATGATCCCGTTAGTCGCCTCTTACGACAAACATAGTTGCCTTTTATGCTAAGCATGGGTTGCAGGGGTCTGTTCTACCCCGGACTTTCACGGGTCGATATATCAGGGAACGTATGTGAAATGATTCGAAGTGTTGGGTGACTCTCAGAAGAATATTGCTTGTCTTGTCCATTAGGACAAGACCATATTCAGACAATCAGAATGAAAATAACGGGTTTTGTATGAATATAATAGCTGTTAAAAATATCAAATAGTTGCCTGCAGATAATAAAATTACACATTTCCCTTTCTTCTTCCGAGGACTGGTATGTTACAAAACACATCTATTTTGTGTATGGATGAAAGTCGTAAATGAAATCGAGCTGGTAGAGCTGGTATAACCATTAGATAACTCAGAAAGGAAAGTCAGATGTATTTTTATCAATACAGCCAACATGTGGCTTATCCGTACATCACTTTGCGAAGTTTTAGTCCAGCACGTTCGACGTGTGAACCAGTGTTGGTACGTGTGAAGAGTAATGGGATCTCACGCCTCCAGACAAATGCCCTCTATACAGCTACAATTTCGAAATCAGGAGTGTGCTCACAACAATATTTCACATACTACGTCACACTAATCTTTTGATTTACATTTAATTTAAATATTCCATGGCACAATGTACGTGGCACTTGAAAGGCCATAGATTAGTGGGGGCACGCAGGGTTTATGACTATTTGAGTCCAGTGCAATAGTCCAGCATACTGAGGGAAACCCTACTATCACCCTCATGATTTTGCTACGGGAGTGTCTTTTCCGTAATTTGTATTCTTACAGTTAAGTGATAGTTATTGTTGGGTCACAATGTTTAGAGCTTTGAGTGATACTTATTATGGGTCGCATGTCGTATCACCGTAATGATATTTTAGCGGCATGCCTTTAAGGTAGCGCGTTAGAGTTGCCTTCCTTGGCGTTTGTCTTGACTGTTGGTAAACACGAGACCGATCACGAGGCTTCGATACTTCGCTGGAATGTTCAAGAATCACTGACTGTTCATATAAAGGATGGTTGTTGATTGGGTACACACCCACACGGACTTACACTTGGAGTTACAATGTAGTTGTGTCATCATTCGGGATGCCTGCATCTGTCTGTCTCTTCGCCAACGTTCACCTACATTCAAGATCGCTCGCTGTGAAAGATTTAGTAGGAGTGTTTCTCACTGAAAACCAAGACTTTGGTAAGGTGAAATTACATTTGTGACCCACTGCTTTAGATTTGTCGCAACTGCATTGTACTAGAGACCTTTATTGTGAATGATTGTATCTTGCTGTTTGGTCAATAAGTACAGTGTTCCCAGAAATTATTGAGAAAATCTTTGTTTTTTTTCTAATGATGCTAAGATTGGAAAAAGGGCTTTCACTATGCACTAAGCATACTAAATAAGGGAGACAACTCTTGAAGGCTTAGAAGGCAGCTCATTACGTCAAGAGTTATCTCCCTTGTCTGAGCAGACGGCTTCCTGTGTTGACATGGCAGAATTTACAGCAAGACAGAAAAGAAAGCTCATTCTAGATGATTTTGAAAGGGGTGAGGCTGATGCTAAAGCGTTAGCTTGTAGACATGGATAAGAATATTCAAACAGGAACCGGGATAGAGCACAAAGCAGGGGCAGGTCGGCCTAGGAAATTCAGTGTTGTGGATCGCCGAAGACTTGGGCTGATTGTGAGTAGGGGCAAATTGAAAAGTGTTGAGAACATCAGAAATGAAATGATTAGCAGAGGAAGTCCTCAGGTATGCAATGAAACAGTTAGGCAGGAATTACAGAGACTTAATTGGGTGAAACAACGTGGAATTCCCTCGCCGTTGATGAAAGATGCACAAAAGGAAAAACGTTTAAACTGGTGTCGGGCTCATGAAAATCAAGATTGGGATAATGTTTTCTTTTCGGATGAAAGTTCTGTTTGGCTTTTCCCTAATTGTGTGAAAATTTGGACCAAAGATACTGTCAAACCTATCTACAAGCGACCAAAACATAGCCCGAAGTTTCACATGTGGGGTGGCATATCGGCTCGCGGAGTGACGCCATTGTGTGTTTTCACGGGAAACTTGACAAAAGAAAGATACGTTGACATTCTAAATGGTCACCTTCTTCCGACAGCACAAACATTGTATGAAGATGATTGGATTTTCCAGCATGATTATGACCCAAAACACACTGCGCGCTACACAAAACAGTGGTTGTCGGGCGCAAAATGTTCAAGTTTTAGACTGGCCCAGTTACAGCCCAGACCTAAACCCAACTGAGAATGTGTGGGGAGTCATGAAGGACAGAATAAACCAAAAGGGACTGAGAAATATTGAAGATATGAAGGCCGAGGTGGTCCAATATTGGGATACCCTGTCACACGATTACCTACAAACTTTGATGGGTAGTGTGCCTAGGCGTATTCAGGCATGCATTGCTGAGCTAGGAGGTCTAACAAAGTACTAAAACAAGACTGAGACTGTAAAAGGATGATGTTTTAACATGTTTATGTAAATAAAACGCCAGAAGTTAATAAACGTAATGAGTTACATTACGCAACATGATTCTCAATAATTTCTGGGAATATTATAATATTGAATGTTTTAGACTTGACTGTGTTATTTATGCTGGCGCATAGAAATTTTTTTATACCTTTTATCACGGTAAATTATTAACCGTAACACATCAGAGTGAGTTAATATGTAACGTCACAATTACAAATCAGAAGCAAATTGTACAAGACTTACGAATACCTGGCCGAGTCATCCAAGTTCAGTTCTACACAAATTAATAATGATAATTCTTGAGAAAAGAAGATTCTTATCAAACCTAGCATTGCACTTTCACCATTACCAACGTCTGAAAACAACATCCCTTAAATCATTGTAAAGCTATTACAAAACATACTATTTCATAGATACAGTAAAACATGGATACCTTACTAACTATCTGACAAGCCCTTTTATCTGTTCATAGCTGAGCGCCAGGCACTATAACTACAACTGTCATCTTCTAAAATTTGTTGGTGCAAGAGGAAAGCGATTTTGCCAGTGGAAATCATAGTAATGTTACGTGCTGACAGATGAACCGTGCATAATAATCAGTGCTTCCTCCAAAATGGCACGTAACAATTCACTTGTCAGAAAACAACAGCTTCGGGAATCAAGGAAAATTATTGGGAGACAACATACATTCAACACTCTAATACCCTAAACCAGTGAAATGTCCCACAGCTACAAGATCTGACATAAACCAAACATCCGTAGCATCTGTCAACAACATATCCCCGCTGGAATCAGTCCACCATTTGCCGCATTATGCTGACGTATCCAGTAGATCACCACTAAAGCTTTATTTAACGTTAGATATTGACGTTGGGATCTTGTCGCATGCAAAACACATCTCCGAGGTCTTGGGATGTCTACAATACTCAGGAGGCCATGCTCACACTGATGAATGTGGCCATATCTGTCACAAGGCTTGACAGCGGAGGACGGCAGTAGATAAAGCGCAGTTTACACAAGCAACACTTCCACTGGGATGATGGGCTGATGTATCTTGTTGAATAGGACCTCAGGAAATAGTGTGATGCATTTTACTGTTATAAGAACCCATGAGTCTTCTTGAGTGATACCAGCTGTCCTCAAGACTAGTTAACAGAAAAGGTAAGACGTTCGTGAACGCACTGAACAGTTCCAACAATAACCGTTATCATACACGACTGGTCCTCGAATCAGTCGCTTTTAGAGCTGAAACATTCCACATTACGACAACGTCAGCAACATTGCGCTTTAATGAGAACTAGCTGCTTGAACTTTCCATTGCATATTTCAGCAGTTACATACTACACGCACCTCTTACAAGTGACGTGTAAGTGAAATTGTTGTTTTCAGCTGAAAAACAATCTATGTTAATGGGATGCATCGATGTTTAAAATGATAGTATTGTCAAAGGTTTGTGTTCGTCTTTGTTATGGACAGGCTGAGATGTGCCGCAATCTTCAAATACATGGGATATGCAATCATCGCTGTGAAACATAACTGTGCTTGTCATATGAAATGTTAAATTCTGTCAGAGAATACGGAAACTATTTGCTGTAAGTGCAATATGATATTGCCAAATGCAGCCAAGATGATCAGTCCTGTTGTGCGTGACGCTATGCCTGTGTTACTTGGATCAAACCTTCTCTACACTTTCACACAATTCGAGAGGGTCACATTGTAAAATCCTTTTTTGGATTCATTTGTAGGCTTCAGTGATTGCATCTAACTATAATTTCCTTCAGTCTCGTAAATTTCATTGTGTCGAGAGTAGCATAGAGCTGTGATATTAAGTAGCTTTGATGTGAGACCTCGAGGCGATTGTCACCAAGTAGTTAGCATCCAATGAATTATCTCCAGTATTAGGCACGTATGAGTGCATTCACAACTTAAGATATCGACTAGTGATTAATGATAACATTATTTCTGAATAAATCTATTATGAATGACCCTACCAACAGTGTCTGTATTATTAGCATTGCAAGTAGAAAATTCATACATACACAATTATATTGAGCATGAAGAATGGTCTAAAGTCATTGAATGCTTAAGATAAGTTCTTCCTATATTTCTTGCCTTCCACTTTGTCAGTTCGATCATGAGTTCAGATTTATGTGCATAAAGAAACTGATGCAGGAAGGACAAGAGTAGTATTGGGTCTCAGTGGGATACAGTCGTCTTACGCAATGCGTTGTGATTACAATCGGACTTCGGCATCCCATTCCTGTCGTGGGAGGCGACTATTGGGATCATTGGGCCAGGCTCTTTCACTTGGTTGACACGTGTCATCGTATCCTAATTGCCTACATGCTATTGCTGCTGATAATTTAGTGAGCTAGGTAATGTAAACGGCAACGTGTGTTTGGTATGACAATCAGCAAACTATGTTGGCCGTGCACTTAAGAGTGCAAACATACCATAAGGAATAGCGAAGGCTGTGGCTAACAATCGATGTGTCTTAACCATTGGTGTCCAGTGCCCCACGACTGGCCAAACATTCGATTAAAAGGCGACGATTATAGACGAACACATTCAGCATTTTGGGTGTTTGATTGCGAAACTGTGATATCGAGAACTTTAGATTCTGATTACTGGCACTCATTTTTCAATGGTGACCTTTCTTCTGGTATCAAATTCTGGCGTTTACGGTTCGTGATATATACACGACCCCTCTCAGTAGGTTTATTGAAGATTGGTGTTCCTATGCTTTCACATCACCAGTGTTGCAGGGGCATAAATGGTCCTTGATTCAAGTACTGTAAAATGAATCGTGTTCTTGATATGGCAATCAGCAAAAGATGATAATGGCGGTGTATTGTATAGAGTTGTACACATTCGAGATGACTTGACCATTCATGTGATAAGCCGGGTGACTGATCAAACATTCGTTTAAAATCATAGCATGGTAAACAAGCACGTTCCGTATTTCTGGTATTTGATCACAAACGTGTCTCTGATTACGAATACGGGTTACTACAGACGTTATATTCTTATTACGTTTCCTTTGGTATCGGATCGCGTCATTTACAGTTCTTGATTCACTGTGTTTGCCAGGATTGAGATACATACACGACCTAGGGGAACGACACCTTCATTCCTTCAGAATTGTGTGAAGCAATTTCCATACGTCACAGTCAGAGACAGGCAAGAAACTGATCAGTATGATCACTATTCGGGTGATGATAACTGCTTCACGAGAATGAAATTGTGAAACCATTAACAACTATTAGATGTGGAAATTATGTCCTCCCAAAGTCTTGGTACACATGCTGGAACTTTGGAACTGAAAACAAATTTAATAACGTATTCAATCACAATGTAGATGTCACTGCGTTTAGGACCCTAATATGCGCAATATTGTATGGCTTTGGTGGAACCTTCTGCAGTAATGATTTAATTCACGGGTTACACAGCTCAGCTTTGACTGACCAATGTGTACATTTCATTGCCCTGAACTTGGATGATCTATTGATCACTTCAACTGTTACTTTCCTAAATGACAAATGAAATATTATTTGCTATCTCATCTGTCCGAATACTTATAATAACAATGATTAATAATAATGATTAATGTAATAAATACGGTGACAAATGATATTTCATTTCAGGAGTCCGAAGCTATTCTTCAATTTCGAGTTCCCGAATTCCTGAATTCCTGTAAAAGTTTATCCTGTATATTCAGAATTGATACATACACACTCTATCTATTCGACTCATCTCAATTCCCCAGCTTATCGTTTGGTGTTTTCTGTAATTAATAGCATCACCATTTCATAATGGAATAGAAGTCACGTTTTCAACAAAGACAGACTCTCAACCTCTCATATAAAATGTATGTGCGCCTGGTTGCATATAACACATTTTGTACTTGATGTCAAATGTGTTTATGTAGTTCTCTTTGATGTGTATGAAAGAATAACATGTATTTCATTTCAGTCTTGAAACACTCTGCCCTACATTTCCTAACGGAAACCTCTCTTGCTAATGGGGTGTCCGATTCTTCTCGGAAACGAAATGTTATCAATCAATCACTGCTCAAGAACCAGAAAATCTTGTGTTACAAAATCTGCCAGAGCTCAAGCATGAACGATTTTTTCTTTTGACACAGGCTTTGTTATATATTTGGCTTTCGGTGCAAGAGGGGAATAGGCACATGTCGGCAGTACTGATGTGTCAGTTAACATACTGGCCGTGTCAGATATATCACCAGAAAAGGACTTCACACATTGTAACCAAAGAGAAACCCGGGTCACCGACGTTACAAGCGAACGCTTCAACCACTAGGCTACCCCACGACCCCGACCCCAATCGGAAGCAATTATACATGTCAAATAAATAGTTTTACGATATTCGATCTCCAGTACAACAGAGACTATTTAGTTACATTTTATCAAATTTTGTTATATTTCAAATGTTCGTCAAGGGCAGAAATGGTTTGATTTTATATATTTTTATCAATTTCTTGTTATCATGAATCTCTAGTTTGTTGCATACCCTTCATGTATGTGGGCCTATGACCTTGCACACAATGAATATTTGAATTCGAATTACATCCGCATATGATTATTAGGTGATTCTACATAACATATGATTCAAACACGCTTGGTCTGATACGATATTGTTTCACAAGCTCTCGACCAAATAAAATATTGTTCCAAGATATATAATAAGGAGCTACATTCATGATATTACGTTTATAGGACCATTTTTCAACTTGTTTGAAACAGCCTCCATTACGAAACACGCCAACTTCTGACTCGTCAAGATTTACCTCCAATCCATATTTATTACAACAATGTTCAAGAAGATCCAGTTTTCTTTGTAAATCAACAACGCTATCAGCAAGCTGAACAACATCGTCTGCAAACAACAAAATCATAATATCTATTAATTCATCAACAAGTATTCTATGTGTATCGCTGTGTTGTATATCGTCTGTCAATTGATTGCTAAAGAGCATTAACAGTAAAGGGTTTAGCATACATCCTTGTCGAACATTATTTCGAGTAGAGGAAAAATCAGTTCTTAAATTATCAGAACGAACAGAGGCACAGACATTGGAGTAAATATCAGATCACGGTCACATTGCTCTGAATATGCATAATATCCCAACAAATACACCTTCAAGTGAGATGAAACTTTCGCCAGTGATCCCCGAAAGTGCACAGAAACTGATTTTGAAAACACAATACTGAAATATTCTCTTCTGTTTCATGTTAGATGTGAAATATGAAATGTGAATGACAATCAGCTGATCTGTCAGTGTCAGCGCACGTCGTGAAGCACGGGCAAACAATGGGGGTGTCGATATCATGCTGGTGAGCTCGTGTTGGTTGCTTTCTCCCGACTCCATGTAAACAAACGACTATATGTAAAACAATAACGATCAACGGAAACTTATTGAAAAGGAAGTTGAGAATGTGTTTGATGTTGAACTTACTTCTCCTCATGACTGGTCAGTTCCTATCACACACTCAGTGTCACAGCTCCTCACTGACATCGTGTGAGAGGGTCGGTCTGCAGATAATCGAGTCTGGACCAGAAAATCCAGTGATCAACAACATGAGCATTGATGTGCTAAATTTGGAAGCGATGACATATGTCAACCAAGTCAGCGAGCCTAATTCCGTTAGTCTCCTCTTACAACAAGCATAGTCGGATTTTATGGCAAGCATGAGTTGCTGAAGGCCTATTCCACCCCGGAACCTTCACAGATGCGTTTACTCGTACTTTGTGCTGACGTAGAACGTAATCCTGGGCCACCTAAACGTCAAGTTAACGATCGATCTAAACTGACAAAGCTTACCTTTGGTGGTGCATGCGACACCTATGACGACTTCGAGGCTAGTGAGATTGATATTTTCTTGCTTTTTAAAGAAATCAAGAAAGATATTACGAATTGGAACAATGAATTTGATAATTAAAGCAACTGAAGACACCCAACGACAACAGGATGCATTGATGCAGGGGAAATATGGAACTGAAAAGGCGACTGTGTGAGTTAGAAAGAAAACTTGATAACACTGAAGCTCAAAGCCGACGTTCAAATGTTACTATTCACGGTGTTCATGGTAAAGCAGGTGAAAACTGGGACTGTCCTTGAAGCTGGTTCGTGACTTCATGAGAGACCAGGTGAAGCTGGACAATGTTTACAATATCTCTACTGAAAGCTCTCATCGTCTGTATTCCAAGGCCAAGGTGAAACCACTGATCGTTCACTCTGTATAAAGATAAACGCCTTACACAGGAGACAGCTAGGAGAGTTCTGAAAGGCAACACAGAGTTTCTGATGATTACACTGACAGTGTAAGAAAGGGTAGATCAACACTGATTCTCTAGATGATCAAGGAAAGGGAATCTGAAAAGTCAAGAGTAAATTAAACCTTATTTTGACAAACAAACGAAATGCCCAAGTGTCCTCTGAAGCAAAGATGGCATATTGTTGGCATGCCCCAGACTTGTATATCATGTCGTGCTACTGGGGCACTGTCATCAGCAGGCTGATACGTAAGCATACTGGACGTCCCAGAAAGAAACAACTGGAACACTATGGTCGGAGGCTGTGTAGACTGCAGGCTTTTTTTCCATCGGAGACAAGATTCGGTCAGTGCTGGGCAAGAGCGTGTGATGATAAGGGCAAACTGACCAGATAAAAATATGACTGTACAGGCCACTACTAATGATTGGCTAATTTAACAGATAAAGATTAGCTGAGTTGTGATGTTTGCCGAATTGTCCGGAGAAATGCTGGCTGGTCGCCACGTTTTGCTGACATGTTCCGGGGAGCAGTCCCCATATAAGCAGCACCGTCAATGAAGTCGACAGAGAGGCAACTTTGAGGCACAGAAGTCCGAAGAACAACCTTAGTTAGACTTGGTCAGTAGCCTCTCTCATAATCTCCAGCACTTTCTGTTGTTACTGTTTAGTTCAGTTATGTATACGTCGTAATTAAAGAACAGTGTTGAAACTTTCATCCTTTGTTGTGTTATCGTGCTACACAATGACCGAGAAGATCTATTTGTCAGCAACATGGATGGAATATTATTGTACCATGCATGATACGACGCCTTAATTCTGCAGGATTGAGAGCAAGACGAACAATGAGACGTCCACTCCTCACAAATCAGTACCGCCAAGATCGTTTCGCTTGGTGCCACGTACAATCATTAATAATATAACCAAAACCGGGAGAATCCAGCAGCATCTTCACCAGCAGCTGGTTGGTCTTCTGGGGACTTCAATTACTTATAGGCCACCATACTATTCAACACTATTCTGCCTTCTCATAGACATGGCACTGGACATTTGCATCACAGAACGAAGGAAGGCCTTTGTTCCATTCAAAGTTCTCAGGATTAATGAAACTGAAATCACGCGTCATTGTAACTAATGATAATTGTTTCCTCTCAGGAGTAAACTATAAACCGTAACAACTTTCAAGTGTGTCCTCTTAATGACTTCCTACGGCTTAATAGATCGTCATCATTGCATATACTGCATTCATTACACATTGAACATTATAGAATTCAGAATTACCTACAGGGACAATATATAACGAGGAAATGTAATTCCAAATTTGTGGGGAAAATGATATCTCATTTATGAGACATGAACAGTTACTGTAATGTTGGAATACCTGACACAGATATTAGTCAGAGTTACCCGTATGTTTAGAAAAGTTAATTTTATTCGAAATTCGCTTCATATGCCGACAAATTGCATTTGTGTTGTCACTGACCGTTCTTACAGTTGATACTAGAAACATACATATCTGGGAACGTATATTCAACATGATTCGAAGTGTCAGGTGTCTGCTCTATTCTTTTGTCATGACCATATTTAGTCAAGGAACATTAACTTAAGGGACTTGCATGTGCATTGAATGTAGTTGTTCATTAGTTTTAAAAATAAATTGTAAAAACATTATTTAAAATGATATCTAAGAAAATAAAGCGTGAATAAAAGAAGGAGTCTTAAACTCACATTCACTTTGTAAGAACAGCAAGTACTTGTTCATAAATTACTCACCGTGTGTATATATTAAACCTAATGAATTCCATCCGTCTGCCCTGGTCTTTTCAACCAGTAACACGAACAAATTTTAATGGATTATTTCAAACGTTGTCGATCACCATACTTTTACAATATTGAGCTACACTGTGAAGTTGCATTTTGAAATTTTTAATTGCTCGAGAATTATCACAAATCTCTTGAATTTGTTCTGCAATACTACAATTATAATCAAAAGATTTATATGAAATTTCACATGAGTGTTACCATTCTATGAATTATTGTTGAGTTCACAGTCCTGATTTCCAGAGTGTTTAATCCAAGTCCAAAATATCTTGAGGGATGAGATCCTATTACTCTTCACATCTATCAACACTGGTTCACACCTCGAACGTGCTATGCTAAAACATGTTGTGCTGGCTGTGTTAATAAAAATAATTCGGGTATTTTCTTCCGCGTTATGTAATGGTTATGCTAAGTCGATTACAAAACACATCTATACACAACATGGAAGTGTTTTGTAACATGTCACTCATCAGAAGAAGACAAAATGGGTGATATTTCTTTATTATTTATTGGTATGCAAGGTAATTCCAATGCGGTGATTTCTTTCTTGCTCTGCAAGAAGCGGCGCCTGTTAGAATGACCTTTCCTTATATTGGCAAAACCTCCCATCAAATCAGCAACCACCTAAAGACACAATCTACTCTGGCTCTCCAACCCTAAAGAGCACCCTCGGAGCCAAGGGCCGTAACCCACCCTCCGGTAAGCAATCCACAAAAGGATTCATTTCAAGATTAACTGTGAATGTGGCGATTCTTATATAGGTGAACACCAGTGCTGTTTGTTGTTTTTAGTTCCCAACTGACCGTTTCCAATTAAATACCACTTGTTATTCTATCCCATGCTCTTGTTGATGTAAATCCACTGCTTGTCACAACATGCGATGTATAAATGCTTCCCACCTTTTGATTTAGTCACCTTTAGCTTGACAATGATGTAAGAATCTTTATGGAAACGTCACTTAACACAATAAACAAGAAGCTGTAACCCATAAAGTTTTGTGTTTCATATTTGGTAACGGTTCATGAATCGATACATTTTGCAAAGTGAAGATATAAGTATACGCAATATTTCTCAATTTAAGACAGACTGAGGTTTCTAGGTCCGTGGATAGCGTTGGACGTTGCCTGGACACATATGGTCCTTGGTTCATCATGTTTGTCGGATGTAACCACTGCTTTGAATATCTAAGGATATAGTAATGTTTATCATATTTTGTATCGAACGACACGTTCATCTCATTCCACCAGAATCCCGCTATTTCCATAAATCGCAGCCTGACACAGGCAAAAAACTGATCACCATGATCACTATTGGGTTGATGAAATTGACACACCATCAACAACTATTCGATATGGAAATTACGTCCTCCCAATGCTTAGTATTAATATTGACATACAGAAGTAATTTTCTTTAATTTGGAACTGAGCAAAATTACAACTCAACTATTCAAGATGTTATATTTATATAAAGATATCAACGGGTACAAAATGAATGTGTACACTCATTAAAAAAGGAATTATGTTTTTTTCCTATAGAGCAATATGACACTGAATGGCTCTTGATAATAAACATTCTATAATAATGATTTAATTCAGTCAGCCTGGAATGGCGTATGTGCTCATCTGATTTTCATATGACAATGATTTATCACCAAAACCAATCATTTAATGTAATAAATACTAAGGAAGATAAGTAAAATTCTGTTTCCGAAGTCCAAAGATGTTCTTAGTCACAGAGGAGGGTGATTTCGAGTTCATGTCCACGTACATACAGAATCAACACACATTTTCATGTAATCTCTCTTATTTGGCCCAGTTGAACACTCCATTTTATGGTTGGTTGTTTTCTGTAATTAAGCAATGGTATAACCCTATCATAAGTTGGAGGAGACAGTAAAAAAAAATTTATTGACACAACGAACACACTAAAGTATAAACATCTACTATCCATGGTTTCGACAATCGTACACGTGTGTAATATGTGAACGTGTATCTGGAGGTATTGAGTGGTGACTATTACGGATTGAACAAGACTACGTCATCTCTGGTTTTCACTGATCTGTTCGCTGGCATAGAGCCTTCAAGCATCGTGGACCCTGTTTGAGCAGACTGCATATTTTTCTACGCTTATTATTAGTGTTAGATTACGTATAATTTTGAAAAGGTAATAGAATGGCTGAAAAGAGCATGGATTATGATTATGTGTATGATTAGAGTATTTTTATTCAAAAATTTCTGGTCGTTGTGAAATATTACCAGAAAGATGTCAGATTTAAACTTACTTACCCCCTCACAGATTCTCTGAATACATGTATAATCGTTTTCCTTCAACGATCTTGAAAGTGACTAGACTTCTTCAGCCTCACGTAATCATGTATTTCTGTTTCAAACATGATTACCGGGGAGGTGCTTGAAATTGCTTTTCCAGATGCACAGGAAGGAGAATGAAAGCCATAGGATGTAATTAATCCAAGTGGCAGTGAAGGTGAATTATCTATCGACTCTTATCTTTTCGGGCGACGATAAACTGACATCGCCATAGTGTAGTGTGGGAAGTCTCACTGTTTATGGGGAATGACGCCTTGAAATGATGAATCAGTAGACTAAATCACGTTGTAGCATGAATATAGAGTCACCCGAAAATAATAGTCCCCATCACATCAAAAAGCTTCATGCATATGCATATAAAAATATATTTTACGCATATTTGGAATTAGGACGGCTGGGACCGCCAGACATGGGCTGCTCAGATTGCGGACAAGCAGGGAATTGAAGCCGTGCTTTACACAAAGACAGAATTTCATCCGATGATATGTGCGCCTGGTTACACAGTTTGTACTTGATGTCAAATGTGTTTAAAAGTATTTCACTAACCTGCTGCAAAACACAAGAACTGCCCAATGTTTCTTACCACAAACCTTCTCTTTTGCATATGTGGTGTGTGAGTCTTCTCCGAAAAGAAATGTTATCAATCAGTCACTGCTCAAAAGACAGATCAGTCTTCTGTGTAACAAACATTTCCAGTGTTCAAGCTCACTGTACCTACGATTTTGTCCTTTGTATCAGGCCTTATTAATATATATTCTCTTTATAGAGCTTTGCTTTACATTTCAAGACAGGAAAAGGAACGTGGTCAGATTTCACAGTCACACTAAATGTCGGTAGTTCTGACGTGTGTATATATTTTCAATCTCAGTTAACGTAGTGCCATTATGTATGGCCTTACAGACAATCACTAAAGTTGTCAAGACTAAATTTTGGCTACTTCGTTCGAGACCTTGCAAGAGATACCAGCCATAAAATGTAGGTTTAGAGACACTGATTGCCATTGTCTGGGATAAAATGTATGATTTGAGCGGTATTTAGTCATTTAGGCACTATATAGATGAATAACATCTTTATTACAATGAGAGCTGTACTGCAGACGTTCAGTTAAAGGTTCTAGCATCGTTGTCAAGTGATGACTTGTTTGATGACTTGCATGATAACGGTGTTATAAGCTAATTAGTGACTTGCAAAGTCAAAGATCTGACACGACTTCAGTCCTATATGTCAATTTTTAAGAACATTCGAAAGGAATGCATTCCATCCTTCAGTACAACTGTTTTTTCGCCTTATGACAAGGGCAAACATCAAGACGTCATTGTATCATAGGTGGTGGTATACTTCAAATATGCCTTCATGAGAAGAAATGTTTTGAAATAAAATGTGAGTGAGTGAGTGAGCATGCCTTTCAGCAGTGTTTCAGCAAAAACACGGGGAGACACCAGACTCGGGACTCGCACATTGTATCCATGGAGGAACGAACTTGGAACATTCAGAATAATCTGAAAATAATATGATGTTCTTGTATTAAGATACAAACGCCATGCCCTATAAATTAACATTTTCTCACACCTGACATGTGTAATGTAATGTACTGTGTTTCCATCGATCTGATAGAAATAGTCTATTACGGCGAGTGAGTGAGTGAGCGAGTGAGCATGGTTCAAACGGAAATTATTGCCAACATTGTACCTACGTGGAGAATCTACAAGCGTGACAGGCTCACGCTTTAACCGCAAGGCTAACTCACCGCCTTTACAGTCCACAAGAGTGAACAAGCGATAGATTGAGCTGTGGTAAAGAACCTGAGTATTTTGGCGTTTTGAACCACTAAGCTATCACACTGCTACTAGAAAAATAGCAGTGGAATATTTTTAACATTACTGCAGTTATATAATATATATATTGTGCCATTTCTCCTACACAACAATACAACTAGATATTTGTATTGCGCCGATATCCAGTTAGTTAAACTGCACAAGGGCGCTTTGTCGTCGATTTTTATGTCCATCACAACGGCACATAGTATTTTTTTCAAATGCAACTCAATGGGGAGTATACAACTCTTGCAGTCTACTAGGTGCACCGAGTTAATGTGGCTTTCCCATCCTTACGAGGTACCCATTCGCATCTGGATGGACTGGGACACACAGTCACAATACTTTGTCCATGTTTACTGCACTTTGCTGTACACGCAACTAGGTGTTTGCACGTATTCGTGTGGTCACCATCTGGTCATCTACCAAAGGATTCGTGGGTTCATTTAAGTGCACAGGGATGTGCACTGCACGCTAGGGGTGACAACAACTATGTTTGGATGACTCACCATAAGACCAAAGCACCAAGGACACCACTCTTTAACTAGGCTTGAGTCAGTGACACTGACACCTACATTTGACATCAGATGCTGGATGAAGCCTGACGTTTCCTAATTTAAAGATCTCACAGAGATCAAGCCTGAGGCAATCAGTTCCAAGAAATCATGTGTAATTCAAAATCTCCAATCCAGAGAGGAATCACTCTCGTGTATGATATTTCATACATATAAAACGTAACGCATTTCCCGATTTCATGTTATATCCAGCAAAACTGAACGCTCGTGTTCACTGACTGAACTATAAGCTTTCAACTCCTCGGAAGTAGCATCTGCAACCATGAGGACTACCGAACAAGGAACATGAGTGTATTAGAAGACATGTAGACAGACCGTAGATTGACAACTGATAGTTAGCTGTAGCTGGTGACACCAACACCAGCTACACCAACACCAGCTACACCTACACTAACACCAGCTACACCTACACCAACACCAGCTACCCCCCCCCCCCTTCCACTAACACCAACTACAGCTACACCAACACCAGCGACAACAAATGGAATCAGCAGCTTACCAGACCGGACGAGTTTCAAGAAACCTAGACAATTTCCACAGCTTTTGATCCATCCTTCACTCCAATCTCTTCTTTTTCCGAGTAAACAGAAAAGGTCATCCAGCGCTGCCAAATGTAAATAGATTGGGAAACTGAAACAAATTCGAATTAATAAAAATTGTAAATATCTAGTCCACAAAGAGACGACAGGAAAAGTGATACAATTCGAGAGGTCAGGTTACATTTTCATTTTAGCATTAAGAATACGAGGAAAAATCTTTGTATTAGTCTGACTGTTATGGACATTCCTGTCCACGATCTCTGCAATGTTCGGTAGCAGTGGACATGTGATGCTTGAAGGTCATTCTATCTCCACTTGACAAATAAATGTCAATGAATAGTCACCGTGTATTCTTGCAGGTACATTGCTGTTAAAGTGTCAAACGAGTCCATACAGAAAATTGACTGATAATCGACAGATCGTTAGATTACCATACATTGCCTTATCCCACATACTTCATTTAACATTTATACGTTAAAACTTCCCCTGTGCGTGGAACGGTCATGTTACAGGTTTATATTGGTCATATAAGAACCATTAATAACATGACAAGAGGGATCCATCATCATCTTCAGCAGCAGCTGGTTTGTCTCGAGTAGACTTAATAACTTATAAGCGACCAAACTATGGTCTGTTCTACTCTACTATACCTTCCCGTATACGTGAAATAGGGAGTCACTAACTTTGACAACATTTATTCACCTTGTCAGAGAAAGCAATTAATGTGTGTGTGTGTACCAGTGTGTACCAGTGCTGATACGTGTGATGAGTGATGGGATCCCAGCCCTCCATATATGTGTGACTCGCAAAGCTATACTTTGAGAATCAGTTTTGCAATCTCAACAATGTTTCACAGAAACAATGATATTGAATACTTTTGTGAATCTTTCGATTTGTATCAGTCTAAATGTTCCATTCCAAACGCATTAACTAAATTACTACGAACAGCGTTTATGATTATTTCTCTGGTGCTAATCTTGCTAATCTTGTCACGAATACCCCGCCCGAGACTCCCAGCTACAGCTGAACCGAAATAAAGAACGATCATCCTTGACAAACTTCACATGAAACTTTGTACTACACCTTTCCAATAAACAAAGGAACCATTAGCTAAATCAGATGAAAGGAGAATACACCCTCTACCTAAAACGGTAAGTTTAAGTCTAGTCGTATTAGACAGTAGATACACAACTCCATCACCTGAGAATAACCTGTTTCAAGTATACAATGGAACAATTTTTATTACGCACTAAAGAGAAAACAACGGTGAAAGAGTGTCCACCAAAAGGCGAAGTATGTCCTCGTGTGCTGGTAGCACTCTTGTACCTGTTCTTCTACAGGTACAGCTATACAGTGCTATAAGTGCTTACGTGCGTGTGTAAGGTAGACCGGGCTAAAAGCGCTTTTATAGTCAGTATACTGACTACGAGCCGACACGTCCGTTTTTCTACTCATAGCTGAGCGCGAGACAGTTTAGCTACATCTTCTAACGTCTGTTGGTTTGGTGCAGCAGGAAAGAAATGCTGCAGACGAAAAGCCATAGTTGTGTTATGTTCTGACTGAAGAACCGTGAGTTAAAATCAATGCCTTCACCGAGGTGGCACGTAACAATCCACTTGTCAGAAAATAACAGCTTCGGGAATCAAGGAAAATTATTGGGGAACAGCATGCATCCAACCCTCTGTCTTAATACCCTACACCAGTGACATGTTCCACAGCTACAAGATCTGACATAAACCAAACATCCGTAGCATCTGTCAACAACATATCCCCGCTGGAATCAGTCCACCATTTGCCGCATTATGCTGACGTATCCAATGGATCACTACTAAAGCTTTATTTAACGTTAGATATTTAATATTAGATATTGGGATCTTGTCGCATGCAAAACACGTCTCCGAGGTCTTGTGATGTCTACAATACCCAGGAGGTCATGCTCACAGTGATCAGTGTGGCCATATCTGTCACAAACCGTGACAGCGGAGGACGGTTGCAGATAAAGTGCAGTTTACACAAGCAACACTTTCATCGCAATGATGGGCTGATGGATCTTGTTGAAATAAGATCTCAGGAAACAGAATGATATATTTTACTGTTATAAGAACCCATGGGTCATCTTGAGTGATACCAGCTGTCCTCAAGACTAGTTAACAGAATCTTAGATTGGTAAACCACCTTCAACCCTTTCTGCTCTTCCTCAAAGAGATTAATACCAAACAATGTATTGTAGGTATACAGTGTTTGACTCAATATACAATTCCATCAACAATCCTTATCATACACAGTTGGTCTTTAAGTCAAACAGCATCATGCAACATCCACATTATGACAACGAAATCATTAGCTCAGAACCAATGCCCCCTCTACACGCAGTCCATACAGAGAATGGGATTTGTCTCAGGAAACTTAGCCAAGTCGAACTCACCAAGAAATTTTGGGAGAATATGTAGACTCTTCAGCACTGCAGTCTTCTGTACTATCCAGAATGTCAAAAGGGCTCTGATCCCGGTTGAGAACCCAGGCACTCTCCTGATCTGCGCCATGAGATCAATCCAGGCTACGGCTCACTCTTTATGAAAATGGTCTGAGGTACATGTTCTTACGTATAATCGTATATCACTGATTAGGCGATAGTTATTATGGGTCCCATTTCGCATCATATATGTTCAATGGCAACAGTATTTTAGCGGTGCGCCTTTTTTAAATGGCGCTTCTTTTGTATATGTGTTTGTTTTCACTGGTGATAAACACGAGGCCGATCAAGAAGAATCTGAGAGAATACTGATACAGACACCTTTTGCTAGAATGTTCAAGAATCTAAGATTGTAAATACCAAGACTCTGGCGAGTTAACATTTAATATTTGTCACTAATTACCTGAGACTTGTCACTCAATTGCATTGTAATAAAATAAAAATGTGATTCATTGTAACTTGCTCATCGTTTGCTCAACATATTATTGAATATTTTAGACTTGTCTGTGTTGTATTTTCAAAAGGGATTTCTCATACCTTTTGTCACGGCGATTTATTAACTGTAACAATCTGGTAACTACAACAGGTTAATGATATAAACTGATTTCTCTATGAATGCGTTAATCGTATGAAGGTGTAATACTTTACGCACTTTCACACTGTCAAAATTTCGAAATGCTCTTGCTCGCCAGTATATCATTATATATATATATATATATATATATATATATATATATATATATATATATATATATATATATATATATATATATATATATATATATATATATAATACATATAATCATTCTAATCAACTTAGCTATCTCTGTGTACAAAGCAATTCTTGTCAGACAACATATCCTCGGTATGACATGTTGGTATCGCCTATCTATGTGATAGTGATATTGGCATAAGGCTACACACACACAAACACACACAAACACACACACACACACACACACACACACACACTTCAGAAATAAACTTGACCTGACGTATGACATAATGTTGCCACGCGCAGTTATGAAGACTACATGTTAATATACATTTAAACCATTTCATCACTGTCTTCTAGCAACGCTTAATTATTTCTTTAAATGTTACATTACAAGATGTCACAAACGTAATGGTACTGGTGTTAGTTTTCAGTGAGCTCTTTCCAACAAAATGTTTAAACTTGATGGTTTTATATGGCATGACTTATCAATGCAATCATTATAAAACTTTTCAATACGACCATGACATATTGAAATATCTTATCTATACACTCACGACGTATAGGACATTATGACCACATTTGTCAAACTACGATTGCATTTATCCCGTCTTGACAAAGCGATAATTGCATCTTTGACTAGGTTTTACACCATTTAGCTCAGGAATAACAGAGAAACGTGTGAAGTTAATACAACGATCATGTTGACAGTTACATCACGTTTTGCTAACTTAAGCCAAACACTATTACAGTTTGAAGGATTAAAATGTCTTATTGTCCCTTTGACATTAACCATTGGCTTCATTTGGGTGTCGGATGAGAACAACGCTTCAAAGGATGAATTCCTTTATTTGGCTATACGAAAAGTGGCCTTGAACGTTGAAGCACGGTGCAACCCCATTAATCAATTCTCGTTTATCTTGAAAACGTAAACGTCCGTTTAGTCATTGTCCAGAACTAGGAGTCCTATGTTAGATGATACTGCCAGAAGTGTGTTGGTAGATATTGGAAACATCATACCTGATAATGCACATTTGACCACCAAGGCAAATAAAGGTCAAATGAAAATATCATCAATGGCATGAAATAGCAATCAGTTGCATGGGAAAATATTGAAAGATGACCAGACAAGAATATTATGGTTTTGTAAAATTTTGACTACCCCGTTGTAAATAAACTGATAATAATAAATCAGTGTAACAACTGAATGATTGCTGTAAAATCATTAAGGATGCTTCCATGAAGTATTATATATACATTTTCAGTATGAAAGCGAGTCTGATGAGAAATCTAGCTGAAAAGGCAGTTTTTCTGTTTATTGTTACTCGTCAACGTTTAAAATGCCAAGCCAATAGAGATATCCAATTCGGTATTAATGCCCTGGAAATACCCACTGTGGAGTATATTTGTAGATGATATTCTCTATAAATTACTGTATACAACTGAAGATAAAAGAGTTTTTGTTTCTTATCACTTCTGTAAAAACAAGTATGGGTCTGGCGGGAGGATTTTATTTTTGCATTTAATTTTATTTTTCCACATTTACATAGTCATTTTGCATTTTATCAACTGTAAAAATTGTATACATAGGGTCGGGTCGAATTTTTGAATCGGGTGGTAATCAGAAACCTAATACATCTTTTGCTATCTTTCTAACCAGACGTAGTGACAAATAAAACATATGTAATAACTGAAATGATAAAATGTGCCTAAGACGTTACGACAGATTTTCAGTAAAATGGTAATAAGGAAACTAAACAAAGCACAAGTGAGAATCGTTTACCATATTTACATAGAGAGTGGACGAGGAAGCCTGGGCAGTCAGAATTGTACAGACATGTACAAATTCACATGATTCTGGAGGCCTCGTATGCAAAATGAAATAAGCCGGAAATACGCTGCCCGGGGACTATGCCCGAGGACGTCTGCTTTTAATATACAAGCCTGTACGATTATATTTCCAATCTTCTAAACTTTGTGTTTGCAAAACAATTATATAAATATAGTTAGCTGCCGCTCTCGAAACGACAACAATTGAAGTAATTATAAACATTATCTCCGGGATCACGATTTTAATACTATCTTGAAACATAGTTGCTGAATGAGAGGAGAATTGATCGTTTTTAGTCCAAAAACGGAATTAAGGAATACAAGCCTAGGTTTTTATTGACCCATGTGGCAAATTGGCCATGTTTTTGTTTAAAGTTAACAGAATCATCAATGGACTCTTCAACATAGATGCACTCCACCGCAGCAGTATTGGTACTAACCTCAGGGGCTCCCTTTTCACAGGATCTGGTTCACGTGAAGTGTTCTCTAAAATGTGTCATGGCTGGTATCTATAAAGTGTTTCACGGGAGACAGCATTAGATCCACTTCTGACAATGCCTTCAAATGCCCCGTTAGTATGGTCGTCGCGCAATGATGGATCTGGCCTGTTGGAAGCAGCATTTATATTCTGGCTTCAATAAGGATGCCACGAACGTAACTTGACGTGAAATATATGTACCGTCAACTTCAAAGTTAACATAAATATGTAAATTAATCCAAATGAAATCGCACAGGTTCCAGCAAATTCTTGGAGTTTTAACAATAGATGTGATGTTTATTCTATCCACAAGTATTTTGTGTTCACATATAGAGTCCATCCTCGATACTATAGGGGAATATCGTTCACCATGTAATCAAACGATAAAAGTCTGTTATGCGAGTCCAAGAACCTGGTCACGTATTCAACACGCCAATCTGGTAATGGTTAATGACCTTGTTAACTCTCAACTGAGTTTTGTTACTAATCATTAGGGATTTTCATGGTTTGGAATGCAGTACAGAAATGGATTGGCTATGTCGTAAGGCAGGTCAGCTGGTCTCATTCGTGCATGATGTGAGTACATTTTATCCTCAGTGAAAAGCATAGTCTCCTGTATGACATCACTTTATATGGGATTCATACCAAATCCTTTGTTTGCACAATTAATGTAGTGATGTTTACAGTCAATGTTTTATTTCTGCTAAACCCTTCTCAACAACAACTTCTGACAACAACTAAGAGATTTTCACGTAAAGTAGCCAGACAAATGGATGGGGCCGAATTCTGTTTCCTTCCTTTACAGCATTGTGTAACGAGAGTGTATTTTCTGTAAATTGTATTATTAAGTAATAATTATTATTTGGGTCACAATGTTTAAAGTTTTGAGTGATTGTTATTATGGATCAAATTCATATCATAGACGTTCAGTACTTTTCATACTTTGGAAGCAGGCTTTAAGGTAGCATTTTACAGTTACCTCTTCTTGACTAAGAGTTTTGATTAGTTGTGTGTACTTCCGGGACACTACTAGAAGCTTCTACATTAAAGGCGATGGTGGTATGTTCTCGAATATTCACGAATGGGTGACTGTGTACATAACGGCCAGTTGTCGTGTTGGTGACACGGACACACACAGGTTAACTGGAGAATATATATCTGTCTGCCTCCGGCAACGCGTGACCTACACAACTGCTGCCTGGCAGCTCTCTGTGTTACATTCAGTAAAACTGTTTCTCACTCTCACACCAAGAATTCTGTGAGTTGACATTATATTTGTGACCCAGTACTTTCGATTTGACTCAGTTGTATTGTACATGAAACCTCTCTTGTGATATTTTGTATCTTGGTCCTGTTTGCTGAATACAAGTTTTTGAAACTTTCAGACTTCCCAATGTTACATTTTGCTGGTTCTGAGGGGATTTCTTCTAGCTTTTGTCACGGCAAATTATTCACCGTAACAACTGACACCAACTCACTTACCCAGCTCTGAAAGAACGCTTATCAACCTCCATTTTGAACCATTTCGGCAAATGATTTGACAGCATCTAAAACAATTTTGAATCTTTAATCCCATATGGCTTTAGCCTGCTCACGATAGCTTCGTCCAAAATGTCACATCTTCAAAAGGTTTCATGAAGCAAGATTTAGATTGATTTAGATGTATAAGATTCTAATTAAGGATCAAATATTAAAATATGATAAGTTTGATGTTTCTGTCACATGAAGAAATACTGCAACTCTTCTGAAAGGCTGTGACATGATGTTAGCAGATTTTGTTTTTCATATTGAATTAAACTTAATATTCCTGATAATCCCAAGAAATCAACCGAGGAATTTAATCTAAGCCATACGTTACACCAACGTTGTCTGCAGCAGAGTGTTCTCGATGCACGGGGCACAGGAGGTCATGACCCTTGTGTTTCATGCAGCCATGTCTTTCCCAAACCTTGACAGGTCGGACTGTTGCAGAATCTGGACAGCTCTTACACGAACTTGTGACTTTCACTACCACGGTGAACAAATGTTAGTGGTTGAAATAGCATTTCAGGAACTGGTGTGATGTCTTTTTCTGTGAAATAATTAAAATCCCCCGAGGGGGTTGTGAATAATGACAATTGTCTTCATTCTTGACGACTCACTTAACGGAAAAGGGAAGAGATTCATTAAACAGTGCACAACGTAGATATGCACGTGGGTGAAAGAAGCCTTTCGTCTGCAGATTCTATCATACTACTTTGCTTGCACGATAATGCATGGGTCAAGATTTGAATAAACTTGTGACACAAATGAAGAAAGTCGTCATTCACAAATCGATTGATTTATACCTTTCTAGGATCAACCTTGTGGTGACGCATCGACATACCACAGGATTTAGAGAACATGCTATCCTTATTGTCAAGCATCTAATGTCGTAACTGATTGTACTCAGTAATTTTAACCCTAAACAGCGACTGGAAGCACCCGCCTATGTTTTGCATCCGTAACCTACCACAAATATTACATCCACGTAGCTCCATGGCAATATTAAAATTTTCCAGAATAGAACGTCAACTACCCAGTGCGTTATCCTCAAAACACATTTCAATTATTGTGTACGTGTAGGTATGTCAGGAGATTTCATCCTTAGTTTTGTTGATAAATACACATTAAATGGATCTATATATTTACTTATGTTACTTATGTGTGTATGTTTAAAAAATTAATGATCATTAGATAAACATTTGGTGAATAAATGAGGTACAGGCAAAACGTATTTGTTACTGTCTGAAACATTACAATCCCAGTCTGCAAGATAACAGCACAACTAAATTGTGAAAAGCTTTTATACAATCCCACACCCGCCATGAAATGACTTGAACGCGTGCATCAGCAGCAGAAACGCTTCTTGAGTATAACACCCGAGGTAAACAAGCAGCATAACAGATTCCAAATTTTCAATTGCATGTAATTTCAAATATCATCCAAACAAATTATGTTTTAAGACGTCCATAAGTCCTAATTTGTTTAAAGTTTGTAAACTTTAATTTGAGTAAACGTCAGCTCGAGAAACGGAGACGCCAAATCGGTGGCATTAGATAAGGCTGGCTTCCAAATTCCTATTGAAATATTCAAATGCATGAGTGTTTCAATCATGTCTTTCTGTTCTGCGCGGTCAAACGTGATGCTGCATGCCATGTGTTCTTGTTTGCTAACCATCCTTTCATGTAGTTTCTATCTGTTGTAAACACTCCGAAAATATCCATTTGACGAACGTGTCACATAAGATTGTTCTCTACCTCCAGCCACTGATATACTTTTCACGCAGACATGACGTCTTCTGGTTTTCTGGGAAACCAAATCTCACGGAGCCGTCTCACTTTACCACAGTCTACAGATCAAAGATGTTTTACATTATAGAAGTAGCTATCACATGCCACAGATCAACAAGCTCCGTATCCTCAGTCTAGCACTGAATTACAGTCCAATTTACAGTCACGTTGCATGGAGGAAGAATTAGGGAGGCAGTACGGTCATGATCTAAGATCATACGGAGGCAACAGTTATTGCTTCTAAATCGGTTGCCCTATAGTCTCCCGATTTCATTGTGTCGAGACTCTTACAGCACCGTGATATTAAGTGGCATCGATTTTAGACGTGGATGCGGTTTTCGGCAAATAGATCGTGACCGATACGATAGATTAATCCACTGCATTAGGACAAGAGCTTTCGCATATCGAACTTGGACTATTGACTATTGAATGAAGGTGACAGTGTTCCTAAATTATATCACATCGCGTTTGGGTTTTCTCCAGCAGATGTGATCGAAAAAAGTTAAAATCAATTACAGCTTCTGGGATCGGTTTCTCGGGAAATGTCTTCCCGCTCGGAAACAGGCTGTTATTGAAACTGACAACACGGTCGAAAATTGCCGTCTACTGATAGTCCATATGATAGTTTCGGAATAATGATAGTTATGACAATTTTTCACGCGATGTACATTTAGGAACAAAAATGTTCGAACGAATCGCATTTACACAGGAACATAAATATGTTTTAAAGACCAAATGCACATTTGTAGCTTCCACTTCTCTCAACAATGACAACCCCTTCAAATATGTTACGTGATGACCTCTTCAAACAAAACCTATTTCTATGTTCTTTATTTTGTACATATTGTCAGCAACACTGAACAGCTTACGATGCAATATAGAACTTGTTGTCGAATTATTGACATCTGGATCCACCCAAACAGCTCAGATGTTTCACTTGTAAACACGACTGTCCTCATTTCTGAGTTTTATAATTACCACTGTATACAGTTGTTTCTATTTCAGGAAGAATGGTGTCGGCTTCAGCCATGGTGAAACAGTGGAAGCAATGTATTGTAAAAGTTATGTTACACTAGGTTAGCATCAAACTTGTTTGCTTGTTACACCAAAGACACGTTCGATGAGTACAGGTCAAAACTGGGGATTGCATCGGACAAAAATGCCCTCCATATCCGTGAAATTAGCTTAGTTTTAATAAGGCCACAAATATTGTAATCCTCACCAAAGTCAGTTGTTCATCTATGCTCAAACACTCCATATATTGTAAAATATACCGATATAAGGTGACAGCAGACATGGCATACTAACCGACATATCCAGAAGCATCCAAACAATTATCCTAAGATTGTGTGCCAACGTATTCTATAGATTTAGTACGAGGACGTTACTGGAACAAACTTAGTTTCATTGGCCCCCTGAGCAATAAAGGGCAGAGTAAAGTCATTGTCGTTTTCAGTAACAAATTTAGATCCAACGCCAGTAACAAACGCACATCTAAAAGAAACAGAATTAGCTCCGTCGTGAAAGGTTTTCAGTTTGCAAAGCCGTCAAAACAAACACAACTGGCTCTCAGACAAACCTGACAATTATATTAGGTCCTGACACCATTCTGGATTTCTTTGCACTGGTTAAACAGTGTTCTCCAAATAACGTCAACGCCAGTCTCGATGGCCTGCCGGAACGGGTTCCATTTTGTATAAACAACCGCGATTGTGATAGATATGATATAAGAGGATCATGACATGAACACGTTTGCCCTGTTCTTCTGTGGCGACCGGGACTCACACCTGTAATGATCCTTGCCCGTCTTAGTTTCATGAAGAGTTAAAGAATTCTTTTCAATGAATAAACAGCTTTTTATACATGGGTATAAATATATTTCAGCACAATGTTCATTTTATGATCCGTCTCAAGCTTAAGGTTAAGGTGCATGGACCAGTCTCAGATCAATATAAGCATGACCTTTGACGTCAATTTTCTGTTATATTGATATGAGGGCTTAATTATCTAGTAATCTGCATAACTCGACAGTTACTAAGATTTGTGTCTATGTTCGAAAAGTGCAGTCTGTTTATAGGATCAGCTGTTATAATCATGTAAGGACAGGGGCCTGAAATAATCTGCCCTGAGCCTTGAGACTGAGCTGTATATATCGTATATCGTGTTTATAGGCGTGAGAAAATGGCCACATGTTATTTCCAGACGAATTACATTTCGAGATATAACGTCCCATTACGTCCTTATTCTTTTGAGGGATCTGCGGTCAGTAACAAAGTTTAAGCAGTTGTAAACACCAGAAATGTTAAGATGAATATCTGGTTAATATCTGGTAAGAACAAGCATGCCACAATGCACAAACACCCGATTGGCCTGGACAACATGCACGTGCATCCCGTGGACTGCACTGCCCGAGATTTAATGGAATATTGGTCCCACTGTAATTCAGTCTTTCAAATCATTTTGAAAACAATCGCACACGTCAGAACTATTTACTGTCAGATAACAAAACACTCCACATCACAAGGCTGAAACATAATGGGGCGTCACAGGGGCATGCCAGAAAACGTCAGACATGAAGCCATTGGAATGCTTGGAGCGAAGAAAACTTTACGAAAGACATTTTCATGTCCACCGCTGCATTATTTCACCCCCGACACAAACGTGAACAGTGAAAGACCGCCCACGCTATGGTAATCCTCGGAAAACGAGGCCACGTGAAGATCGTTATCTTATGACGTCATCGTGTCGCAACAGATTTGTCAGTGCGCCACATCTTGTTCAAATTCCTCGGGATCACGAGTGCATCTGCAGCTTGTCCGTAATCGTCTCCGTTTTACTGGGCTCCGTGCTGCTTGTTTATGTATGTGAATTTCACTGGTCCACCCTTTCCACTCATTTCTGTTCTTTCTGAGTATACTTTCACAACATGAAAGCACTGGAATAAAGAGGAAGGCGCATTATCTCAGGAGGTAAACTGGTAGGGAAACAAACATTTTACCCACCAATTAATTATGTCTAATTAATTGATTACGTATCTTCCAATATTATAAGATCTACATTGTGTTTCGCTACGTCTTGCTACCTCCTTCTTGACTGCTGATGGGGACGTAATAACAACAAGCAGCATCGACTGGCAATTACGATGGACAAATCAAAGGGAAGATTACAGATGTCAGGAGGCAACTGGAGTTTATCTGACTCATAAGATGTTTAAAAACATGACTCAGCCGCTTGTACAATTTCACAGTGGCACTGGAAGTCCTATTTATGGAAAACACATTCATAAATAATTATGCTGAATAGTGTGTATGAATGCAATAGTGAGAATTACATAGCTTCCGTTGTAAGAATTTACATCGGTTTTGAAACATTATCTCACACTATCATCAACTGCAATTCCTAGTTCTTCTGTATGTAATTCCTAAGATTACATGAAATGTATATTGCAAAACTCTAATCTGAGTCAACAGTAGCGGTAAGCCCATTGCGACATAGACTGGTCAGAGATAAAATATCGGGCGTCACCGAAACACGCATTCACGCTACAAATTCACCAAAGAATGGATAATTAACATGTGTCACGGGGATTGTGTTCAGTTAGTCGAAGAACGAGGTCAGATTAATCCTTGTCTGTTAGTTAGTTTCGTAAATGGACGCTTAGAGCGAGAAAATGTCAAAAAGTTACTGTCAACTGGAAATGTAAACAAGACCGTTCTGGTAGCAGACGACCTTATTGACAATGCGTCTCTGATCTGTGTTCTAAACTTATAGCGTAATGTGATGGCACTAGCTCATGGCGTGTCACTAATGTCAGTACGTTATAATGCTCTAAACAACGGGCTACGTGAAAGTACGTGAATTACGTGAAAATGAGCTTGCCAATAATACTCGGATACGGCTGCAAAACTAATCACACGATACATATAATAGTACTGTATTTCTTGCTCTGCCATGAACATTTTAAAAAAATACAAGTGGGAAATGCCCAAGGATTTACGAGCTTTATAACTTATTAATTTTGCAATTGAAATACGGGAATAATATGTAAATCTTTGTAACGGCCACCACACTTTCGGTAGCACATGCTTGTCATACAAATTGTATTCAAAAGTAACTGTATATTGCATTACCCTGCATAATCCTGCAATGAAACGACTGCCTGTACACCAGACACAATCTAGGGAATGGGTAGTGCGATATATCGTCATATGACAATTTTACACTTGCTTCTGAGAAGGTTTGCAACCTTAAGACAGTATGTGTCATTTTCAAAGAAATGTTGATACAAACAGGTGGGCATAACATTAAGTTCCTGGATAAAAACGCAGGACAGTATCGAACAAGAACTTAAACTGATATCTTCAGTGGTTTCCACATCCACCTTTGGAATGGCATACGAAGACACCAGACCTTCATAACACTGACTTATACGTCCTTCACAGGGACAGGCCATTGGCATAATGTTTACAAGCTATTTTCTCATTATGACAGTGACATTGAAATCAAATATGACGGCTTACCTGACCCGATGCATGAGCATATGAGGCGACTGATGTGATTTTGTGGTTCCGTAACGTGATTGGTTATGTGTCAGTGGACACCGACAGCGTTGGTCTTTGTGTCATTGGTATATTGACACCACGCTATCAATCAGTTTTAAAGGTCAGTAACACGTATACTTTTCTCAGTTCTCAATATCGTTCTCTTAACTCTGAAGTTCTCTTGAACCGAAATATACCAGCTGTTTAACCTTATTGTTTCTACTTACGCTGCCTAATCTTTAAAATGCCTCTATTTTAAAACCAATAATCTTCCTCTTATTCTTTTTCTAAAGCAAACTGAATCACCCTTCCAGGTTTACAGCGATTCATGTTCGACGTTCTCCGAATTCTTTGACAAAAAGAGTAAAGTTAAAACAGAAAGTAATTCACTAGAGTTCTGATCATAAGTGAAGAAGGACAAAGAAGCGTTTATGTGATACGATATTACCAATTTAACAGAGCAAAGAGTTCATCAATGTGTCATCAATACGTCACGCAATGATACTATTTGTCACGCATACAAAACTATTTGTCACGTGTATGAGGCTACTCACATTGCAAAACGAGATCAATACATTCCTAAATGGTGATGTTGAGATGTTTCTGGCCTCATTATTTTGAGGTATTCACATTCAAATGTACCTGTAAGTGACCGTTTATTAGTGAATACATTGGGGATGGATTGTCGGTTGCTAGCTATAGAGTATGTTTCTTGATATTGCTTCGAAACATTTGGTCAAATCAGAAACGGTCCCCCCTAAATCAGACTAAAACTGTCTGGTCCAGAATTGGGCATCTGATGTCTTAAAAGCGAGTAACATTCTGAGCCAAAACATCAGTTTCTAAAAATGCCCCAACATATTTCATATGTTCATACCAGTGACTCAACTAGCATTGGTAATTATCCAAATATAGCCCCAAATCCTACCATTTGGGATTATATTTTGAAATAATTATGGGCGCTGGAGAATCCTATGCCGAAATGGATTTAAAGGTAGGAGGAACCTGATGAATGCCTTTCCGACTGCGTCACGTCAGTGCATGATGTTGTCATTGGTAGAATGTACAAACTGAAAATAAGAAAGCTCTCTGACTGCCATACATGAACAGTTTGTAGTTATTCATACTTACATATAACCTCAAAAACTGGTATATTCTGGCAAAACAACTGGTGTATTTGGGCAGTGCTACAAAGATTATTTGATCAGAACGTGGTATAAATGACACAAAATAAATGTAAACAAATATATGAGGTCAGATCAAAAAGCAGGAAGAAATGTGCCCAAGCCATTCTTCTAAACCCTAGAAACTCAAGATAAATACCTTTCTCTCTTGTATTGGATTCCAAAGTTGTAAAGTATCCATACATTGCTGAGTCTAGTAAATATACCAGCTAATTACTTTCTCAAAGACTAGCTATAATACGTAATAGTGTCTGATACAAGAGGAACTTCCATTATATTCATGGAAAGTATTTAAGAAATGAGGAATTAACACCTCGTGGATTTTCCAAAGCTTAAAAACCATTTGCTTGAACGAAACGTTCAGTTCGGTCAGAACATTGCATTTTTCAACTATATAAACCACGTGCCAATCCTTCAGACAAATAGATGGAAATACTCATGGGGCATTTGTTCCTAAGAGATTCAATGAATACATAAGCCAGCTTACATGTACTGAGAATGCAATATTTGAAATGTTGGATTTCCCCATTGATAATATCTGCGAAAACAGTTCAAAGATTAACTTAATCATTAGGCATTTTGATGATCTGTTATAGTTTATTGTTATGAGTGAGTGAATTTGCCGCACTGAGCAGACAATCCAGACCAGACAATCCAATAGTCAACAACCTGAGCATCGATCTGGGCGAGTGGGAAACGATGACATATGTGAACCAAGTCAGCGAGTCTAATGACCTGATCCTGACAAGCATCCCTCTTACGACAAGGTCCCGGGGTAGAATAGGCCTTCAGCAACCCATGCTTGTCGTAAGAAGCGACTAACGGGATCGGGTGGTCAGACTTGCTGACTTGGTTGACACATGTCATCGGTTCCCAAATGCACAGATCGACGCTCATGTTGTTGACCACTGTATTGTCTGGTCCAGACTCGATTATTTACAGACCGCTGCCATATAGCTGGAATATTGCTGAGTGCGTCGTAAAACTAAACTCACTCACTTACGACAAGCATGATTTACAGAAGTTCAAATATAATCCGGATCTTCAGGGTTCAACAGCCATGAAATAGCCAAAACACTTCAACTGATGAACCCCCTTGACCTTGGAAAAGATTGATCAGTGAGACTACATCAACTGTGTTATATCTATATCTATCAATACTGATTCAGAATGACCCCCAAACTATCCCCGAGTTCATGGTTGTGTGACAAAAGGTCTGATTTCATCGTTACAATAGGAGTCTTCCCTTTATGTCGGAAAATATATCGAGTCTGTTCGTTATCAAGATTTAAAAGCGCATCGTGTGACTCTCGCTAAGAAGTTGTTCGACAAAGGTCACAGCATTGTATTGCATTGCATTACACAACATGTATTTTTGGTATCAGTCAGACGTTAAGCTTTTCGTTTAGTGTAACGTGGGATACATATTTCAGCGGAATTCAGAAACAGGTGTCAAATCTATCAGTTCTTTCGGGAATAAAATCGATAAATCCTTCTATCATGTATGGCACTTAGATTAAAGTTTTGAAAAGTAAACTCATCAGAAGTGTCAGAAAAACCGATACCGTTCCTTGTTAGCAACCCGGCCAATCGTAGATGCTCAAGTACACGGCGATGCAACATTTACGTTTACTGACCACTTGGACAGACAAGAGTGGCTGCAGAATAGGAACCATGTACGTTCAGCCTTTTGTAATCGACGTGCAATGTATGCTCTTCCCCTCTTTAATTGTGTTTCATTACAATTTTCATCGTTCATCGTGCTATCAACGTGTGCCTTGGAAGCCTATAATATAAAACTCGTGACATTGCTATATTATTCTTCTTGACTGTACCACAAAACAGCATGAAGTCGAGTATTGTGGTTGCATTCATTAGACAGTTTGCAGAACATGTATATTTACATATACGGTCTATCAAAATGTGTCTATTTTTTTGTAAGTAAGAGTAGAAAATTAAAATTAGTTAAATGGTTTTCATATATGCATAAAACGTATGGATAAAACAAGGTAAGTGGCTGAACCTGTTCCATAGAATATATACACAACATGCTTGGGAACATAATCTGCAGCATATTTCATATGAAGTAGCAATACAGTGTAACACACATTATACACATTATATTAGCTTACATGCGCTTACATGTAGTGTATCATATTGATTCGAGCAGGTGATGACATCTACATACATCTCAGAGGCCACTGTATTGGTTATACCTTAAGCGTTGGCAACTTGATGTACATGTGAGTTTGACCGTAAAATCAGTGAGACAATATATGAACATTTATTTTGCCATGTCGTGTATCATCCTTCCATTGTCTATTTCAGTTTTAACGGGACTGCTCAATGAGATACGCATGACGTGAAAAGTTCAACTATCCTTCATGTCACCCTCCATGTTAACAGACAGCGTGTATGGTTCAAAGTACGATGCTATTAAATACCATGTATCGGTTTCCGAACATGCCATGTTCTCCTTATTTTGAAACATTGATACTGTACCCACTTTTTAAGGTATGACAAATATGAAGCCATTACATTGGTTTGAGGGTTTCAAATTTATCCGATAGTTTAACCATGCATTGTACATCCGTTGGCTTTGTATGATGACATAGTCTGTTGTGGATGTAGAGAGGAACAGTGATGTTCTATATGCAGAAAAGCTCACTTGACCGAGTAAGTTCACAAGGCAATCCCAAACTGTATCTCACTCGGAGGTTACCATTATACTGAGCATACATTTTGCACAAGTGGACATTGGAAAGACAACACTGAAGACACAGTAACACAAATGACGTCCACCATGATTCCTTATTACGACTGCTAAAAATATATGATCCAATTATTTTCGGGGATGGTGTGTGTGTGCGTGCACGTATGTGTGCGTGCGCGCATGTGTGCGTGCGCGCATGTGTGCGTGCGTGTGTGTATGTTCTAAGAATATGTGCATGATATAGAAAGAGAAAGACTACTTCAGACAGTTACTTTCCGTCAATCCTTTGAAGGAGGGAGCGGACTGAAGGGCTTTACTGTTGACATCTGCCAGAGCTTATTAACCACGATTCATCATATTTGATTGTTGCTGTCATAAAACCGTTTATCATCAATCACTAAATATTTGTTGATTTATTGATTTTTGTTTTATATTTATGCTAATATAATAACCTTAACATTTTTGTGTCAGCTTTTCGTCAAATCAAAACTCGATATTCCACTTGATAGCGAGAACGAAGAGCGTATTAGGCGATGCTTAAATATTCGTTACTTAAAGAGTATAATCACACACGATAACGTTGATCGCTATGCAACGAGAATACCAGTTGGAAACAACAACCAAGTAGTTGTTGTTCAATAAATGAATGTTATTTCGAGCTTGTTCAATCAAGATGATGCGTTAATGGTGCAAAGAGTTGATTTCAAGGCATCGTATTTTGGTCACGTGAAATTAGTTTTGAGTTTGTCACCTGAGACACTCAAAAACTTGACACTCTGGGTTATTGTCCAGAACCAGCGCGCAACCCTCACATATACAAATAGGACTGAGTGAGTGAGTGAGTTCAGTTTTACGCCGCACTCACAATACCCCGACAATATGAAAGCCGTCTGGAAATAACCGACTCTTGACCAAACAATCCAGTGATCAACAGCATGAGTATTGTTCTGCGCATTCGGGAGAGGATGACACGGGCCAACCAAGTCAGCGAGCCTGACCACCTGATCCCGTCAGTCGCCTCATACGACAAGCATGGGTTACTGAGGATCACTTCTAACCCGGACCTTCACGGGTCCATATGAATAATCATTGATAAGGAATAAATATACACGATAGTTGGTATGCTATACCGAGATTAATTTCAAATGGATAAACCAATTTATCTGCATCTGAGTTAATCTGTTGTCAATGTCTTACCAGGACGTGGGTGGAATGTAGATGTAAGGAAGGCATTTATAACACTATTTCTTGACAACAATGTGGACAAAAAGAAAACTTGCACAACGCCTTGTTTTGGAGAATATCAATAATTCATGATACAGTCACGGGAGGACAGGTGTGCTTCCTGCGTATGGATTTGTCTCATTATCATTCTGAACCCGAAAACAATGTATCTTGGCTAAAATTTTTAAATTGAGATTCAGGCACCCATTAGGACAAGAAATAATGAAGGAATCCAGTAGAAAAAACACATAGCCGTTGGTTTTACAGATAAATGTGAACAAAAGACTCCACACATTTATATTCCATGAGCCAGTCTTTCATGTCGAGCATAGTGGTGTCGACATTCTTTTCAGTAATTACAATCAAGGACGGTTTCAAGTATTACGGTTTCTCAAATGATATTTGATCAGGGGTAAAGCTTTCATAATATTCCATATTTTTCACTCACCAACGATGAAAATGCTGTCCAACTCTCTGTGGACCTATTGCATGTGTTGGTGTGTTTTATTCACTTAGCAACGGACTTATCCTCCTCTATGTCTGTGAAGGTACCAGCGATGAGTCAGGATATGCTGAAACACCTGATATCCTCATTACTTGAGTCGGAATCATAGATAAATGATAACTGTGTGCTCCGAATCGCAAAACAGATTGCTTCGGATATGTGGAAACTAATAACTGTTCATCCCTTGACACACAATGGTAAATGAAACTCGGTTTCTCGCTATAAAAAAAGTCAAGTTCCTTTGCTATTCATTCTTTGACAATGTCATGTTACAATTGTTTCTTTTGGCGATTTTGTAACGTTTCTGGATTTTCTTAATAAAGCTGCTACCAGGCTGAAACGCCAGTCCACATGACACATTGTTTGTGTTGGCAACAACACCAGACAGATAGCACCAGACAGCTCAATATTGTATTATGAAGCAAACACAACATTGCTACAAAAATATATCATGATAGCTTTGACAAACATTGCGAGCAGGCAGCTTTTTCATTGTCTACAACAACGTTTCATGACTGCTTCTTGTTCCTTTGGCAAGCTTATTAGAAATAGGAATTTGATATCATTTTCAGTTGGCCTACTACTTCATCGTTCTGTTTTCAACTAAAAGTGTGAGCTGTTGCACGATCTCGACCCACTACACCATTGGATGGACTATCAATAAACGTGAGTACGTTTCTAATCCACTGGGATGGTGAACCTCCCAATGAGGCTGTGTGAGCACCTGATTCCATGGTCAGTGTGAAAGGTGTTCTAAGGGTTGGACGTCCTTGTAGTAGGTTTGTCCTCGAACTCTACAGCAGCAACTGCAACGATCCGCTGTAAAGAGTAAGAAGCATCACAGTGTACCAGCTGAAGGTGAGGGCACTTGCAATAAGAACGCTCACCGGCTTAGATAAAACTGTATCATTTTCTCCGAATTCATATCCAGGTGTATCGATAATTTCTGGAGAGAATCAAACATTAATAAAAGAGTAATGACAAGCACACCCAACTGGTGCTCTTCTGTTCATGTATGGACACCACCGAAACCCTTGATATAGAAAAACACAAATGCCAAGAAAATTGAAAACATGTTTAATAATTGCACTTCTATATAAAAAGCAGGAAGTCAACATACAAGCAAAAATTTAATACTGCTCTGTAAAACTTCTAACAGTCCTACAAATGCCTTAACTAGTGCACACAACAAATGTTTCAACATCTGACATATCTACACGGCGCAATTCAGGTAGTACAACTATGCACAAACTTTATCATTGTTCAATACTTTGAAATGTATTGGTTGACAAATTAGAGCTTTATATGTAACACTATTGTAACCGGCTTTACCATGAAAACCGCACTCCAGAGAAAACTGCCAGCAAATCAAAATGCATGGGACGGAACGTACATGGTATAACTAAATACAGTCATTAATGTTACATAGAGTACCAAACAATCACAGAATCACAACTATACCCTTTAAAACGTCTTATAAGAGGTAAAGTTTATCTTTACATGATTTCATACACAAAGCACACACACCTTTCGTAATTAGTCTGTGGGCGCTGATGTTTCAGTAATGAATGCATAATATGTTGGCTAAATCGGTATTTCCCTTATTGTATCGATAATTGCATTCCCTTAGTACAGTTAGTATACTGGTTGCTCTTTATTCAGCAATAACATTAGAACAACATGGGTAACCGTCACCTTTATTAATAATCATTATTCTAACCAAACCAACACCATGAAAGGAATATGTGATTTTACCACATTAAAGCTGATCAGTAATATATTCAAAAGGAGTAGTATTACCCGTTATTATTGTTAAAGATGGAGGTAGCACTTCCCCAGACCCGTTTACTGACTGCAGGCAATGAGCAAGAAAGCATACAGCATTTGGCAGTGGTTTCAAGAGGACAAAATCAAGCCACTGACGAGGCCAGCCAGAACATGTTGTTTAAAGTATTTACGTCACTTATTCGGCAGTAATGATAACGCAATTAGCCAAGACTTTAAGTTTAAGCCCATTAAGGTTTATCGTTCAGTGAGAATAACAACACGTTTCAGTACAAACTGTTGCCTTTATCACATGGTACATGAATGGCGATAAAATCAAAACGTTAAAAGCGTCTGATCAAGCATCAGTGACCAAAGTAACAAATTATAATCCACACGTAAATATTATTCAATATCCAGTCAAACACACAGGTAAGTTGTATCTCCGCCATAAGGGTTGTGACTTACAAAGGTAGACCAATATTGCATCATCCACAAGAATCAGCTGTTCTCATAACGGTAAATATACAACACATGTCACAAATATGTGCGTGGAAAGTGCAACCTCCCCAGGCGACAAACACAACGTGATCCTATGAACATTCTCTATTACCCAGTTTAATCTTCACCATTTTATGAAAATACAACGTTTTCATCTGCATCCAAAGTCTGTTTCTCTAACAGATGCCGAGTCTGTGACACAGTGATGTGACAATGATGTTTTTATAAACTTTATGACAGAGATATGTAATGCATTTACGCTGGATAACTGAGGTAATTGCTAACATACATAAAACGTAATATCATTATTCGTCGCTAATGATGTGTTGCTAATTACACTAATCAAAACATTGTTTAACCAAGTACATAACCCATCTGAACAACCAAAGTATAAGGCGGTGTTGCCATGCCCACCACGTTAGCTGCAGACAGCCATATGAAAACATTTTACATTCCTTACGTCTTATGGAAAGCATATATTAACAAAACATACTTTTACGGATAATGGACCTTAACAAAGATTTGTGAGAACATATTCATTAACGGGCAAACGTAATTGCAATAAGTGAATATGTGCGTTTTGTATACACATTTAATAAAATGAACCAAGCCACCGACAAAGTGTCCACTTTATAATCTGGACCGCTAGTAATATGCACGAATCTTCGTTCCCGTTCTGTGCCTTTTGACCAAATGATACATTCCTGGAAATGGCGTTATCGCTTTTAACAGGCATGCCGGATACAATTCGTAGAAACCGTCCATTCATATGTAATATGTACGGTTATGTCCTAGGCATTGTCTATTATGTCACTGTAATGAGTATTATTCAGTTATGACGGCACATTACCACAGTGTGATTAAATGTCGAGTACGTAATGTCAAGAAAGCTTGAAGTAATAAAGTTCTCAGACGTTTAACATTTTGGTAATGCGCTCAACCACGGTTATGGAAATGAGACTTGTTTGTTCAACAGTATGACACTGTGTAACAAGATAGGTGGAATCTGTATAAATTATACAGGTTAAATAGCCATATATGTACACATATAAAATCACATGTATTGCATGAAATATCATGTAGGTGGTACGCAATATTATTACTTACAATATAAAATATACTACCAAAATATATCAAGTGATTTTCTGTACAGCCGCTTTTGCATTGAAAATGATAACACATACATGTATTTTATCAACATATTTAAACAAAACGGTGAAACGGTTAATAGTTAAAGCTGTTAATAACGTGCTTCATAATCATACCTTTCCCCGATTTCAATAGGGATGTTATATAAAAAACAAACCTTTAAAATGTATCTTAGCAAACATGGCATATTACACAATGGTATCAAACACCATTAAAATGTCACGGAACAGTTACTCGATATAACAAATACAAACATGTAACATGTCATTTGACCACTATTTAAGCCTATAATCATCTTGTTATCAAGCAAAAGACATTTATAAAACAGACACTATAAAATCACCAACTGGTTCATTAGTTACCACGTATATCTAGAGGTAAGCTCATACAAGCTTACAATTACGCGTTAAACGTGATAGGTGATAGCGAGATTCAGTTGACTCACTGACGTACATATATATCTAATTTGCACACTTACTGCTGTAAGTTATTTGATTTGAGTCAGATTAAGTATTCTTTTCAGTTTCTTAGGTAGTCTAACACAATGTCGGGTATGTATCAGACAAATATCGTTTATCGTTTCATAGATAAAAAAAAGTATAACGTACATCTGCAATCTAATCAGTCCAGACAATTTAACACCGACTCAGACATTGAATTATTTATGATTATATACTTTTCTACAATAATGACTCATTTGGAACAGACTTTCAACACAATAAATACGTTACATATACGTTCAAATTGTCATTCTTGTAACTCCGTAAAGGAACAAAACATACTTCTCTACAAATTTCAAACAATTATTTCAAATATAGCCGCTTTGTTTCCGCCAATTGCAAATAAGTCGCATTGCAGTCCCAACCTCCATATGTCTTATAAAACGGGCGCCACATTCACAGATGAAGGCCAATATCAAAGTATCAGCCCATGTACAGCATTTTGTGATCCTCTTGCCCAGGGTATTTCTGTTCGGTCTTGTCATAAGCCGTGTCTAGCTTTTCTTCCAATCCAGGAATTATTTTGATCATATCCGACATTTTCGAATGCCTGCGTAAGAAAATTGTAACGCAGACGACAGCAGCCAGTTCCGAGGCGATAAACGACAGCCCCGCTATGAAGAAGGACCACCCATACCTGTAGGAAAACGGGAAATTCTTTGTGGTTGTATGTCCAACTTCATCGTTGATTGCTGATATAAAGAGTATTATCCCAACGGCCAAAACCAGACCTGTAATATAAAAAATGGGCATGAAAAGGTTTGTGTGTGATTACCATGTATACAAAGACTGGAAAACGATCTGCAAAAGAAACACTGAGAAAATGTGGGAGAATTGCAGAATGTTCTTTGGACAAGACGATAATTTACAGAATGTAACATAGGCCTGTGAGCTTGAGGCAGTACCTCATTACACGTCTTCACATCAACCCGGTCTGCTGATAAACTTGCTCCAGACAGAAAATAGACTAATTGGTTCCTTTATGATATATACGTATTAAAATTGCGTCGTTTGTTTATCCACTTTGACTAGTTGCACAGACATTCCGAAATCCTTCTCCCATGTTTACACTGACAAAACATCATTACATCTTAATTGTAAACCAAAAGTCACTGTGTTCTGTAATCTGATTGGTTGAAAAACATGATCAAATGGTATTAGATTCCCGGAAACTGTAAGACTATTCACTGCGTATTTACACGTAAACAATTGTTTTGTTGTGTCATCAACAGTGGTGACGTCATTCAAATCATATTGTGACGTAAAGTTAGAATGACGTCACAAATGAGCAACTCCAGACGTTACCATGGGAACCAGCTGAAACGGCCAGCTGATGACACTTTACTGCTGTACTCATACTCGATGTAAACGAGTGCAGACAGTAAAACCCCTTTGGTTTACTTTTGTGTTTACAATGTCGATAAACATCATGTGTTGGCCAATTTCCGGGAGTTATTGCAATTGAGTATTTGAAGCACGGGAATATTTCATTTGAAACTTCCGGCTGACGCCGTCGGTTCCAAATGCATTCCCGTGCTTCAAATACTCAATAACACCGGGAAATTGGCCAACACATGATGTTTATCTCCTAATTAAAACCCACAAATGAAGAGACTTTTGACAACACCCAAACTGGACCACCCATTCCCTGTTACTGAAAGGAAATCAATAAACGGTACAAATGTGCATTCTCTCTTGGAGCATGCCCTATTTAGTTTCCCTCTATGATTCGTTGCATGTGTAACAAGAGGTCATAATGCGTGTCTATCACAACACAAGAATGTATAAAATGTATTTAGGGACCAAATAAGGGTTTCATTTAGCGCATGAAAGTGGTGGTCTGACGAATGGTGCTCTAAGTCCAAAGACATCTTCTTGGAATAGACAGTATGATCAATTTACGTAGATGCAAGTTGTGGATTGAAACATCACCGAGACCAGAATGTCACTTAGACTGAAAAAAAACAATTATCATTTATATGGGGATACTCTTTAAGAGTGTCCAAATAGTGACTGACGGTTTGAAAATCTAATTATTTTATTATCACATTGAAATCATCACTAAGATCCCATGCATGAGTTGTTATAGTATCGTGCAAGAAACGGTCAAGACCGAACCAATTTGTCTAAACTAATATCGCTTCTCGTTACGGATGTAAATTATCCCGGGATAAGCTGAGTTGTAATATGACAGGCAGGATCTACTCATTTCGCAGACGGAATGAAGTAGATTGATGAAATGCGAGTCGTTGATCAGGTTTGTGACTGTGCGCAAGAGATATGGTCATTTGGGCAGCTGCAAGAATTGGCTTGATGAATACATTGCGATGGCGTTGATGAAAACGCCATGCAAACCACTAAGGTAGTGCGTTTCACATTCTCAACGGTGTAACAGTACTTGTTTGTGTAAATCAATATCAGCAATCACTATAATCTCGTCAATACGAGGGAGTAAATGAATGTTGTCCTAAGCCGAAGCATTATTTAACCTATAATAAGTCAATGTGTTCCTAATCGATACCAGGCAAAGCCACACTCAATGTGACAGCATGCAAGGATGACAATATATGAATGGACAACTTCTTTATTACAGTGAGAGCGTCTCGGTGTCGGTTGTAACACCGTGAGCAGGCTAGTGATGCTTGCTCACGGATCACTTGCTTTATAACGGTGTTAGAACCTACACTGAAACGTTGCTCTCACTGTAATAAAGACGTTGTTCATCCATATGTTGTCACCCTTCCTTACTGATCCAGCTTGAATGTCTCCCAAAGAAGAATGTGACATCATATATAAGATCGGAGTATTTCCTCAAAACAAAAGAACCATATATACACCCAAGTATGATCTGGACGATGTTTATTATCCTGATGGCTAGAGGATCATCAAGTACGTGACTGTCACGTTACGGAGTGTTACAGATAACACACGAGTCTATTGCAACACTATATCATAATGTTGGCTTCAGCTAGTGACATTTCGACTGTTTGGGTTTCACTACCAGTGACGTAATGGTCATGTAGGTTGTGTGTAGGCATGAATGTATGAGTAAGACATGCAATGGAAGCATGTGATTTATCTTGGGTTATCATCTAAGCCCAGATCTATTATATGCAGGCTCCAAAACACTCTTTAACAATTATGAGACACGTGACCTCGGACAGGACGTGCAAGTGGTGTTACCACATGTCGGTTGAGAGCTGACGTTACTGGTTTCTTTGACGTTACCGTACAAAGTAATTTTATAAAACAAATCAACCAACAAGGAAGAGTCGATACTGCTTGAGAGATTCGTCAGAACGATAGTATAGAAAATCGATCGCTAACTCCACTCATACGAGTTAGCCATTGCAACGAACACCGAGTGCATGCGAAATCATTTTCAAAGATGGCAGTTGTGTGCTCGAGTCTCCATGTGACATCACAAAAGTCTGAATCATAGACTCTGGAGCTGTGAATCATGCCAGGCAGAACTGATGTTGGACTGATGTTTTCTCACCACTCGAAATTCATAGCGTCCTAATGAGTGTTTCTTAGACGTTAATGTCGAACGGCGCGATCGTTTGACGGTTCGGTCCATGTTCGTATTGGGTGTCATCTCAGCTGCTTTCCATACCAATATGGTAGAGTCACAGATTAGTATTACTCGGGGTGGTACTTGCAGAACGGTATCAAGCCATGTCTCTTCTTTCCCTATAATAATGATCACAGTGCCAAGATTGTGCATCTAACTGTAAACATACATTTCATTCTACGTCTGACACGTCATTGGTATACGGCAACGTCGACATATACCGACAACCAGCAAAATAACTCAGTGCTGTTTCACCAATGAGTGATAAAGCTTTACAGAAAATGACATTGAGCAGGTCTTGCCTACAAATGTGTTTATACCGGGACACATCTACAAAATGTAAATTTCGAAATTTGACCCGTCACCTCTGTGTCAGCATCCCATCACACCAGCTCATAGAACCCATTAGACCTGATCACCTATTCTTCAACCGATAAGATTGTATCGTTTCCAGTTCCCGATATCACATGAATTAGAATATATGCCTTGATGTTTCTCACATCTCTACATCCAAATTTCCGACTGTATCCAAGGCGCATATATTCGTAGTGTTTACAAGGTAAAACTGCGTATTTGTAACCGTTTTTTATTTTTTAATTCAGTGTCCAACAGAGTTTAATTTGCAAGCGATATTACTCGTATTCAAACACGAAAATACGAATGACACCTTTCGTAACTGATCCACAAATTTAGTCTGACACTGTTTTAGTTGCTTCTCGTGCCCCTTGATACGGTTGATAATGCCTTGACAAAAAGTATATGAAATCCCTTTTGAACCAAATAAATAAATTGAGCAAACAATGAGCAAGCAAGTTACAATTAGGAGATAAACATCATGTGTTGGCCAATTTCCGGGTGTTGTTGAGTATTTGAAGCACGGGAATGCATTTGGAACCGACGGCGTCAGCCGGAGGTTTCAAATGAAATATTCCCGTGCTTCAAATACTCAATAACTCCCGGAAATTGGCCAACACATGATGTTTATCGACATTGTAAACACAAAAGTAAACCAAAGGGTTTTACTGTCTGCACTCGTTTACATCGAGAACAAGTACAGCAGTGAAATGTCATCAGCTGGCCGTTTCAGCTGGTTCCCATGGTAGCATCTTGAGTTGCTAATTTGTGACGTCATTCTAACTTTACGTCACAATATGATTTGAATGACGTCACCACTGTTGATGACGCAACAAAACAATTGTTTGCGAGGTTTCTACGTGTCAGTACGCAGTAAATAGTCTTGCAGTTTACGGGAATCTAATACCATTTGATCATGTTTTTCAACCAATCAGATTGCAGAACACAGTGACTTTTGGTTTACAATGAATCACAACATAGATTTCTAGTACGATGCAACTGAGTCACAAGTCTAAGGTAATGGGTCACAAATATCATATGTTCCAGAATCTTGGCATTTACAGTGAGACCTGATATACCAAATGAATCTTGTTTACACAGAGAGCTGTTAGTCACAAAGTGTCAATCTTGAATGCAAGTCAGATGATGTTGACACACTGACGATGACGGGCAGGGGCACACACCTCTAGTGTAATTCCGAGAGTAATACATGTATGTGCATCAACACAACACCCAGCGTTTGTTTATACGGACAAATATTCTTTAAACATTCCAGCAAAGCGTAACTGTATCAGTATTCTCTCAGAATCTTCTCGATCGCCTCGTGTTATCCACCAGTCAAAACAGATACTTATACAAAACATTGCCTCATTCGAGGCTACTATAAAGCGCTATCTTAAAAGACGTACCGCTAATATGTTGAACATATATGATACGAAATGTGACCCATGATAACTATCACCTAATCAATGATTATACAAATTATAAACTACGCACTTTTAAAACATCCTGCATATTATGGCAGACTGCTTGCGACCTTCTGGGGAACATTACATCATTCTTGACCAACTGCTCACGACTGTGCATCGTTGGTATCTTGGACTTCTGTCAGTTAAGAGTATGAATGTATTTATAAGAGATATTTGAAAAAGATAAGAAAAGGTGGGGTTTTTTTCAATTTGTTCCAGGAGTGGGAAGCAGATATCAAAATATTTCAGGGAACCTTTAACAACGTTACCGTCTGCCGTTTAGTATTTTACATTTGGGAAAAGGCCAAGAATGTTCGTGATCACTGTAGCAGTGAAATGACGTCAGACAATTCTGCTTCCATACAATACTTGGCGTTATTGTAATCACTTAATGTAAGCAAAAGAATCCTGTGAGGACTTTTCACTTTCATTATTAAAGCAACATAAAGCAGAACGGTAGGTGCCTGATATGAGTTACATTTTAATATTTTCCCTGAAGTCCGTCAATGACAAACTATTGCCTCTTTCGCTACGCTTTGTTGTTGCAGCCCGATGGGAACAATTTCTCACAATGGGTTTTACGAACAGGAGCTTTGAAAGATGAAAATTGCATAGCAACGATCTTTTGTCACTGGGATGAAAAATGTGACGTTGTAAATAGGTCTGCGTATCGTCACCAACGCCTCCAACACAAATTAATGATCAGATATTTATGGTTGGCTGTACTGCTCCTTGCTTAGTCGTAAGTGTATTTGTGTGAGAGAAACTTCAGGGACAACTCTTCTTAGTAGATGCACAGGAGGCGTGTGAAACAACCGACAGCAGAGATAGAGTTATGGGCATATCGTAAGCTCTCTGCGTAATATTTCAGAATCCATTGCTAATGTTGATTATACAACACTTGTATATCTTAACACTGTGTCTGCATAAGTCTCTTTCCAGATAAACGGATCGTCTTGCATTCCTACCTTAATTACTTGTGGAAACTCCCAGTAATACCAGAACAATGGTCCACAATGTGGATATTTTTTATGAAATAGGTAAGCATAATGTGGGCACACTGTGTAAATGGAACACATTGAGCCATCACTTATTTTCTTTTATCTAATAATATACCGCTCGTGACTACATGGCTGAGTCTTCGATTTTATTCCATGCTCTTTGCATTGACGTTTCATTAAATTCCCTGTAGAGGATTACGATGAGCGAAAGCCATACCCATGTTTCGTGTCAACCTTTTTATATACAACCCACATCGTGTAGGAAGGCAGTCTATCTGTAAGCTATCAACTTATAGAGTCAAGATGCATGTTTAATCCGCACAAAACACATACATGAAAAAATATGCAATTATTGACTCATTCATTAAGTCACAAATGTTAATTTTTCTTGTGTGCCCCTTGACTGTCTGGAATACCATCTGTCCTGGTGCCATGATGCCGGTGTCTGAGGTTTGAAAAATGCAAATATGTCAATATTGAATAAACGTCTTTGTATGTAGCAAGAACGTCAAGCACCATTTTGATTGAATTCCTTCCGAAATAAGACATAAATGTCAATAACGAAGATTAATTATTTCCAACTGAAATGTCCGACCCCGAAATGGGAACACAAAAGCTGGAAAGATTTATTAGAAAGTGGTACAATCCAGTTCACCAATCGCCTTCCCTCAATGGACGTATTGACTGGATGTGTCACACAGAAATCGGTTTGTCAGAAAGTACAGAGGTACTTGAAAATATTCTCCTCCATTTTAAAAGTTCTGCAATACTTATTGTCCGGATGTGTTGTCATGGTTTAAGTACGTCTGGAGTTGCCAAGGTCTGGAGTAGTCAGCGACCGAAGCTAAAAGAGTGGCGAAAAGAGACATTCCAGATTTTCATTGTCAGCATCCTCGCGCTGAGCTTCTTGGTCTCTCACAGGATTGAAGTCTTCGTCGCTTTACTTTATCCCAGTACTAGAGATACCCCGACTTAATTACGGAGTTCCGTGTTGTCATACTTTATTGTGTCCTCCCAATAATGTTGCATTATTACACACTTCACTCACTAGGTTTTGCACCAAATGAAAAACTGCATATTGAAACGTCTCCTGTGGGATACATTCCACAGTATTCCGACTCTATCACATATCAATAATGTCCTGTTCTTGAATTGGGCTTCAAGGACTTTCAGTCTGGTGAGGTCTGATGAATGAGTTTGACCTTTTTATGTGTCCTTTCGTGTGTGTCCTTTCGTGTGTGTCCTTTCGTGTGTGTCTTTTCGTGTGTGTCCTGCAGGACAACCATCGGTAGTATTTTTTTCACCCGACATACCGCAATTATCCTAAATAGTCCATTGACCGCAGGCTCATCATTCCCTGTTTTCAAGCCGAGAGCAAGGCAGGGTAAAAACAAACATAAATATGTCACAACTTCTTTTAGTTAGTGGCTACTGGGAATAGATGGCAGGCCTTTATCTCTCCTGGCAGTCGTGTTAGCACGGGGCTCTTCATATTTTCACCATATGCAAACACAATGTCTACAGTGTGTTATATTTATTCATGTCCTTGTTTCGTTTTAAGTTCCATGACTGTTTGGTTAGTTTGTGCTTTACTCATGTGAAATATACTCGTAATGAAAGCACAAATGTTTCTGTATATATTTACAGAATGTCACTCACACCTACCTTGTTGAGGAAATCAGGAAAAGAACAAAGGAACACTTGTGCTTTCACACGTTTTCGTTTCCATCAGCATTATAGTATTATCAAAACAATTAAGTTAAAGTTTCGCTAGTAGATACAATCTTTTAAGTATCGACAATCGACAAAATGTACCCTTGAGTGCATATATCAACGTTCAAACAAAGGACGTCTTCGGTGCTATAAAGGCGAGCAGATTTAGGCCTGGAAAGATATTCTGTTACAATTTCAAGCAGAAAAACTTAAGATATCAGGCCCAGATTTTCGAAGTTCTCTTAGCGCTAAGATAGTCGTAAGGGCCATATATTAACATTAACCATCTTAGTGCAAAGAGAGCTCCGAACATCTTGGCCCAGAGTATGATGTCAGAAACTACCAGCACGCCTATGTCGTTTTCATGGTGCACGTGGCATCATTTTACTGATATACACTGATATTAATGAAGACACATATGGTACGATTGAAGGAGGTGGAGATGTTTTTATCTGTTCATAAGTCATTTTCGTATCTTAAAGGCAGACTTGGCTCTGTGTATTTGGCAATCCTAGCCGACTCAGTTTTGCCTAGGTCATTTAAAACCTATTTTCAAATGTGAACTTAAAGTTTTTTTCTCATATACCAATCCGTAAGTTCCTCTTACCCCAATTTTACAGCAGTATTGTTTAGGCTATGTTTATTTAATCATTTAGAAGTTATTACTCGTACACCTCTATATCTTGCTTCGGCACCTGTGGAGTGGGTGCGGATTTAAACCTTAGCTGTATGCTTGGAGTATTTATATACCAAATACTATATGATGGTGTATGGATTACAGGGACAACTAGATTGAAGTTTGTGGAAGCCCTATACACAGACATATCGTCCCGCAAAGCACTGATTACAATGACTAGATTTAGATTTCAAGTGGTCAGGGGTTAGCTTACAAACAATTGTATGCCTTTGTGTGTATTTGTAACCGGTGTCCCTGGCGCTCCTCATTTGGAGAGCTGTTTGTGTTAGGTTTGACTATGATTCAGTTTACTTTAAGCGCATAGTACAACGAGTTTTATCGCCTGTGGTTATGTTAAAAGTTACAAATTACTGGGCATGTTACGACCTGCCTAACACTGACATCAACGCACACTATCACATATTAATGTTGAGAGGTGTCATTTCTGTACAGATTTACATTATCTAAACTCGATTCACTGTCATTTCTTAATCTACATTGATAAATTTTACTTATTTAGACACATTCTTAACTAGATGAATGTCATATGAAGTACCTAACCTGATGTTGTACATGTACCATATATGTTTCAGTATATAAATCACCACATGCTGTCTATGCATCAAGAAACTAAAGCTCGACATCACTTTCAGATTGCCTGTGCAAAGCAGGGGCGGTGGGGTAACTTTGTCGTTAAAGCGTTCGCTCGGCAGGATGAAAGTCCGAGTTCGATTCCCATGATGGGTCCAATGAGTGAGACTCATTTCTGATGTCCCCCGCCGTGATATTGCTGAAATATTGCTAAAAGCGGTGTAAAACCAAACTCAAGTACTCATTGGTCAAAGAGGCACAAAACTGTGCTGTGGTTTCCACATTCATACGAATACCTGCATACATATATTACCACCCAGCCAAAAACAATTTCAGGACATAAACAAGTCTCAGCGATGTACTTCTTAACGTCTAAATTACGTATTAATTCAATCTATGCACGCAATGAAGAAGAGTGGCTACTTTCACACAATTTATTAAGTCTAAAGCAGACACCTGTCTCGCTATAAAACCTGGGGATTAACTTGGAATAATTCACATTGAGATTCCGACCTTTGTCACGGAGGCCAGATTGCTTGTCCTTAAGCTAATTCAGAAGAGAATGAAATGGTATTACCAGTCTCAACTGGGATTACCGTTCATTTTCGAACTGTGTCCAGAGCCATACTGCATCTCTTAGTCAACTCATTTCAGAGGTCATGTGTCCTTGTTCGCAGACGGGCATTGTTTTAATACTACAATCTATCGCAATTAAACGTTAATGATGTACCAGTATATATGTGGATGAAAAACAACATTATCTTCTTTTTTCGTGAGCCAAAGATAGACGTTGTTGTGAGCCAAAGATAGACGTTGTTGTGAGCCAAAGATAGACGTTGTTATAGATATGTAACTGTGATACGTTCTCGGTATACTGACGCGTGTCATATTGTCTGTGCAACTCCTTTTTAAAATTTATATTTGAAAATGCACCTACAGACTAAGATATTTAACACCACTACACTCGTATGTAAAACATTCCAGGTGACAAAAATTGCGTTTGATATAACATGACCTTTACCTCAGTACTGTCACAATGGGTATTGAGCTGGTAAACAGGGTATTGTAATTGGGCGTGGTCAATGTCTGGTGCTTCCTGGTGAGGCCAAGGGAGACTATTCGGCACGGTGTTGGTCATTAGGCTGTGATAGATTTTCTTGTACAGATTCGACAATTGACATGCTACTGTGTCAAAGTTTTAAAGCAACACTGAAGCAGTTGGAACACCTTACCTGACAGTATATACAGCACGCCAGCTACTAATGTTTTGGAGTTCCTCCTGATTGTCCCCGTCACGTGGAATATAATGGCAGTGAATCCTAATATCAGCGCTACGACAGGGCAGGGTGTTGATATACGGTAGGCACCTGAAACGTGGCTTCATATTAGAATACATGTGCATCAAACAGAGTGAGTTTAGTTTTACGCCACACTCAGCGCTACGACAGGGCAGGGTGTTGATATACGGTAAGCACCTGAAACGTGGCTTCATATTAGAATACATGTGCATCAAACTGAGTGAGTTTAGTTTTACGCCACACTATATGGTGGCTGTCTGTAAATAATCGAGACCAGATCGAACAATCCAGTGACTAACAACCTGAGCATCGATCTGCCCAACTGGGAACCGATGACATGTGTCAACCAAGTCAACGAACCTGACCACCCGATCCCGTTACTCGCCTCTAACGACAAGCAGAGTCGCCTCTTAAGGCAGGCATGGGTTGCTGAAGGCCTATTCTACCCCGGATCTTCACGGATCACATGTTTATCAGAAGTATTGCAAGAGCATAGCTTGCAATTGGTTTCAGTATTATTATATGCGACTAGTCTATGTGAGAAATGGTTCATCAATAGACTCAGGACAATGTTTCCATTCTATTATCAAGCTTGTTCAACACTCCAACAACAATGCTTCGATTCCTGGATCAGTCAAAACCAAAGCACGATTGGTACACTTGGTATTTGTTGTTTGCAAGCTGATGGCCGTCATCAAGGGGCTCGGAGCCATGTAAAATTAGGGCATTGTATTTCAGTGGGCTAGCGCCAAAAGTCTCATTGGGCCCGACGAATACGAGCACGCACACACATAAACTACAAACAAAAAGTCGCTGAACATCCCCTAAAAGTTGATATAGTCATATATAAACTTAAATGTCTTGAAGTCATTTATACTCTAAGGTAAATGCAACTTAAGGTGCTTAAAGGGCACCAAGCCTCACGACGTTTAAGTTTATTTTTTACCATAAAATTATAAGGTGTTCTCAAACCTTTTGTTTGGATTATACATTCCTACACGTCACTATTTAACAGCAATATCTCTTCCGCATTATATTAAGATGATGTCTATCGTATTACAAAATAGTGCCATGTTAAGGATACGTTGTTCACACCCACGTGAAATGTTCATTGGTAATTTATTGTTTGCACAATTACAAACGGAGCTTTGAACTTCGAATTGATCTATAAACTTTAAGGTACCAGTAACTTTGCTAAACAGAAGCATCGAATGAAATCAAAATATAAGGACACTGTGGATACTTCATTGCCGAACTGCCTCTTGAGGATGTAATTAGCCTTCGTTGGCATTAGCACTACACCCAACCATTCCTCTTAAATGACGGGCTGATTTTATGTAGAGCATGTGTCTGTAACTGGTTAGTGTAAAATCAGTTTCTGACTTCAACCCATTGACAACGTGGTTATGTTTGTGACGCTAGTCCGCATCAGGCAAATTTTGATGTTCCGTAAATCAATATCTGCAATGATTACTGTTCAGCAACAAAAAGTGTAGTGTTCACTAGCATGACATGCGAGCAATCAACAGACGAGACTACTATTCCAATTTTTACAGTGTTTGTGTATGCATAGACACCTGCATGGAAAGTTTGTATGTATTTTCATATTTGCATATCAGCGGAATACATGTTTTGGGGATGGATTGTGATGCTTTGTTTAATGGTGACAATTATTATTGTAATTATTTGACAAGGTAAGCCTTATGTCAAGATGTGTGTGTGTGTGTGTGTGTGTGTGTGTGTGTGTGTGTGTGTGTGTGTGTGTGTGTGTGAACGAATGATATGTGACGTCGTAATGTAAACGTCACTCATCCAATACTGAATCCAAGACAAGCTTAAGACTACGTGGATTCATCGTTCACGTAATGGGATCTGGCATCAATAACAGACATATTACTGACCCCAGTAAATGTATTTTCAGGCATCAAAGTTACAGTGGAAGAAATCAACAACTTTCAATAAAACACTCCTGTATCCGAAAGCTTATTTATTAACGACAAAACACTAGCACTGATTACGTAAAGTTTTTTTTATTATTTTCGAATTGGAACAAAACAGCAGTGCTTGTCTTTGACGGTCGATCACCAAGAAAGTAATTCCGTTATGCATACCGTTTTCCTGGTTTATGTATACCGATGTAGATGTTATGATTGAAAGTCCGTACAAAATGTCAATTTCCTAATAACAAGGAATATTTGTTTTAATATGGCTCATAACATCGCAATTCTCCTCATTTTCCGAAATACACCACTGACGTCATGAGAAATATTACAGAGGGTTTAAATATCAAATGGTATTCTGGATAAAATCCGCGACACATGATTGAGACATAGATACATCCCTGGATGATTGTTACACTAGAACCAAATACTTCCCAATAATTACAGAAATAAGTCATACCACAACTGCAGATAAATAACGCACTAATTACAAGAGGTATTATTGAATAACTGTTCGAAGGGTGCTTGAAGAACTTTTGGTGCATTTAACTTGAGAATCTCTTTTTTTTTTTTAATCTTTTTGATTTTCTTAATCTTTTTGAATTTTGTGTCTTGTCAAGTATGGAGCAATTTTCCTCAACTGAATTGTTATGCACAAGGTTTGAAATAGAATCCTGGACGTATAGCTTTAAAAGAAAATCCATGTATAATGTTGATGCAGTCTAGGTTATGACTAAATGATAGCTATGCAGTATCTCATTAAAGCTTTGATATAACCGAAATGTTTACAAATGCTATTAGAATCATTTCCATTTCCTATTAGTGCCAGCGCACTGAGAATTGGTTCTGGTTCCGCAAAGCTACTTTCGTGATAAGTAATGGATATTTAGTCTCAAGGATCAAACACATCATTGCCAAATTGAAGTCCCCTGAGCTTACGAAGGCACCAGAATGAATTTATAGTCCGTCAGTCTAAGGAATGATAGGAGACATGTTCACTTCATGCTCAAACAAGTCAGACTAGGGGAATGTCAGTCAACTGGAGCGATTAATGCATCATCGCCAACAAATATACCACCCTGAGTAAACAGTAATCGATTATATGTCATATCGTAAATAATCAATAGATTAGCGGCTGTGGTCTACTGCAGGGAAAATACTATCAAGTCACTGTCTAGACAGGAAGGAGGAATCATTTTGTGATTCATGTCTTTCGCCGTGCATAACTTCTGGTGTCCACACAGATATTCTGCAAAGATCCAACCTGTCGTGATCAATTCTGACCTTACTTCCGCAATGGCTATCCTTGTGTGTGTGTGTGTGTGTGTGCGTGCGTGCGTGCGTGCGCGCGCGCGAGCGAGCGAGCGCGTTGAGTTTGACATATTCGACAACAGACAACAGTGCTGTAAAGAAGGTATTTTTCCATTAGGTATGGCAGGTCCTGACAAAGTCACGGATTCCATTCCCTCGTGGGTAAATGTCTGTTCATCGCTGATGTCACTGCCCATGTTCCCGGAATAGTGCTCAATCCACCATAAAACAAAACCTGACATTATTGAAACGGTTTGTAATGATTCAGGAACGGATATATCTAAAATGAATACACGTACGTAAGTATATAGGTGTCCCCACAACCAGGAAATAGACGTGGTCTGTAGCACGTTCAATCAGCACATTTACACCATGCTATATCTTGCTGTGTATATCAGGTGTATATCATATATGATATCAGGTGACAAAGAGAAGGACCGAGGTTGCTCTAAGCAATAACGTGCGAGGTGTCTGATTAGCTCTTGTCTCCAATTTCAACCTGTGTTCGCCACGTGAAACAGAATTGTGAGCTATTTCCGATAAAATGAGGATAATACAGCACAGTCTCTTCTTTCTGGTATATAGTTAATCTTCTATTCATTTTAAAGTTCAAGGAAATGTAACTAGTTTTACCTGATCTTGTTTTATGAAAAATATATGTTATACCTTATGTTGGAGATTTTACAAATGTAAGTAAAGAATCGCACATTGCAATGGTAATTGTTCTCCTACAGATAATTCTAAAATGGTGTCAGGTGACCGTTTGTGTGGAAAGAAATCAATATCTCATGTTCTCATCTCAAATAACCATTAACAATGACATGGAACACCTTTGCTTGGAGCCATCTTGGTGATCTAAGCACACTCGTCTAATGAACATAAAGATAAAAAGGAATTCACACGCAAATACCCCATGCACCAAATACATAAAAAAACAATATCCACATTGTTGAAGGGAGAATTTTCCTACATAATGTACCAGAACAAAGAAAAACATAGTATCTTCCCCATATGGAGACATTCAAAAGCATGACTGAAATACTGCGCTAACTGATTTAGTTCTCTGTCATGCAAATTACCCAGTAGATCCTTATAATGTGTTCAATGCATTGACTACACCGTACTGGTAAGATTTCGAATGCATCTCCACCCTATGGATTAAATTATGACAGAATATTTAGGTTGTATTAAAGAAAAGACGTCAGTTTAGATGGCTAACTGTTGTGTGGAAGTGTATTTTCGTCATAACAAGAATACCGTTAGCCTTCAGGAAGCAGTGAAGACTTCAGTCTAGTGTTATTGGTTTATGGTTCCGATAGCTACAAGCCATGTTGTGCCCAGTTCAACTTTAGCAAAGTGTCAGCGGCTAACTCGGAGTAATAGGCCCTAGATTCGACAAGTAACCCGCGGGCTCAACAGAGGAAAAATCCATTTTCAGGAATGTGATGTTGTTTGGTTAGCTGAACAATTCCAGCAAATCAGTCGGGTCGGTAACCAACTTTGCTCAAATTTCGCGTGGGTTATGGTGCTGCATGGCTTTCCGCTCGCACAGAAATCACTCGGACGTCAGCAGTTAACAACAAGGTAAACTCATCAGAACCCGACAAATACCTTTAGGCGTTCTATGCACAGAGTTTTCTTGCGGTACCAAAAACAGCGTGGTATTCAGATACAGAATCGATGTACTAAATTTTAAAAGCGTGGCAAGGAACAGTTTGTCGCCGTTGCAAATCAAAATATCTGCATTCATACTCATGTAACTCGAGGAGAAACGTGTATGTTAGATTTTGGGTCTTGTTTCCCGCCGATAACTACAGCTACTGTCAGTCGTCTGTATAGTTTATACACAGTACTCCGTGTCTTCACTGGAAAGAAACCTGTTTTCAAATGGTGTTATTTGCTTCAAAGTGGAAAGCACAAAGTAGAATATAAGGGCCGACTGCACAAGTTCTACAGTAAGCATCATGTTCCAATATACTTTCGGATGATATCAGAGGCAATGGTGTAGCCTAGTGGTTAAGACGTTCGATCGTCACGCCGAAGACCCAAGTTTATTCTCCACATGGGCACAATGTGTGAAGCCCATTTGTGATGAACTAAACTCGCTCACTGGGATGTTTTCAGGTCTGTGTATGTGATTGTGAATTAGGCTCACTGTATTCAAACAATTGCATAGTTTGGACTACGTTCACTTACAGAACTCTGTCACCTTAAATATGTTCCAGTCAGTGCCAAAGAAGAATGTCAACAAGTTTTGAGCCTTGCATAGAAAAGCACAAAATATTGGTATGAACCACATTTATTTTTCAACATAGTCCCCTTGTGAGTCAAGACACTTGTTCCATCTTTTCTGCCAGGCGCTGATGCCATCTCTGTAGAAGGCGCCATTTTGGTCCTCAAACCAAGCCTCAGTAGCAGTAATAAGCTCATAATCATCCTGAAATCTACGACCACGCAAGTGTTTCTTGAGATTTGGGAACAGATGGTAATCACTTGGTGCCAGGTCTGGAGAGTAGGGGGGATGCGGCAAGATTTCGTACCCGCATTCCCGGACAGCAGCGACTGCAGCGCGAGAGGTGTGTATTGGAGAATTGTCTTGATGTAGAAGAATACCACGTGTGATCTTGCCCCGGCGCTTCTCCTTGATAGACTGTCGCACTTGCCTCAACACGTTAGCGTAATATTCTCCTTTCATTGTTCTTCCCTTTGGTAAGTAATCTATGTGGATGACGCCTTTGCTATCCTAGAAGACTGTCACCATTACCTTCTGCACTGATCTGGAGGCTTTTGGTCTTGGGAGAAGTGACATGTTTCCATTCCATGGATTCTTGTTTGCCCTCAGGATAATAGTGATGGATCCAGGTTTCATCACAGGTTACTAGCCTAAAGTGAAAATCTTCTGGATTCTTGTTGTATCTGGTTAGCATGGAGTTGCCTATGGTGACCCTTGTTTGCTTCATTTCATCTGTAAGCATTCTTGGCACCCATCTTGCGCACACCTTAGACTTGACGAGATGTTCATGAAGAATTGTCTCGATGGATCCGTGCGAAATGCCTGTGGTCTCCTCTAACTCGTGGAGTGTGATTCGACGACTTTCCAGCACAAGTCTATGCACTCTGTCAATGTTTTCCTGACTAGTGCTTGTCGTTGGGCGACATGGACGGGGGTCATCTTCAAGACTGTCTCTACCATGCTTAAATTCATTGACCCATCGTTTGATGGTAGCAGATGAAGGGGAAGACTTGCCATAAATTGCCGAAAGCCTTTCTTTAATGTTCTTCGCCGAGTTTCCTTCAAGAACTAAAAACTTAATTACTGCTCTGTACTCAATTTTATTCATTTTCACTGCCGTGAGGGGGGTCTCTTTCTGTCAATGTGAGCTGTTCAATAACTTCTAAAAGTAGGATACCAAAACGTATATACCACATCAGCTACACCCCAAGGTTCAATGTCGTACCATAGGCTGTGACACCTGGGTATGAAAAATGCTCAAGGCTCAAAACGTATTGACATCCCCTCGTAAGTACTTCTTCAAGTGTAGAGAGTGGGCTTGGAAGCTACCTCATCTATGCTGTTGTTTTGCTTCCGGTGGATGTTGTGAGAGCTGTAAGAAATTTCTAAATTGTCGTAGTGTGGCGTGGCTTCCGCGAGAATTGTGTAATAGGTGTAAGGGATTGTTGTCGAGGTGTAGGGCTACTGCTTTGGATTGCGCTCTTCTGTCTATTAACATCGACATTTCACTTCTCAAGAGAACTTCCACTCGTCTGCATTGAACGTTCAACAGCTGTGAACAATCTTCAATCAGTGCTTCTGTTTACTCGCAATATTAAGATGTTGCTGATTAAATATTTAAGATTTGTGACACAGTATTTCATATTTGTGCTCCACTTTTATGTCAGAAGGGATAATTACTCATATTCAATGTAGCCTTGCCCCTTTGTAAATATATCATTGAATATTTTGAGTTAATATGTGGAAGTATTCTTGAACGGTGGCTTGAAACTGATCGTTTCCTACCCACTTCTTTGGAGGCTACCCGTGAAGATTGGGAGTAGAATGGGCCTTCAGCAACCCACGCTGTCCATAAAAGGCGACTATGCTTGTCGTAAGAGGCGACTAATGGGAACAGGTGGTCAGTGTCCCTGACTTGACTGACACGATACTCATGTTGTTGATCACTGGATTGTCTGGTACAGACTCGATTATTTACAGACAGCCACCATACAGCTGGAATATTACCGGGTGCCATGTAAACCTCAACTCACTCTCTCACTTCTTTGGAGGCTACAAACGTGATAACCAAGTGTGCCCGAATTTTAGTTAGTTCAGAGTTCGAACATCCTTCGTTGCGCCAGTTATCTTTGTATGTTATATTGGCATACACTATTAATTGAAAACACAACCGCTTTGGGGGCAAATGGGCTTTCGTAAGCCCATAAGTGATTAGATACAACTTTTGTGATATTTTATGCTCTCGGAAAGCAATTTCTACACAGAAAGTCAGTAAAATATAACATGATTCGATTCGGAAAGATCAATTTAATGATACATGGTCTCCCCAATGTCTGATAGCAATGTGCACTTCTCACGTTTATCATTGTTGGATATTCTCCTCAGTGGAGTTTTTGAACAAGTGTGGTTAATGGTGATTCTTGAAATAGTTTCCTCTCCCTGTAACCGCAAGCATTAGCTAAAGTTAAGTCTTGTACGTGGGTTGTGCGGGGATGATGTTGACCCAGCATTCCATCCTGATTTAATGAATGTATGATGATGAAGTTGCTTAAGCCTTGCAAAAGAAATATGATTTCGACGCTTAATCTAAATTTTATAACTATTTCTTGTTTAAACATATGTCGTCCGTGTATAATCATGCTGAATAGTTCGAAGCAAACATAAAAAATAAATAAATGTACACTGATGTTTGAAATAAAATATATATGATTATCTGTCTGAAGGAATTTAAGTTCACTGATACGACGCATCAGGTTTCTCATACCATGACATTCAAACATTTACTGTCAGTGGGTTTAGTTTTACGCCCCACACAGCAATATTCTAGCTACATGGCAGCAGCCTGTAGACTCCAGAAAAGACAATCCAGTGATCAGCAGCATAAGCATCGATCTACGCAACTGGGATACGCTGCCATGTGTCAAACTAGTCAATACCAGACCACCCGATCCCGTTAGTCGCCTCTTACAACAACCATTGTCGCCTTTTGTGGCAAGCATGGGTTGCTGAAGGCCTACTCTACCCTGAATCTTCACGGTCAAGTTAGGTCATATGTAGTCTGAGCAAAAGCTCATGTGTCGGATGTTTTCAAGCGTTTCCACGATTACAATTTTAGTCTACCCTGCAGCCACAACAAATATTTTTCTATGCAGATTACGTTGTTTTCTCAATTAGATGTATGATGGCAGTCATGACCTCTGTGAGTGGTTTCACCCCATCCCATCATGTCTCAAGTATGGGCTGCTGAAGAGTAATTTGAACCCGGATCTTCAGATTTACTTGCCATGCAATAATCATATCCTATACTATGGTACATGATATTTAGTGATGATTCAAACGTAATTAATATTTCAGATAACATTGAATCCAGACAACAGTTTATTGAACCATTTTTTGCATGTTGTGTATGTGTGCATAACGGAGAATACACCATACTCGAACATTCAGTGAACCGAGTCTTTCTACTCACGGTAGTGCTTTTTATTTTGTCAAAAAAACATGGCTATTTGTTTGTTGTTGTTTTTTCATATTAGTCTATCAAGTAATACCCCGGGTTACTTGACCTGCGGGAAACAATAATTAATCATATAAACTTAAATTCCATCGGACATCATACTGGCCAGTTGGGTTTGCAGGCATCAGGCGTCAGTCGGAGGAACACGGGAAACGAAGTTATGGAAGCAATTCCTTTTGACTCACACAGAACCGCGTCTCGACCTGTTGGGAGAAAAGCCCCACAACTGGTATATTTACATATTGTGAATACTATATCACTTGGTAAATCTACAAGGGTTCATTACACTAATTAGAAATATATTGAAATATCCTTGAGCAGTCTGATGTCCAACATGATCGAGGACGTCATTGAACGTAAACTTACGTTGAAGTCACGATGAAATAAATGTATTTATTCGGTTTCAGAATCACCAGAGCATAATACATTACGATGTAATTTATACATCAACAGTTACTAAGTGAAGTGCTTAATACACAGTAAATGGATTCCTCATTACACATGCTAGAATGTATATGTATAATGCTTTTGCATTTCCGTTCGTGAATGATGATATATGAACTATTAATGCATTATGGTAGCGTCATGATATTTCTTTCACAAAGCAAATATAGTTTTAATGACTGATAATGTTTTATCAGTTAGTGGGTATTCCTGTATAAATTGTTCCGTCTGTTATCTGGAAGGACATGATGAAGACATGTTAATTTCTTCTTTCTCATGCCTTCCTCGTAAAGAAACGTTTCTCGCCTTGCCATGTGAACTCATTGCCCATATCATAGCTCCCGGCTGTGCCATAACACTGGTAAAATGTCTGAAATAACATAATAGTTATTATGACATTTTCTACAAGGCACAAACTTCATCTGGGCCAGGCACTGAAGCGACATCCTTCATCCGGAATGTTTCCTACATTGTTCTGTATTGTCTCTAGAGCCCAAATGAAAACTGAAATGCTGACGTAGGAAGTTATAATTGTAAGGTAGTTCACTTGTAGACGTCCCGTCTGTTACACATTCACTAAGATCCCATTTTCACTTTTCTAAAGAAATAGCTCCCGTGGAGACAGGACCCGTGAAGGTCCCGGGGTAGAATAGGCCGTCAGCAACCCATGCTTGCGTTAAAAGGTAACTATGCTTGTCGTAAGGGCGACTAACGTGATCCGGTGGTCAGGCTGGCTGACTTGGTTGACACATGTCATCTGTTCCCAATTGGGCAGATCGATGCTCATGTTGCTGGTCACTGGTCCAAATTCGATTATTTACAGACCGTCGCCATATACAGTTGAAGCTGTCTAAACCGACACATATCGGGACTGAAGAAATAATCCAGTTTAGACAACATGCCGGATGATAAATGATAAATGTTGATAAATGTTCAAGCCACAGACGGGACTGGGACTTTATGCTGGTGTTGACACAACTGGACAGATGCCGGTTTTGACAGCTGCCACTGTAGCTGGAATATTGCTGAATGCAGCGTAAAACAAAAGTTACTCACTCACTCACTCCATGGAGGCAGCTATTTACTCTTGTTCATTCTTTTGCTCCGACAGAGGAACTGTAGTAGTTATACTTTCAGTGCATCAGGACTCATCATGGCTTTCTTGTTCTACTTCCAACGCTAACCAGTGCCCTTAAAATACTATGTTGGACATCTTATTAACGAAGGCGAAAACAAACAAAACCTGCGTAATATGTGAAAGACACCAATTTTACAATTGGTAGATTTCATACGACGATCACGCTCCTTTTCTTCGTTCCGTTTAATTGGGTTTAAGACATTTGTGATACTCCAACTGAAGATGAAAGAAGGAAATGGTTTCCTTTTAGTTTCAGTTTTTAGTTTGCGGTACAAACGTGCCAAAGAGTTTCGTGTTGGGGAGTGCTGAAGCATGTACAGGAGTAAGAACTACTTTACCAATCATTGACAAGAAGATGTGCAGTTTGTTATGTTTTATTTGTTTGTTCGTTGTGTAACGACGCATTCAGCAGTATTTTGACCTCTATGGCGGCGGTCTGTAAATAATGGAGTCTGAACTCGGTAATCCAGTGATCAACAGCATGAGCGTAGATCTACGAAGTTGGGATACGCGGACATGTGTCAACCAAATCAGTGAGCCAGACCACACGCTCCTGTTAGTGACCTTTTACGACAGGGATTGGTTGCTGAAGGCCCATTCTAACCTCTATCTTCACGAATAGACAATCACTGAAAGCCTGAGATCCCTGACCAGACACCACCTACACCCATACTTTAAACACTCAGCTTTCATCAAGTGTTCCTACACAAAGCTTCCACAGTGAAACGTTTTCCCTTGAGTTAACATCTCCCAAATTGATTTGTCGTTACACATTTCAGTCATCGTCAGTGTGTGTCGTGTTGAACTATGTTTACCTACATCACTGACAAGACTTGAAGAACAAACACGCAAGCACGTGGTCTTGAGATCAACTGTTCATCTACAATGAACAGTAGTGAAAATAACACTGCGACTCGGTCACCAGTTAATTATAGAATGATACGTCTAATTGTTTCATAGCAAAACATCAATTGGTTGTACTTGATGATACTAGGAGCTTCTCACGAATCCGAATTAGTAATACAGATGCCAATATATATATTGGTTTTATTTGATGATACTGGGCACTTCTCGCGAATCCAAATCAAAATGTAAGATGAAAGTCAAAAACTAGTATCTACACGACTAAATGACTCTACATTCAACAAAAAGACTGATGACGGTTTATTAGTTAACCGTTAGTAAGGATCTGTTGACTGGTTAAACTTTAGTAAGGATCTGTTGATTAGTTAACCTTTAGTAAGGATCTGTTGATTAGTTAACCTTTAGTAAGGATCTGTTGATTAGTTAACCTTTAGTAAGGATCTGCTGATTAGTTAACCTTTAGTAAGGATCTGTTGATTAGTCACCTTTAGTAAGGATCTGCTGATTAGTTACCTTTAGTAAGGATCTGTTGATTAGTTAACCTTTAGTAAGGATCTGTTGATTAGTTAACCTTTAGTAAGGATCTGTTGATTAGTTAACCTTTAGTAAGGATCTGTTGATTAGTTAACCTTTAGTAAGGATCTGTTGACTGGTTAACCTTTAGTAAGGATCTGTTGATTAGTTAACCTTTAGTAAGGATCTGTTGACTGGTTAAACTTTAGTAAGGATCTGTTGATTAGTTAACCTTTAGTAAGGATCTGTTGATTAGTTACCTTTAGTAAGGATCTGGATCTGCTGATTAGTTAACCTTTAGTAAGGATCTGTTGATTAGTTAACCTTTAGTAAGGATCTGCTGATTAGTTACCTTTAGTAAGGATCTGTTGATTAGTTAAACTTTAGTAAGGATCTGTTGATTAGTTAACCTTTAGTAAGGATCTGTTGATTAGTTAACCTTTAGTAAGGATCTGCTGATTAGTTAACCTTTAGTAAGGATCTGTTGATTAGTTACCTTTAGTAAGGATCTGCTGATTAGTTAACCTTTAGTAAGGATCTGTTGATTAGTTACCTTTAGTAAGGATCTGCTGATTAGTTACCTTTAGTAAGGATCTTAGTAATAACGATGCCTTAAACCATACCGATAAGCTTTGCTTGTGATCCGATAAGTAGAGTTGGTAACCAAGCAGGAATTAGTATTACTAGACACCAAATATCGATTCCTCCCTATGTGCTCAGAAACAAATTGATCAATGCTCCAAGAACATTTTAATGGAGATTCTCCGTGAAGTAAGTGGTTATGGGGACAAACATGGCTGCACTTCGTTTGGCACAATATTAAATATAGGGATACTCACTCAGACGTGAGATTTTAAGTGTTGTGTTCATGGAAACAAGCATGGTGCAATACATTTGGCACTCTATGATATATTGGAAAGTTCTGTCGGGCAATAGATTCTTATGTGTTTCCTTACGTTACTCTAGTGAATGAAATATGGTAAAATGAGTTTACATCCATCACTTGAGGGATGATAATGTGTTTACTCTCGTAGGTTCCCGCGACTTAAAAGATCGCATCATATTTTTTATACAAAATATGTGATAGGATACGAAAACAAATTCTGCAGATAAACTCCAGGATATTTCGTTTTAAGACCAAGGCAAGGCTGCAAGAATGAAAAGAAACGTGGCGCCATACAGTTCGACAAGCAAGCGTGAACGACCAAGCATTCTGAAATGAAGCTTTCCCCACAAGGCTCTACGGCTCGTTCTCGCATATATGCAGCAACACCTGTCATGGATTACCGCGGCTTGGAATACCAATAGACCTTTGTCTGTAAAACGTAATGTATTATTTCTTTTCCAGACACTAATTTTTTGGCGCATTGAATCCAGGAAATCCCTGGCAGGCAAAGCCGACCTAAAAATAGCATCTGTCCTTACGTAATGCGATAATAGAGTCATACCATACTAATTGATTGATTCAGTTGATTCCAGTGTTCTCTAACGCTTTCTGCTTGCAAATAGATTCTTGTTTGTGAGTTCTTTCATGCCTGTCTTCAACATAAACCGAAATTAAAGGAGGCCCGATTCTTTACATGGTACTGATGTTTCTCTGAGGTCTATTCATTTTCAACCGATATAAAACGACACATCAGCCTTGAGTCCTGGAAGATCTACATACTTCACTACAGAACCACACATTCATGGAAACTTTTAGGAGAGATCACGTTGACAAGTGCTGAGTCGATTCAATGTCTGCTAGAACAAAATACTAAAACCTTCAGAAACAGGTTTTGTTGAGAGTCATGTAAACATCACAGGAATATTCTGTTGGTTTTGTATTTTTATGCTTATTCTGCATCATAGGTTTTTATATTATTTTATACATTATCAGCACGGAGGAATTTTAGGACGCACGAGACGTTATAGAAACCCACACTTTATGACGTGGTTTACTACGGACTGTCATGATAACTGGTACGGTTTATGGAATGTGTGTGTATGTGTGTGTGTGTGTGTGTGTGTGTGTGTGTGTGTGTGTGTGTGTGTGTGTGTGTGTGTGTGTGTGTGTGTGGAGGGGTTAGCGTGTGTGTATGCGCGTCTGTGCGAGATTGATAGATTGATAAGATGGGTGTGTCTGTGTTTGTCTCAGTATTGTCGTGCATATACGCCGTGTATGTGTATGTGTGGTTTGTGCACTGAACATGCTTCACAATATACGCGCTGGCTTACTTAATTCACTGCAAATCATACACATGTATTGTAATTAACCCACGTCAGCATGTAACGCGGGGTGTATATCCAACACTGCAGACATTACATTGTACACAATGTCACATTAAATTACTTTATGTATGTATGATCTACCACAAACACATCACGTGACTGATTGTTGAGACTCTCCCGTATCATTTTATCATTACGTATTATTGCCTAGAAAGACACCATGAACAAGTATTTCAAAAAATGGGGAGGTGTAAAATGTCTTGCACTAGTATGGTAAGTGTGCGGATTGTGCTGCATATATAGCTGACCTACTATAGACATGCTGGTGCGTGCTCCATCCCCTCGGCCCGACCCTTGCTGGTTGTAGTCAATGCCCAGGCATACGTCAGGGTACGTTCCTAAAAATAAAAGAAAACGACATAAGCAAAGTACAGACACTGGATGATATTGAATTTTATGACATTTGAAAAATACGAAATCGGCCTTTATGATTCAATAGTTTGTACAAGGGATTGGCCTTTTTACAAGGTATTAGATCAGTTGAATCTTTTCAACCGTATAAGTTGTCTCGTGGATCGATACGTGTACCCGCATTCACAGGGGGATGTGTGGATCTGGGGGATTTTGTTTCATTTCACAGAGCATGAATTTCAAAGACGACGCTGCTGATATTTACATATCTAACGAGATGGAAGGAAATTCGACTGATCCGTCCTGAAAGAAATTATTTTTCTCAATTGAAAAGACATGAACGTTTGGTCAAGGGACGAATAACTGCATGTACCGAGTCGATTCTTTAGTTCATTGCCTGGACTTTGTTTTGTGGTAAAAGCATGAAGTATTTACTCTCTATAGATCTCAGAGCACTTCATCAGAAATGAACGATGGATTTTACAGCATGACAGTTTGGTTGAAGGACCTCTCCACCAAGCTAATCGAATAATAGTCCAATATAGTCAAGCCTTGTTGCCACAAACTCCACTGACTCGAAATACTGTATGGTTAAAACAGAACAATTATGGACGTACGTCAACATTATTGTTGTTTGCACTATGTAACCCCATTCATTTTCGGTGGTCGGTAAACCTGTGTACAGTGGCCACACAGGCAGATGTATAGCAGTACTTCTTCCAGGAATTTGGAAATTACATATTCTGATTGGTCAATTGAGGTCAATAAATCCTCTCTGACTGAAATAGCTGATGTGACGCACAATCATCATAGGAGCTAACATTTATAGAATAGTCCTATTTGAAACATCATTCCGCATGTTTAGTTCCAAATTTAATTTGGCGCGATCGAAACTTCGGGAAACTTAGCTTTGCGATGACAACACGATGTATACTCTTATAAAAATAACTTGAAACCGTTGTTTGGGGGTTTATTTACTGAGTGTGTATAACTGATTCAAACATTGGTCAATTACAGTAAAACCATCGCTTTTCAAATTTCCTATATGTGATTATCGAGTAAGCGTTTGGTAACTAACGATGAACTGGTCTTCTGGAAATACGTCTGACTTCCCGTAGCCAATTTCGAACTGTCTGATCGGAGATTCGACGCAATGTAGAGATTTGTATTGTCGTGGAAGATGCGGCCGTGTTATTTGAACGAAGATATCTCACCCAGATGTAGCGATCCTGGGCGATGGTAACTCCTGGTCGACCTGGCCTGGGTCTGTCATTAACACTACCAGTATTGCTGTATGGAGCCCATAGATTTTAGATGGTCTGTGTGGACACGCTAAAGTGCCTTGCCATCTCATGCTACGATGCATGTAAACGGCCGATTGACCTTCTTTCAGTGTTTTCATTCTCTTGTCGTCTATAGTGGCTTAAAGCACTGCCTGTGGAGGACAATTGGTGTAGCCTTTTAAAGCTTTCTGTCACAGACTTCAGTTCAAGGTGATACCGTTTTTCATTTCATTCACTGCAGACTTGAGTGTAACATTACGTTTCTCTTTAATGTTTCTGTTTTCGATCATTTGGCCTCGGCAACCATCTCTCCACATGTTGGGATTCAGCAAGAGCTGCTTTGTATTTTCCGAAAGTTCGTTTTTTTCATGTCAAGTTTCTTTTTAAGATTATATTTATCTTCTGAACATAATTATACATATGTTGGTAATAGCACGATTGGTTTTAAAAGCTCTGTAAAATCTGTACGAATATCTTCTGATGTACACCTGAAGCCTGAAGGAAACGTAGTTCCACATTGCGATGTCCATTACCAGTGATGGTCTAGACGTTGTAATTAGTGCCATGTGTGGAACTGAGGCATTGTCACAATGTGAAATGGATGATCATTTATTGCTAGACCGACCCAGATAATGAAATCAATAGACCATCAAAGTGTTGATTGAAAGACTTGTTTCACATCTGCTAGGACATTTTCCCGGCGGCTTGTCTATCTAACAATTCCTCGCGTCATCTATCTTTGTCAGAAAACAGCTGATTCACATTTCTGAAGAAGATATTAGCAATACGAACGACAGTACTGATATAACTATACGTATTCGTCATTCGTCAACCTCCCTAGTGCTACAGGTGTTTAGAAAAGTATCGGCGAATAATTATAATAAAAGCAACAAAAGCCTTTCAATATATATCGGTGATTCCATTATATGATTCCGATTTTGCCGTGAGCGTAAGAGTCGCATAATGATGATGCCAGGTGTCCGCCAAAACGTTTCACAAACACGTGTCTCACGTCTCCTTCTCCAAACATGGACGATGAGGTAGTTTAGTGATTAAAGCATTGGCTCGTTACGCAGAAGACTCTGGTTCGATTCCCTACATGGTTAAAATGTGTGAAGCTCGTTCCTTGTGTCCCCCGCTGTGAGATTGCTAGAATATTTATAAAAGCGGCGTAAAATCACATTCACTCACTCTCACAACATGGGAACCGGGCGTAAAAATCTAAATAGGATATTGGATTTGACAACTTTTCTATCATGGAAGGTCGGAATTATATCAATTTATTGCATCGCTCAGACTCAATTTGTTTGCTAATAACATCGCACAGGTGTAATACTTGTCAAACAATAGGAGAGTTCGGATTGACGTCGCTTGTAACTATATTCCAGCAATATCACGGCGAGGACATCAGATGTGGACTTCACACAGTTCCATGTGGGAAATCGAACAAGGGTTTTCGGTGTGACGAACGAACGCCTTAACCACTGGGCTACCCCACCGCCCCACTCCTGAAACAAATATGTACTCACAATATAGTCACAACTGTACAATAGACCCTGTTTTCAACAGAGAATTCTTATTGATGCCGATTGGGTTTATATCGTTGTGGATTTCGTTCTTCTGACTCTATGAGCAAAGAATCGGATATATCTACACAGTATTTCATTGAACTGGCAATACATCTCTGTGGTCGGCTGTCTAACCGTTTACTCCGGAATGGCACACCATATACTGTCTGTTGCTGTATTGACGCAGATCCCACTGGATGCGGTTTATTAGAAATCTACGTCAATTGCCAGACACCAGACTTCGACATGTTACATGAACACAGCCACACACAGCGGTATCTTCCAATATTTGACTGTATGTCATAATTCACATGAAGTCACGTATTGCCAATGTTCTTGAACAGATACATGGACATATCTGTTGGTTGCACTAACGGTAAAAGGCGTCTAACAGTTTATTAAGGCGTCTTGGTGGGATGTTTACCAATTGAACTCCTATTCCCTCAGGGTTTCAGTGACAGTAAATAGTACATGGGGAAGTATACGAGATGGGAATGTCTGTAAGTAATTGTCCAATGCGCTATTATTCACCATTTGTACGTAAATGAGTACGTGAAGCCTCCTCTGAGACTCCAACGCTGTCTGCAGAATTATGTTCTGGGCAATGTACAGCAGAGTTCATTGGTACACTACTACAGTGTGCCACACAAAAATATTCCCTATGTGTAATTTATTCTTTGATTATGACTAAATACCTTCAAGTATTCAGGTATTGCTTCAGTGCATGTAAGGAGGAATGCGACTGAGCTGTGTCCTTGAAGGAAAAGGCTGGAGAATGAGCTGCTATGTATTACTAAGCTAGAACGCCAGCTCACCTTTATCTTTCCCATGTCACAGTACAGTTTACAGAGCACCTGTTTACACTTCACAAGTACAGTCGAGCATGATCTTTACCGCAATTTCAAAGAGCACCACGTGCCACGAAGTCATCAATTATGCTTTCAGGGCGTATAGTAGATATGAAAAGTTATTAATTGACAAATCAGTGGTAAAATAATGTTCGCTGCAATTCCTACAATCGGTGATATGTACAGCGTATATACACTTTTGAAAAAGAAGTAAACTCATACGTGTTTTCAGCTTAGACAGCATTCGTCATTAAGACACTAAATATGTGGAATCCTTTTGATCACGTCCTGGTTGTTGTGTATTTCACGCAAACACATCCTAAAAGTGATTGCAAACCTGTCATAAAAAATGAAAACGATACATAGAAAAAGTACATCCAGAAAATGTTGTCTACATAACCCACGTGTCGGACACGTGAGCACAGACATGGACTGTAAAAAAGCCAAACAAAATTCATCATTGCATTACCAAATTTGCGACACAAACAAAGATTTTTAAAATGCCAAGATTGAACGTTCCTGGCCGAAATATGGCCATTGAACGTTGCAAGACACTTTAACATTCAGCGCAGCATCATATCTCGATTATGACATTAATAAACCTGCATCAGTTCGACTCAAGGATCGTCCCAATAGTGAAAGACCCAAACGTGACCACTCCTACTGAGGACCGACCTACAGCCACGAACACGCAGTAGAGGAAGTGAAGTGGGACTTCGAGCATAACGACCAAAACGTTTACGTGTCCTGACACGACTACAGCGACAACGACGTAATCAATGGTGCAAAGCGGCACATGCCTGCAACCTGGAGAACGCATGGAACTTGTTTCCTTCAGGGATGAATCGCGTTTCGTCCTGCAACTACGGGATCGGATACAGTGTGTCTATCGACGTCAACACGAACTGCGTTCGACAGATGGGCAGATTTGGCGAAGAAAGGGTCATGGTTTGGTGGGACATGTCCTTCACGCGCAGATCAGAGCTAGTGATAGTTCAAGGCAACCTTGCGATGACCAAATCCTTCGACCACACCTTCACACCTTTTAACCGCCAGATGTAGCTGTTTCGACACGACAACGCTAGATCCCAAACAGCTCGTGTAACAGGTGCCTATCGTGCCGGTGCAACCTCTAATGTCCTTCGGTGGTCTTCCATATCGCCTGATCTGAACCCAATAGAGCATCTACGGTACGAACATGATAGATCCATACGTAAACGTCACCAGACACTTGCAGAACTTGCCAGCTCTGCAGAATTAATGGTGAATCTACCACGCAAAAAACACATGTGCAGTCCTTTCCAGGGCGCTGTTGAGTAATGGCGGATACAAGGGTTGGTGTCACAAGGTACCGACCATGTGTCCACATATATGCAGTGAGCCAACTAAAGTAATGCTGACACTTACACAAATATATGTGTTCGTGTGTGTCGGATGTTTGTTTTGTTGTTGTTGTTGTTGTTGTTGTTGTTGTTGTTGTTGTTGTTGTTGGTTTGTTTTGGATTTTCTCTTTTTTAATTTTTTCTATTCTATTTTTTTTTTTTTTTTTTTTTGTTTATTTCGGAAGAGTCTATACCCAGTGTAGTGCAGGCATGGATAGAATAGGTATTTGATGAGTGATTCCGTACGATGCCCGGTTGAATTATCTGGTTTCATGACTAGCAAAACTGAAATAGCATGTTACCCTGTAACATCACCACCCACACTACACTTTCAAGATTGTACACTGACATCGACAAGAGGTTCCATAAAGGGTGATATAAAACGTTAACACCACAGTATAACCGGACGTTTAAAGAAGACTGCGACTTTCCTAAATTTATCCGTATTCATACATTTGAGATATTCAATTATCTGACAAATCACATTCATAACCTATTGTCTACTTTTCTACATATATTAGGACATTTAATCCAGATATTTCGAATCCATCCAAAAGTGGCAACACAAACAGAATGCTAGCCAAATAGAGGACTAAATAACAAAACTTTTCTCTTAAATCCCTAAGAATTTCTTCGGATACTAATTCATTCGTGTCCCCAGTGATTTCGTCCACTTGCACGATAGGTAATTGCTTCTATCAAAAAAACTGATCTCATTACATAACAAACTAGAGGGTATTGACATCTTGTTACAAGCTAATTGCCCAACAAGGCGATTACTGGCAAGGCTTATAGATTACATGGGAGTCAGCCAATGTAGATCTGTTCCAAGTCAATCTTCAGAACGTATTACATCTTGCATTTTATACTTCCAGGAAAACTGTCACTGTCGTGTAGTGCTTTAAAATGGCTCCTTAAATCCCCGGTTACATTCTATTAAAAAAAAACAATATGATTTTTGTCAAAGAAATATACACCATGCAAGCAATTACCCTGTTGTTCCGATCTCATATGAGAACGGCGTCATTTGTAGAATGCTCGATCAGCTTTTATTTCGTTGTTTTGAGACACTGACACACGTTTTCAATTTGGTTCAGATTTACTTTACGACTGGTGAGACAATCTCAACTTGAATGGCGCAACAGGATTAGGTAGATGCCGTGATGAATGCAAATATAACCTTTAGCAGAACTTGTTTGCACACATATTTAGACACATCTGACATCTAGTCTACAAGTGAAAATATATTGAAGATCTGGAAAATGGGTTTGGCCCCTAAACCAAATATATATGTACAGTTACAAACGATACCTACCCACAGTTTATTTGAAACAGTCACAGAAGTTATGCCGAGTAAACTCGTCTTTGGTCCAGCAGTTAATTATTAACTTCAAGAGTGCTCCAACAGCTCTTGGGCACAGAGTAGAATTTTGTGCACTATGTTTGAAAATATGAGCCGATAAATGTCTAACGTTTATAATCCACCCAATCATTGAACCAGACCTTCATATTCGGTATACTCGCCTCTTTCCACCAATACAGATAACTTGGTACCAATTGTATCCATTTTGTTCGCAGCATTACCGGAAAATCAAGTTTACGTAAGTCAAAACAGAATTGTTGGCTAAGGTTTTCTGGGTTGTAATTCAGCATATACCATTCCAAGCTGGAGCTTCCCTTCCAATCAGTGTGTTCCTGATTTCATGACCAACACTAATATTTTATTTTCTCTTCTCGACACAATACCATAGAAATGGGCAGCACACATTAGTTCGGTTTAATGGTGTGTTGTTTCAGCATTTCACGGTGTGTCAACTTGACGTGGAACGGCTCCAGGAAGGTTTCAGATGTTTACCACGTTCAGAAACCCACGTCCAGTAGTCTGGTTCCAGCAAACCAAGCTGCGAAGTTGGGGATAATCTCGGATTCGAACTGGCACAACAAAGGGATGCAGCTTTGAAAACCTGTACAAGCATTAATAGAAGCAGACACATTATCGATGAACATTTCCCCTGATTCTATCTACGTAACCTGCTGCTCATACATGATAGTGATTTTGTGGCATAGTGCGTTAGGATAATAATGAATGATTACGAAAAAGATGATAAATGTGTTCCTCTCACGCAACGGAAAATTTAAAACACGATTTATAAACTTCGCGGGCCGAGTAATAATATCAGCTGTCGTTGATTTAATGTTTGTGTTCATCAAGAGTCGCACTCGCTATAAATGTGATTGCAGTTTCATTTTTTTAGATTAAATTTGAACCTACGCCGTCGACGTGAAAGGCAAGGTATGTGAAACTATTACAGCAACAGCAATTGCATTACCCAGGCTGCCAAGACATAGGTGTGATTAACATAAAATTAAAATCCATTTACTCATCTCTACAAGGTTAAGTCCCAAACAGGATTTCTCAGATAAACCTTTTCACCAAAACAACACAAAAACTTTGAACATTCCAGCTGCATGCTCGTTAACCTAACTAATGGAAGCTGGACCATATAATTCAGGAACTCAAACTGTAATCATTGATCGACGGTACTATGATATGTTGACATGCATACTCTGAGTTTTGGAGCAATTTCCATCCTGGTCTTCACTGGTTTCATACTAGTAGTATTGCTAGGACACAAACGACGAACTGATAGGTTCATTTCTACTCCAGCAGTCTGCCCACCGACCTGGATGAAGATTTGATTGATCCTATAGTATCCATGTAAACCTATATCATTAATATGGTTTACTTAACATTCCTGGATACTTATTTGTAAATGGATCTGATCATAACCAAGTTGCCAGGCAAGCGCTGAATTCGATTCCAAGTTAGAACGTGAGTAGTGTGATAGTATCTCTATATGAAGATGGCAGTGTCGGTTTCCGGTTACAACTAAATCATAAATGTGATAGCCGCTTTCTCAACCAGGACGTTTTCATTACTATCACTACTAAATCGACATATGTATCAGTACTGTCACTACTTACCTATATCAGACATTCCCAGACACTTTCTGACATTTCTCAAAATAGATAAATACTCAATTTACCGGATATACAGTCACTTCGAAATGGTTAGTTAAGTTATGAATTCTTCGCAAATAATGCGGGAGAACTCTTCCCATAATTAGCCATGAATTAAATGGACAAAACCTGTTCTATAGTATAACTGTCCATAAATATACTGAAAGGCAAAAGAAACGTCACTAAATATTGTTACAGGCGTCCAATTGCTTCTTGTCGTTAATCTCTCATGAACCTAACCATAGCTGCTGTGTTAACAAAATAAGTGAAAAAGTGTCATTCAAGACGAGGCCTGAGTGCTTGCATGATGCACATGCGTCTCGATTTCAATGATGTGCTCGTACGAACTCTTCCTTTTCCAGGCATGACTTGTGTATATTTAAAAAAATAGGCTCAAATACTCCATTGAAACTTAAATCTCATTTTCAATATCACTACGTTTCTTTTGCCTATCAGTACAGATAGACAGACAGATAGATAGATAGATAGATAGATAGATAGATAGATAGATAGATAGATAGATATAATGATTATAAAACCTTTCAGATCCTATAGAAATGTATGCTGAAAGGACAAACGAGTGTTCGGTTCTGAGAATAGCAAATGACAGGATGAAATCCTTATGGCATCGAGGTACGAACTACTATAGATCATTCACCATGCGTGTCACCGTGACTAAGGTCTGTCGCTACCAAACTTATCTTCGTCGCTTTGGGTTTTTTTTGTTTTGTTTTGTTTTTGTTTTGTTTGTTGTTTTTTTTTTGGCTGTTTCTGTTGTTGTTGGTTTTTTTTTGTTTGTTTGTTTTTCTGAACGTACACGTTACAGGTGTTGAGATACAGCACTATATTAAAGGATCACGGGTGACGCCGAGGACTAGTAAATTAGGACTGTGTTGTCCAAACGAAGCTACTCAAAGCATGACTAGAACCTTCGACTTTATAGATTGACGATCGTACCTTCAGAAATAAGCTCGATGGTAATACAGTGGCTTCTGGTCTCTCTGTGCTCTGCATTAATACACGATTACAAGTGAATCCCAACACATCACCTGTTTGTTTTGACACAATACTTGCTTGAAATAACTCAGGTTACCATTCTTGTACGACTTTCGTAGCTGTAATGAGGTCTCAGTAATCTTCAGTTGCATCATGGTTTGCGAAGATTATAATGCATTCTTCTTTGCCCGATAATGACCAGTCTCGGTAAACAGAATATTCATCATGGGGAAAAATAAAAATAAACGATGAACATCATATAAATGTATGAAACCTCGATCACTGAGTAGACACGGTTTTTCCGGAAAGGGTAGGCGTGTCTTGTCCGAACGCTACCCCTAGTCACTCGTGCAATATGCAAAGAAGAGCAAAGAAAAGCGTTTGATGTCTAATACCGCAAAGACGCATTGCGGGAATACGACAGCCGTCGGTAACGTTTATTGATTATTTTAAAACTACAATTGACATGAGAAATGTTTGTTTTAGGCTTCTGCTTACATGTTCAGAGATTCGACGAACACGTAAAGAGAATTCTCTCAGGGATGTGTTTGATTCTCGATAGCTTGGTAGGGTTAGGTTGGGGATGCGGTTTTTATATCTTATATTATCCATTTGCATTGAACAATGTGTTTGTTCATGCGTTTGTCTAAAGCTTCCTACAGCAATATTTCTGCTCAAAGGTATGGACCAGGCATGACAAGAAGTCACCGTCTCTAGCCACGGTGAACACATGTGGCGGCATCCCAAAGGACAAAAGGTCGTCTCACATGTCTTGCAAACGGGACAAAAAGAAACGGTTATCAATGTATGGTCCCGCAAGTACTGTAAAGTGATCCTTCCTTCCACAACAGTCTTACCACCCAACACCACAACTCTTACACCTCGACATGTGTAATGTTGTTTCAGGTTAACATTGCAAGATAAAGTGGAATTTAACCGAAGAAAATGACATAACTGACGACAATTACACCATTTTGGACGTGTGCTCAAAATATCATGATTTGTAATGGAAGGCTTACGACAGGGTCCTTGACGATGGCGATGAAATGCATGGATACGAATTCTAATCGCTTGATCCCTAACTCACACTGTTTGCAGCATTGCATCCATATTCTGGTCTGATCCATAACTCTTGTCTTTGACCTTTAACGAACTAAACCGGTTCGATCGTTAATTTTGCGTTTGTTGGCACCTGTTCCGTGGTCTTCCTATGACAAACTAGGATCGTAATGGTGTTGCTTCTGTGTTGTTGTTTTTCCCTTCGGAGATTTTTTCAAATGCCAGGAGTCCGTACACACCCATTGCAGATGTTCATACACGTACTTGTATAAAGGACGAAATTCAGTGACTCATAACTGTATGGGAATGAATAAGATTGCCAGACGTAATGACCCACGAATGTTAATGGACCCTCCTTGAATGTGTCGAATTCAGGAGTAACACCCGGCGCTTCTGTGTGTGACAAGTACAAAGAGTCGAATGTGTTAAGATCTTCTTCATACAGACTAAACGTTCTTACATAAAGCCTCGTGGCCAGAATTATCTTTATTGTATTAACTGATATTCACATTTATATTTGATGACCCCTTCCTTATCGTCTAATCCTCAGCTAGTTGGGGGCGCACGTTAGACAGTATTTGATCACAAAAGAACTTTAATTAAAGTACGAAATTGCAAGATATATATACAACCAGAACCAAAAATATTCATTACTTTGCTAATGCCATACCATAGTGTACGCACAATATCCCCAACATGTATTGATACATTGTGTCACAAGCACTACACATACTACAATTCCATTGCATGTACCTAGCCGCAGAGACGCTGTTTTATAATGACCAAATAACAGATTTTCAGCATCATTGCTGACATAATCTATCAATGCTGTAAATCAACTTAGTAAATACCAAACGTTAACTCCAGAGAAAACGAAACATATTCTATTACTTGGTGTGTTTTGTATGTAGCTACACGCTGCATTCGGCAATATTCCAGCTATACCATCTGTAAATAATCAAACCCGGACGAGACAATCAGGTGATGAACAGCATGAGCATCAATCTAAGCAATTGGTGATACGATGACCGGTGTCAACCGATCCCGTTTGTCGCCTCTTACGACAACCATGAGTTGTTCAAGACCAATTCTAGCCAATTCTAGATCTTCACGGGTCGATTCTATGAGTTCTTTGGTACACTGGTAACATACAATAAGACGAAAAATGATGTCACCAATCACCATAGTATAAATCAGTAGTAATAATCATCATAGTAATCAACTGCATAATCATCCAAACAGTTGTTTTGCAAGAAGGTGGTAAAATCATTTATATAAAGGAATTCCTTGGGCTCTGTGGCAAGCAACGTCAGCCAGACAATCACTCCCGTCGATCCTTCCACGTTTCTACTGTAAACGCGTTATGACTGAATTGATGTGAAACGTAGCGGAAATCAAATAATAGACTTTGGGAGAAAAGTCAACACTATTGACATATGCTCCGAATCACCCAATGGCTCAGGCTACGTAAAATATTATCAACTGTATCCCAGTAATTTTATTTTGGGCGAGGGAGGATGATTTTCATTATTATGGAGGCCATGTAACGAGAGATGTGAACATCATACCTCTTTCCGCAACTAAAATCAAGTAGGTCAAGCGTTGGGAGTTTTTGTACAGAGTGCAACGACAGCATATTGCAGATGACAGAAACACTATACCCGTCAAAGCCCACCAGGCTCTCGTATGAAGTCCAATAATGAAGAGTTGACGCTTTTTGGAGTATCCTACACAATCACCAGAAAAGGCCCTCACACATTGTCTTTGGGAGCAGAATCTAACAACGGCGAGAAAACAATTGAGCCGTGTGCTGATACATTCACTTCAAGCTACCATTAAAGAGTAAATACACACTTCACAATTGATGTTTACATTTACACGCAAATATATACACTATCCTTCGTGGTTTACGTGGGCTCATATGGGCCAGTGAATCTTGATTAAGCTTAAGTGAAAAGGTTATATCCAGTTAAATACTATCGTATAAGCAATGCAGACTTACCATTTAATAGATTGATCGTGCAAACCCTCCATAGGCCGGATCGCAATTCAGTTAGTACTTGAACGACATTAGTTGTGTTGGGCACAATGGTAGGCACCATTTCCTTTGTAAAAAGCCATGCATCAGTCGCCACGGCCAAAGCTAACGTTATCCCAGCAAGAGATCCAAAGGCAAATGACAGGCATGTCAACACGTACATGCTACATGCAACCTTCATTGTGTGGTGTTCTGCTTTCAGATAGTCACGTCAGAACATTACATGGTCATGACTTAGAAACATTCGGCATCTTTAACGCAATTCTTGGTATTGAGCAGCACGATCATTGTAATGCTACTCCAACTAAAACGAGATTTCCATTGTTCAGCAAGGATCGGTCTCCTTGCAGTTGATTAATCACTGTTTAACACCGATATGTGAAATGTCATGTTGGCACTCGTGAAGAAGAACTGACCTACGTAATCTATAATGGACGGAAATGGTGCATCACCATCGTAACTCACATTGACATTTTTTTAAATCACTGAGATCATATATCTCTTACACAACCTCGGTTGCTAAATTACATCTGTCCACTATATTTAAGCAACTGAATACACGGAACTCCAATTTCACTTGTTCAAGAGCAATCAATCTGCATGTACGGTATCCTCCTTTATGTGTGGATTTCTCTATGATCATATACACTCTGTCGACTAGCCCAGAGACATGTCTCTATTCCGTGTTGAAGATACACATGTGAAGGACAACACTTGTTGAATATCCAAGGCAACACTCCTCTTTTTGAAACAGACTATACACTTTTGTCCAATCGTCGAAGAACCGATCTGCTCCCTTGTCACAGTTTAGTCAGGTACCACAATCTGCGAGGAATAGATACGTCAGCGTTAGCTTTCAGGGTCTAGACACGGGCTCTATCAAAGGGCTGGCTTGATAATAACGCCTTTGTGGCCTCCTGGTAAGACGGCTTCATACTGACAAGACATGATTTTCCTGATTGGGACAAAGCTTCTGCGTGGTGTGACCGAAAAAGCGTTGGTAATATCTGAAAGTGAGGGCTAGAAATAAAGAATCGATTTATCTTTGATTTGTTTTGGTCAGGGCTGATTTGCTGACAGGCTCACCTGTGTGCGTTTATCAAATAATAGCGTTGACATCACTAAGAAATCTTTCTTCAGGTTTTGATAGGTGATAAGAACACCAAATTGGATGAAGACTTTCTGTGGCCGAAAGGCTCGGGAATATGTGCCATGTTTTATCTGGATTACATCTGGTTATCTGGTTATCTGATTTCCACGGATATATAACTGTTTTCGGAAAGTGTCATATATGTCATGAAGAGCCAACGTTATACTGACATGAAGTGCCACCAAATATTTCTCGCAAGTGACAAACTTGTATTCGCAATACGAATAGAATGGCATGGTTGAAATGTCTTATTAATATGATTTTTAGGAATACATATAGTAGCGAATAGTTTACTTAAAATGAATAAATTTCAAAGTTACAATTCAATATTTGTATGAAGAGGAACAATGGGTTATACTTACAGTTTCTGTAGAATATGACTCCACATATACCAATAGCATCTCCTTTACTGTACACTATCAGGTAAATCTAACACTGATCCGTCTTGGTCACACGCAATGCTCATCCATCATTCTCTGAAACTCATAAAACGCTGATTTTCATGATGACTTCATTTTATATACTCCGTAACATTGTCTGTCACGTGCTTGTTAAGTTGTTCGGGCGAAACCACACCCCTTTTACTATGTGCCAATCACAGCTGTAACATACAGCGCATTCTAGCTCTCCATCTCCATCAACTACAGTCAAAAATAAAATCAATATGTGTCATCCCAACCTGGACTCACGCCAAGGGGGTTCTGTGGATTATACTGGCGTATGGTACATAACAACATCGTATTATAACGCCATGCAGAAGACTCTTTAGCAAATTGTATCTGGATGAAGCGAACCATCCCTCACGGGGCAACCTTTGGGCAAGACGCCATCAACAGTAAAATGATGCTACATGAGATACGCTGAAAACGCCTTGGACACAATATCCTCCTCCGAGATTTAGGAAATACTACCAGTGACCAATGCGAGAAAAGCGCGTACGATCTGCTGGCGAATCGATCATGAAAAGGATGTCTGGCGCTTCAAAGACCTTGCCACGATCGTGCTCAATTGGCAGGTATATGTACGAACAATTTCTTTCCTTCCCCTCGAATAGGCAGCTTGGAGGTTGTTAGGAAGTTGTTAGACTTGTGATAAGGTGACTGTTACGTGGTCAGAGCAGAAACATGGTGATAACATGTACTGGCCAGTCGAGGAGACACTTTGCTGTGTTAAGTGGCTGGGGAAGATTGTTAATACGTGGGCAGAAATATTTCATTCCAGCAGGAAACAGACAAAAGGGTCCTCGAAAACCATATCGTCAGGCGGAACATGCCGATCAAGCATACAGAAGATTGCTCAATGAAAGTATTCAAGTTGTTTTACTTGGGACCATGATTATAGAAGTCGCGACATTGCATGATTGTATGAGCGGATACTGAATAATTCATAAGAACATCAGTAGAGTGTAACCCTGAAGGACAGATAAAGAAATAGGGTTTAAAAGAAGTCTGTATTTTGTATGATGTACTTCTTCAATTATGCTTATCATGACTGTTCATATGAACGAGGAGATAACATGCATAACCCGATAGGTGAATGTTATCAATATTTGATGTTTGCATAATTACTCTTTTCGCGAATAACCAGAAATGTCATTGATTTTAGTGTTTGAATCTTTCATTGACAGTAAGATAATTCTTTGTTTTCACTGCCGATTGAATGTATATTATTATTTAATTACTATCTTGTTTGTAGCTCATATATCCATGCAGCTGGTTCTTTGTCAGGGCGCTGGTGTTTGTTTCCTTCAGTCATTGGATGTCAGCCTCAACGTCACATCGCATTATCAATCTCATCTCCCTGGGGAGTATACATTTCTTGCTGACACTAGGTGCACCGAGGTTTTGTGGCTCTCTCGTCCTAACGAGGTACCTAATTCATAGCTGGGTGGACTGTGGCACATAGTCTTAGTACTTTGTCCACGTTTATTGCACGTTGCTGTACCCTCAAAGAGGCGTTTACACGTAAACGTGGACACCATCTGGCCTTGTACCAACGGATTAGTGGGATCTTTTAAGTGTACAGGGTTGTGTACTGTTGTCAAGGGTTGTGACAATACGGATTGAGTCTGCACACAAAATTGGCTTACATCATAACACCATGGTGGATGTAATTACACGCCTCAGTGTACGCCTAGCTCGGACAGTTTACTTGAGACGTCAGTGGTCGACGATGAACCCAAACCATGTGTTTCTCTGGTTGGGGACATTACATGATATTGCAATATGTTTAAGAGCGCCACTCAATGCTAAGTCAATTGTACGTGCAAACTATACGTAACAATGTATATGTATGTATTTATGTATGTATGTGTGCCCCGTACTCAGAATGCATTCAATGGTCATATACAACTGTACTCACGCAAGTTCTGGAGTCTAAATATAGTTACTGCAGTCATCTATAAAGGTTCTACAGTAGATGTAAATCATGTTCACCACTCAGTAATACATATTCTATTCTGAATGACTCCCGAATGGCATTAACCGTTCTATAGAATGTGTTTGTATGTCGAAGCATCATGCATATTTACAGCTAGGTTAATTAAATAAAAGCTATTAGATAATATGTCATTTTCGCCCTCGTTTTATATATTACCTAGTGAGAATGCATGTATTGATCTTCCTGTAATGCAATTTCATACAAACTGTTTCATTCCTCTGTTTGTCAGGATGCCCACAGCCAACGTGTAAACGAACTGCCAAAACATTGACGACGCTTTAAGTATTTCTCAGTCTACAGTCGGTGTTAGTACGACTTGTTTTATACAAATCGTGATCTACGATCTGCTTTGAAGGCCATACCTGATATTACAAATTGATTTAACGATCACGACCACAAACATGGTTTCGATCATACAAAAAGATCATCAATCATTTCATAGTGTTCAGACGAAAGTCTTTCAAAACGTCATTCATCATTGTACATATCTAGAAAGTAGAAACGGTTTCTGAGTGTGTAATTTCTCGTTCTCATAGAACCGAAGCGTCGTTCGAGTCAAAGGACTTCCGCCTATTTTTAACTGAAGGCTTTGTCTCAAGTCTACTAAGGGCAGTCTTAGTGCAAATTTGGTCTTTGCGATAAGATGCTCTGTTGTTTGTTTTGTTTCTTACATGGGATTACATGTCTTCACTTTATAACCATGTCTTGAACACCCGTGACACTTTTATAACATTTTCCATTTCCCCAGTAACATTATATAGGTATTACATCTGAAAGTATATCAACATTAATGCCTTTGAACGGATAAGCCTGTATATGTAATTCAAGTAGCAGTAATTTCGAATCAGAACGTGTTAATCCTCAATTAATATAAATTTGTTAATTATGACGATACTGTGTACTGTACGAAAATAGTTAGGGATATTTGTGAATTTTGAAATTATAGATAGTGATGTTTCTAGTCATTCATATACTGATAAAATATCAGTCCTAAAAATACCAACATCCCTAACTTATTTTGTCCAGTATACATTTCGTCCAGGTTTACCAGCTACCAAGAAACGGCTGGTTTGATTGCCCTCTATGTTAATATCAGTGGAAACAATTCGATTAGTCTTCTGTATCTAAGTCCTGTGTGATCCACTTGATGATTGAGCCAATCAGGACCGAGATCATTACTTTCCTGTCCCCGGGGCTCATGAGGAACGCTTCACAAGGGGTGTTGATGACTTCCACAAAATACATTATCTACTGTGTTCAGGCAGATAGTCCAAGCATTCATGGTCACTCTACACAGATTCCGGTGGACGTGTCCAGAATGAAAGGACACATTACTAGCGGAAATAGTTGAAGATTGTGGAGAACAAGAGACGCTTTCCGAATTACCAAGTAATCTTCAAGGATTTGGGCACAGTCAGTGTCGCACCTGACATAAAACATGAATTTAAGATGTTGTGTAATACTGGTTGTGGTATTTCTTTAAAATTATTGCTGTTGTTTAACGCCGAATTGAGACTAACGGGATCGGGTAGTAAGGCTCGCTGACTTGGTTGACACATTTCATCGGTTTCCAATTGTGCAGATTGATGCTCATGATGTTGATCACTGGATTGTCTGGTCCAGACTCGGTTATTTACAGACCGCCCCCATATAGCTGGAATATTGTTGAGTGCGGCGTAAAACAAAACATACTCACTCACTCCTTGACTTCAACATTTTCATTTTATCAATGTTGTAAATCAAATACCCCTACTTTTTACTTATGGTATAGACTGCATAAATACCGTGCACAGTCTGTGTCATTGATGTGGAACCTTAGAGTATTGTGCAATGGACCTTTGAAGTTTTAATGTTACGTATAATTTCTTTTGATGAAATCCTAATTGTATGAATTTCACATAATGGCGCATTGAGGAATGACGACCTATGATATAAACATATTTTCACTCATAATGGCTACTTAATTCTTATTATTGCATTATAATTAGGTTTTTGTGGAATTGAGCTTAAATGTCCAAATTTATGTTTTAATATGAAGTTATATACGGGCTCACTGTAGAAAGGTTCTATGGCTTTCTTCTGTCGTAAATATTGGTTTCATAAGTGAGCTGAAGTCGAGCCAATTTAAACTATTGTTTTTACTCTTCTCTGTGTGTTGCATTCCGTCTACAACTTTATCAAGAACAAACGTGATGGACATGATCATTTGTAATTTAAACATGCTGGATCAAATCATATATTCAAACTGAGACGTTTCAACGCCACCATAAAGGATTCAATACTCAGTTTGATTGAATGTTGTTGTCAAAGATAAATCTAAAACGATGTAACAACGTTTCAATGTTTTGTACTTTTAGAGACCATTTTGAAATGGCGTTATGTTTCATTACCATTAAACATTAAAAGTTATCTGCTACAACAATTCGTGCCAAAAGGCAATGCGTTTGTAAGTATTTTTGGACTCTGTTTCCTTTTTGTTTTAATTTGGGATTGTATTACCAAGCCCCGCAATCTGAACCATATTGCCCAAGAAGTCTACACCTTCCGAATTGTCCTTCGTCATTACCACAGCGGGTTCGTAGGCGTAACAAAATCGTGCCCAAGTTGGCACTCTTAGCACTTAATGCTAACGGTTGGCGATATAACTGGAATACTATGTAAACTCAGTTAGTCTCGCGATTCTCATATATCAAGAAGCATCAACTTCTCCATAAACATCGGGAGTTGGCTTACTTTCTGGATTCTTATATATTTCTGTCATAGCTTTGGGATAAGAATGTGAAAAGAAAGAGGTTCGGTTTCTTGTCTGGTTTTGTAACTTATCGTTTCTTTGCTCCTATGCCGAGGTTAAATAACACGAACTGAAAGTATTATGCTTCATTTGATGACTTCATTTTCAGCTCTTGTATTAGGAGCCAAAGTATTGAAGACGAGGACGAGTGTCATAGTGATGTGGTGGGGCTGGTACGGGGCTCAGGGGCCAGAATTTGCTGAAGGAATAAACAAACATTTGAAATTACAAATTCTTCGCAGGCCATGACGGCAGAAAGAGTAAGTGTTGCGTTGTACAAAGGCAGATTGTTGGTGGGGTACATCACGACAGCGATAAGCATGAGGCAGGTATGCTCCATAGTCACTGCTTAACGGATATGAAATTCAGTTCACTACAGAGGTAGAAACCAATCAAAGTCTTCCCTGTCCAGACATATGCAGACGTGTATCTGTCAAAACGATATGAAAAGCCCCAATAACAACCACATCGTCGTCATTACCGAGTCGAGCTAAATACATTTAGCGTTCTGATGCTTTCAGCGCTGAGCTGAACCATCTCAGGAAATCCATAACTTCATTCAGCATGTACACTACCCTGCAAGAAGCATCAACAAGTACCTCAAGAACCTCAGAAGAACACCCATCAGAATCGCCACACCATGCCAAATTATGGTCAGTCATCAGACTAAATAGAAAAAGAGACTGGCATCCATACATTCTCTCTCCATGCATCTATACAGTCCACATGGAACACATTACCAAATCAACAACACAAAGGTATACTGTTTTTGACACATATCCAATTTTCCATACAAAAAACTGTTCTCAAAGAGACAAATCAAACACGAAATGCCTTTTTACAGCCGCATCCTGATACGTTTATCATTGCAACTAGATTATAGAGTTGCCTTACTTTGCGGAAAAAAATCAAATTTATGGACAATAGATGCTCGTTTTAGCTTCAAATAAAAGTTACAGCGTAGTTTTATTGTTTGCTGAAACGGTTTTTATTTCCCTAAGGGATTGGTTAACGTTTCAAGAAATGTTCTAATGACCTGCTACCATACACTTGATTTGTGACTAGCAGAAGTACTTGACGTCTGTCGACCCCAGCTATTTTCAGTGGTCATCTTGTTAAAAAGCACTTCACCTTATCCCCATGGGGTTGTCTCACGAGAACAAAAGTCCACCTCAACATTCGAACCATGAGCTGAGCTGAATATATGTAATTAAGTAAGAATTTGACTGCTTCGTCATCTGAATGTTCAAAGAAAGTATTTCCCAATATTGGTGTACTGTTTCGATTTGAACTGAACGTAAAATCCACGTGTCTGTTTGATCGTCTTGCAAAATATACAATACACATATTTGACAAAATAAAAAAGAATGATGTAATAAAGCCTGACCGAACCATTCGTATCACGTCCTTTCTACTGTGCGGATGCTGTGTGACATGCGTCGGTAAAATTAAGTGATGGCGTAATTCATATCACAAATATTATTTCCTTTTTTCATGTTACTGCTATATGTAATAATGTATTAATTGTAAATATTTCAGAATGATTCACCATAAGATCTTCTTAGAACTTGACATGATTTGATCAGTTTGTAAAACATAGTTGCCAGTTATCTGCGTCTTTGGCATGTTTGATTTTATTTGTTGGGGACTTTCTGCGTTCATAGGAACGTTTTGCATGATTATTCAACGGTTTTGTTGCTTTTATATCTGTAAAATCAATATCTGTAGATGTATCGTGCGGCATGTATTGAAATTAAATGTGTCACTTCAACCGAAAGGGGCTATGCAAGTTGAATAATAGTATTATCCTCTGAACGTAAAGTACTTATTCAATATTTATCCTGTTTCTAAACATATGAAAAGGCAGTATTTTACCTTCAATGAATAGAGTGATAAACTAAACGTAGAGTGAGTGAGTGAGTTAATATTTAAAGTCACATCGGCGATATTTAAGCTATATCGTGACTATAACATATGACATAGAAATGGAATATATAAATATCAATAAACGTAGAGCACCGGTTGACAGTCATTTCTTCCACATATGCTTTGGTATAGAGTGAGTGAGTGAGTTTAGTTTTACGCCGAACTCAATGTGCCAGCTATATGGTATGCTTGCGCAAACAAGCAGTGGACAGACTTGACTGGTACCCAGTGAGAAACATTAAACCCAATACTGGATTACATTCTTTATTGAAAATGCGTAGGTAGTGGTGACAACCACCGTCGGTTCGCGAATCATAGATCAACTCTTATTAAACCATTTTGCCTTTTCGCCCCCTGGAACCCCTTACGAACCTATAACGAGACCAACTTTTCAAGACGTCGGCGTCAAGGAGTACAGCGAATGCTCCATCAATTTATGTCCTACTTTTGGGTATAAGGAAAGTGGTATTAACTAATTTCATAAAAAAATACACACAAATGTGATTTAATGATTTTGGATAATAACTGTATTTTTTCAATGACTCAAATATGATGTCTCTAACGATCCAATATTTTAATAGCACAAATTATGAACGAGATGATCTGAAGAAGACACTTGCAAACAAAGCTTTCCCCAGCGGTTATCAGTTCTTTCCTGTTTGTTGCAAATGCTCAATGTCACGCTGATCTAGTGATTTGGTTCGGGCTACCATCTCTCGGGAAACTCAGGAGTGGGTGAATGAAATATCACTTTAATAGTTGAGGAGACCTGGCTTTCGTTATCCGATATTTCAATTGACTTGATAGAAGATGTTCAAGCGTTTATGTACCTAATCATCAGCAAACAGCTTGCCGCAATTACTTCCAGATATAATTCTTAAAAAAACTCTATCGAATGTTTTATGCATCTCAAAATGAAATGATGTTTGCAAATATTTTCCCAAATCTCAAATTAACTTTTTTTAACTTGTTCACATAAAAATGCAAGTCTCGCACTTGTCTGATTTCCATGAATGGTTTCTTCCTAAATGCCGATTACCAGCAGCTGAAATTAGTCCAAGAATATTTTGTGATGATTAAACTACTTTTCATCCATGTAATCGCAAAGCCTCAGTTATTAGTTTCGTATATGACAACGCCACGACTTTTTTATTCCTTACATTCCGCTGGCTAAACGAGATGCAAGATGTCATCTGGGTGGATGAACAAGAAAATGTCTGGAATCAACCTTAGAGGATACTGACAATAAGCCAGAAGCACTGAGATGTTATTGAGTCTCCTTCATCGTGCGATGCTGGTATCAAAAACACATGGGAAACAACTGTCAAGGCCGAGTACATATGATATATGGTAATATGGTCTTTGTTAGCAGTTGACGACATAGTCAGGGCATTACTTTGTTCAAATTGTGAAAACCATTCCATCAATTACTTCCACATGTTCCACATGGAGATTTTCAGTCCAAAGTAAAACCCACTGAGACTAATGTATAATTTAAATACTTTAAACAGGAATACTCTAGTATTATCTCCTGAGAGAGATTCATACTCAAACAAATTGTAAGTCTGAAAAATGAAAACGACACAGAAAAAAACATAATTGCAATACTGCAACGACGTCTGAATTTCTGTAAGACAGAAGCATGGCCTGTCCGACCATTTGCACCATCGTAGAAAACACGCGAGGTCAGTCACACTGTCGTATTGACCAGTGTCATGTGTAATCAATCTCTGAAGGTGGTTTGCATTTAAAGGTAGTAGGTTACTGGTTGTGATCCTTTCTCTACATAAAGAATCAACAGATTTTTTTGCAACGTATAGTGCGTAGTTATCAATTAGTGTAATGAAAGTTACTCTTTGATGAAGCCATTACGTAATGAAGACTTCACATGATGGTGATCTGTGATTCGTTCCCATGTTTGAACATAACGTTTACACCTGCAACTTACACCGAGTTCCAAATGATTCTTTGTGTGTTATATACCCTTTCTTTCCCATCCGCTGCTTTGCCAAGATTTACATATGAACACCACTGTTTAATGTTACCTATGCGACAACTTTCCAAGGCAACATCAGGTTCTGTGTGTCGACATGCAAAATTATAAGAATACATATGGAGATTAAAGTGTCATGTCCTTCAAATTTATATATCATCTATGTAGAAGTAAACCAAGAAAGGGCTGTGTGCAGATGTAGGTGCAGAAGATGTAGATGAAAATGTTTTATGGCATTGTTACGTTTCCATATTTATCTACACAACAGAAATCCCTGTTACAGCACGAAGGAAATAATTATTTACTGCTTCGATGTTTCCATCCTTCCCGAATCGTAGCTGTGAAACTCATTCACTTGTGCATGGCGCCGATCCCAGTTTCACATCGTGAAAGAAATATTCTCCTAACCGTCCTGTCATGACAGTTTCCTGTGTAGCAACATTCGGAATTCCATTTCCGTTTCTCCAATTTCCGTTTCCATTTTTTGTCAGCGCTTTGAACTCACTTTTCACAGTGAGATGCAAATTTAAGTATGTTTGTGGCATTCTAAAGAGCCCTAGACGACTATATGTGCAGTAACATCCACAAAACAGGTTCAGTTAAAAAGTGCCAGCTCATCAGACTGTGGAAATAACATGTCTGTTTACCAATGCTTCCTGCAGCATTATTTGTAGCCTCACATATCACATGTCATTTGCAAATATATACTAATGTCTTCACCAGAGAATCACCAGTCTTTGGTATCTGGCGAAACAGACTCCCTTGGACGTAAAGACAAAATTAATTCTTTGTGGATGGCTCAGTGAAAATCAGTTGTGACACCAGGTATTTACAAACAGGGTCAGCATGTTCGGATGACAGCTTTTTGGTGGATATCTTAAGACTGCTACAGTGAATCGCTGTACGCTGCCAGCAGGCGATACAACAACCTCCCGCGCAGAATGACCTGATGAAGAACTTGTTAAATAGTAGCAGATTAAGTAGATATACGCAATAATATGTAGTATGCGTTAGGCATCCATTCTTCTCTGTAGATGGCGGGGCATATGCGACCAGGGTATCTTCAATGTTTCATGTATTAACGAAGCAGTGGCTTAACCCTGCATTCGCCTACATTCCACATGCAGGCTTTGGACCGTCGTGGTTTGAAATCTAGAAGTGCAACGTCACTACCAGTTTCCATTACCAGATGAAACATTCCGCCAACCAAGGCTGGTTGGTTTTCTTGTTTAACCGGCAATATTCCAGCTATATGCCGGCCGTCTGTACATAATCAAGCTTCGGCCAGGCAATCCAGTGATCAACAGCATCAGCATCGATCTAAGCAGTAGGGATACGATGACATGTATCAACTAAGTCAGCAACCACCCGATCCCGTTAGTTGCCTTTTACCACAAACAAGGGTCTTTGGAAACCAGTTCTAAACCCGATTTTCACGAGTGTCCGCACAGTTCTCAAAAACGTATGAAACATAATAAGGTTACCAGAACAACAGTTACTCTAAAACGTATAACGAATTATCACTTGATAAGTGGAAACTGCTCGACCAATTGATTGAGTTGTGTTTTACGCCGCACTCAGCAATATTCCCGCCATATGGCGGCAATCTTTAAATAATCGCGTCTGGACCAGACAATCCAGTGATCAACAACATAAGCATCGATCTGCACAACTGTGAACCAATGACATGTGTCAACCAGGTCAGCAAGCCTGACCACTCGATCCCGTTAGTCGCCTCTTACGACAAGAAGACTCACCTTTCATGGCAAGCTGAAGGCCTACTCTACCCCAGGCCTTCACGGGTCTCGACGAATTGAATCTGGATCGAAAGCAACTAAATGAAGAACAGCGTTGGGGGAATACCAGAGCCACACAGTGTTATAAGCTCCTCAGTGTACATGTACGTCATCTCTTTATTTGATAACACGTAAAACACAGATGTGGCTTAGAACGAAAATTGTTTTCAACACATAAATCAAATTGAATGCGTTATTTGGGGGTTTTTTTTCTGCAAGTAGACTCTAATGGGAGACATTACCAGGTTATCTTGCTGATGAAGAAATAACCCATGACTCATCAATCATGTTGAAATGTCAGCTTTTACACGGCGTTGTTGATGCAGAAGCATGTTAAATGTTAAGGTAAAGTGAAGTCGTTTTTATATCATCCTAATATCCCTGTTATGTTGATGCAATGGTTAAACATGATTATAACTAGGGTTAGTCGCTGGTTTTAAAACGTGTATCACTTTTCAAAACATTATGAACATGTATGGGGCTGGTGAACCCAGAAACATCACAAAAGGGACTACTGCATTGAAATCAGCGATCATAATATTCCTGTAACGCTCAAGAGAAGCAACTCGTTTTTGACTACTTGGCCAATGGCGATCCTATACGTATACGCTCAACCCTGTCAGAGAGTAACAACAACCTTCGTTACGCTTCTTCACCTCACCTGAAGAAGAGACTAGAATCTGTCTCGAAACTGTTGTGACCTTGTATAATAAAGAAGTTGAACCATAAAGCACTTTTAGTTTGATTCCTCCAACTTCTAAATGCCTTTGAAACAACTTCGTTACGGTAGTCACGTTCAAATATATTCCAACATTTCAATACACAGCATTAACTTACTAATTGCAATATTTTTTTCCAGAAAATACATAAATCATACTGAATGTACATTTACAGAACGTCACCACCAGAAAATAATCATTCTCGTGCAGATTTGAGATTAGGATTGTCTGACTCTGTCTCATGTTCCATGTTATTTCCATCTTAAATTGCCGCAATAAAAGATGATGCTGGATGTCTTCTACATGGCGTATATTATTAGATGATGGGGAGGCTTCAAACTATTCTGATACTGTAGATACCGTAGATTATACTAAATTGGCGATTAACCGAATACCTTTAAGCCTCAGTCAAGTACCAGTTTATATTTCAAACTTTGTCATAGGAAGAACGTGATCTTTTTGCAACTATTTTCTATTTTCAGGTTATTTTCATGTTAATCTCTGTTTGAAGAACCTCTGTATCAAATCACTGATGTGTTTAGTGAATGGAACATTTAGACTATAAACTGCGAGGTTACTGGTAGATATTGACACATGATACTATGTTCACTAATATAGATATATGATTTATGTTCACAATCATAAACATAGAGACACATATATACACGTCCCTGTCATAGCAATTTGAAACAAAACAGCGATGGGTCACATTACTAAATACACAACGCACATACACATACCCAACACACTTTCTCTCTCACACACACACACACAGAGAGAGAGAGAGAGAGAGAGAGAGAGAGAGAGAGAGAGATACACATATACACATACAGATACACGTCTCTGTCTTTGCAATTTTAATCAACACAGAGATGGATCACATTATTCAAGAACAACGCACAGATATTAATACTCTCCTTCCCTCTCTCTCTCTCTCACACACATGCACACACACTCATACACACACAGAGAGATACACAGATACATAGTCATACAGATACACAACAGCGAACACAACACACACTCTCTCTTTCTTTCTCTCTCTCTCTCACACACACAGAGAGAGAGAGAGAGAGAAAGAGTCTAAACCCTTTAGAAATCAAATGGCAGCTCCCTTAGTGAGCGTTTGGACTGCCTGTTATCAGGTGTAATGGCACACTGTGTCGCAATGGAATTTTGCCTCATCGAACATTTCTTCAGAGTAAGGTTTTTATTCACACAGAAAGTGACGAAAATAGATAGGTCTCTAACATTTGTTGCTTATACTTAGAACGGAAATTCTTTTCAACAACATGAATCACATTGAATGCGTTATTTGAGTTTCTATTCCACAAGCTGACTCTAATGGGAGACCTTACCAGGTTATCTCGATGATAAAGAAACAACCCGTGGCTCATCAATCAAACAGTTTAAATGTCAACTTTTACACGGCGTTGTTGATGCAGAAGCATGTTAAATGTTACGGTAAAGTGAAATCGCTTTTTCATATCATTAATATCTCTGAGCTAATTCCACGAATAGCAGTTATCTGTAAGTGCGTGTTTTGTACGCTTGCTCGCTTTGTATGTTTCAGTCAGATGTTATTTCGGTTCCGGGTAATCACAAATCATTTTACAGTCGCATCTTGTAATAAATCCTGCCGTGGCCACTTCCCAACACGACATCGTCTTTTGTTGGTTACCCAGATTACAATGGCCGATGTTGCTGCCAAAGCAGCACTCAACAAATATCCGACACCACCTCTTATCCCCTACTCTGATTACAAAGCTAGCATTAGATCTTATATTCGTGGTCTGATGCCGGAGAAGTGGGACACTGAAGTAGGTACCAATAATTTATATGAAATAAAACCCTGTATTGGTCACGCCTACTTGGGATGTCAGTCCAGATTTGAAGAGGTCATTATGCGACGATGTCGTATTGGCCATACAAGATACAATTGTATAATTGAATAATCGTTAAGGTGAGGATACTCCGTTTTGCATCCCTTGTGATGAAAGAATAACGATCAATCATGTCTTGTTTGACTGTATTGATTTTTCCCTCACATGATGTAACTATTTTAATGTCACAAGAATGAAGGATCTTTTTAATGTTAACCATCATTTAATTATTGACTTTCTTTAAAAAATATAATTATTAGATAAATTAGGCTCCATAAAAAAATAATTTTTCTTTCAAAATTGACGAGGGCGGTAGGACTTTCATTCAAACTTGTTCTTACAGACACTTAATGTTATCGTGGAGTAGTGGACAAATGGATGATCGGAACGCGGCCAATGATCGGGACAAGTCAAAATTGTTAAGCGCACAAATATATGTGACGCGCCGATGCACAAGAAATGTCTCACTGTAGATATATGGATTTCTTCTTTTTCATTAAATTATAGGTAAGATCGATTGTGGAAGTATCCTCACAGGGGTGAGGGGTACTATAAAATTATTCCAAACACTTCAATAGTTAGATTAAAACTTACCACATATATAAACCGTAGTTTTATTTGGCGAAATATTTCCAACAATCGCCATTGGCTGACGATGTACACCCAACTAGGGTCCATGCAGGAAGCAAAAACACTGTTGGTCCCTACTATGGTGATCAACCTTCAGCTGTTGGCGATCTAAAGCCTGTTTTTACATTGTACACACACACACACACACACACACACACACACACACACACACACACACACACACACACACACACACACACACACACACACACACACACACACACACACACACACATACAGTGTGTGTGTATATATATATATATTAAATGTAAAGACGAGCGAGCCCTTTGGTCACTGAGCTACCCCACCGCCCCGTTTCGGCTGGATCTATGTTGACCGTTTGTCACTGTCCGACAGACACATTCCTCTGGTGTAACATACATCAATACGTACTTTCCAGGAAAACCTGCAATGTTTAGGTAATGTCAAAAAAGAGACCGGATTTCCGGGGACTGGTTATACAAGTGGCAATATCTGATATAAAGTGTATCAGTTTTGTATTTTTATTGATGGTGACTATCCTGCGAATAAATACTGTGTAATACATAACATCTAAATGCCACCATCACAGAAGTCTAGTAGCCTCTGAGTCACTATAAACGTGAAATGGGCCTTCTGTATGCACACCGTATCATACACCTGACTCCCTCTCCTGTGAAACTCTGCCGCTTCCACTTGAAAGGCGAAGCGCCTTACAATCCTCCCTACTAGCTCAACATGCACGTCACACAAAACAAATCTCATGCGGGATAATTGTTAGTTTGCATGATTTGACATCATCTGAAGAAGTTTCTCTTCATTCTGTTATGACACTGTCAAATGTCCAGCATATTTCATCGCAGTTCTATTTAGATGCCTCAGGGGATCTTATGTGTTATATTTCTTTCCACCTATGATGTTTACCATACTCCCGTGTAAGTCAGTACGTAACTATTCCCTAACGATTTATCGCCATTATATTATTATAAACTGAGGGGAAAAGTAAAGGATCACATTTAAGTGCAAGCGTTCTTGTATTTTTTCCAGTTTTCTACACGAGCTTTGCGATACAAGAAAAAGACCGTGGAAACAAAATAAACGAACACTTGTGCTTTCATGTGATCACATATTTGTTCCCTCGGTATATCTCCTGTTAGACAGGGTAGCAAAGATTTCTCGTCTGTTATGATATCCCTTGTTGTCTTTTGTAGTGTATATATCTCCTTTGTATTATATCCCTATTATACTGCGTTTTGTATCTCCCTTCTGCTATATCACTTATGATCCAGTGAATTATGCTTCTTTTATGTTATGATATCCCTCATATATCTTGTTTTTTCTCTCTCCGTTCAAATCTGATTGCACAAAATATCACAGTAGTTGTACATGTACCGTTCCAAAACAGTAAGAAATATTGACCTTACATGACTGAAAAAATGCAAATGTTGAATCCATCCAAGGAGAAAACAGATGATGAATAACATATGTAACACTTTTCTCATATGCATTGGCACTGGCTAATGGTATGGAATATCTCTTACTTGTTTACTTTATCTCCTTTCTGCAATGAAATCCAAATTATACAGCGTATTCTTCTCCTATCCGTTAATGTATCCCCCATTATGTATTTTCCTAGTATTTTATCTCCCCTTCTTTTTAAATCCCAATGATGTCCTGTAGCATATCCCCAACTGTTGGAAAGATATTGGTATGTCTAGGTGAGACAACACTGGAACCCGAATAAATACTTATCGTTTCACTGTATGTACAGGGACATTAGTAGGTGATACATCAAACCACGGCGACGACAAACCTAACATCCATCCCTACCCCACCACTGGATAAAATAGCGGAATATGCGTCAAAGCGTATGTAGCGGTCCCATGTTGGGACTGGAACCACGGACATTATGGTCCGAAGTCGGATGCATTGTCCACATGACCATGGAGGTTAACCCCGTCAACAAGCTGTCACGGTAAGGACGTCATGTGTGGGATGACTCCACGCCCTGCTACACGTGTAATAGGGTCGAAACATTTCCACGACCCCGAACAGTTTTTATACATATAATGCCGTCACGCCCTACCCATATTCCCGGCGCCTTCCATACGCCATCTCCTCTTTGACACACATCTTGGTTCCGGGGCAAACAAACCGTTACTTTTTTAACCAAATCAAACAAATTTATCAATCAACTAAATATTCTTCTCCATGGTGATGTTCCGCTTCAGAACAAACACACTCACGTCGCAAATGGGAATACAACTGCGTTTTTAGGCACTTCAAGTCTCGTTCTACGCACTTTGGGAATAACTTTGTTATTTGTAAATATATCTTTCTCAGGACATTGGTAACATATTTCATATCCATGTTTGTAAAGAGAGGAAATCCTCAGTATACCTGTTATTTATCATTAATGTGTTCATCCTTTAACATATGTTACAAATAACTAGCGTTTTGTTGTTATTGAGAAAATTCATTTAAGATCATCTAAAATTATTATTCGAAACATAAACCATTAAGTTATGTTGAGTGTAACAAGCTACCGGTCAACAAAGCCTAGTAGACAATTAGTTCTCAGAAGGTAGTGTCTGAGAGACTGATGGCAGACAGACGTTAAGATATATTGCTCAGGTTCTTGCACATTAAATCCAATGTCGGTGTGCTTTTTCAGATAAGGCTAAATGAATGACCCTTGAATATTGCTATAAAGCGTCTAAAGCCTCGAAGGACTGGTTCAGACACGTTGAGAGTGATCGAAGGTGTCAAACATTGACAACTGACTCTGATACAATAACTACTCCTTCCTCACAGATGTCGTAGTTAAGCGTATTTGTTCGTTGAAGATTAATAGCTTTCACCTACAATGGTTTAAGTTAAATTATATCAGTTAACTGCAAGGGGTCCACTGCTTGGTTACGATATATGAAGTATTTATTTTTCACATCTGATTACTGGGAAATGTATATCGTCACGAATTACTCGACTGGAGCTGGGCCCTTATTCGCGAAACGTTCGTAGCCCTAAGAATTCTTCACTTTGATCGTAAGCAATGAGTTAAAATGGGCCTACGAAGTTTGTAGAGCTACGAACGCTTCAAGAATATCTCGCCTGATTCTTTGACATCGACTCAACAGCAATTACAATAACCTGATCCAGTTTGGAGCTAGAACATCAGTGATTATTTCCACTGTGAACCGAGATTATTCACTGCAATAGTCGTTAGTTTCGTGATAGTTCATGTATTCGTGCATTTTCACCTTGATGTTCACGCGAGATCTATCTTAAACCTTCACCAAATTACCAAGACTTGACAATGTTCGTTAATGATGAAAGAGTGTATTGTTGATCCAACAGTTTGAAAGTATTGCACTCTAAATACTACAGGTTACGTGTGGACCAAAAATAAAGCCAAAATATTTCTGCCGGCATTAGGCATTCTCTGTTGATGAACATGGACTAAACGGGCCACCTTGCAGTCATCAAGTATCTAAATTGATATGGCGACTCCAATAGACGGGCATCAGGACACCGATGATGTTCTTTTTTTGCCACTGTTAAAAGACTGTCAATGTATTTCAAGAGACGAAGAAGGTCGATGATGAAGAACTCGGTTGGGAACTATGCACCCTGGCATCGGTGGCAATAGAAATGGCAGAGGACCGTGATCACTTTGGTTTAGCATCTTCCCAATTTTCTTTATCTTTGAACCATTTACTTTGTTCAAGTTAAGTTACTGTCGATTAGTCTCATTGTGTGATTAGTCTTATACCATTTTGGATCACAGTTTTAAAATCACCATGGACGCTGCCGAAGCAGAGCAGTTTTGGGTTTGTTTATATTGCATTAACATATACTTGTCTTTTCTGGATTGTGTGAGGGGCGATGGGATAGGCTAATGGTTGAAGACCGTTTGAATCCCCACAATGTGTGAAGCCCATTTAATATCTGACCTTGCTTAAGTATTACAAAATGCGGCGTTAAAACCATATTCATTCACTCACTTCAATGTGCATATCGTATTAGTTCGCTGGGTAGGTGATCAATGATGTCATGTGAGTACTAACTGAATGTTTAGCATGAAACCAACCAAATTGGCTTTAAAACCTCCGCAACACTCGTTGGATTAAATCAGTCAAGGCTCTCGGAAGTTAAGTGAAAGTCCCACGCTGAGATTTTAATTTGCGCTGACAAAGGTTGTAGCAAAAGTAAAACGTGAGGATCGATGCTGGAGTTGGGCGTATTCATGCCAGTTCGCCTTCATCACTCTGAACACATTCGATCAGGCAATTACGCAGTGACCAACGTAACACCGACAGTCAGTGCTGTGTCATTTTCTTACTTCTTAACCAAAGATACCACGACATATGTTGTATATGTCTAAACGTATGTTGGTCAGTTCTTACCATTGGCAAAAATTTATTACAGGCAGAGGTATCTCTAATAAAGTCATCATGTAAATGGTATTCTAAGAACGCTACCGCGTTCTATGACACAGTCTTCTTTAATAGTGCTACATCCTTTGGGGATGTTTTATATAGCCAAACCTTTGCGACGAACAAATGAATGAATGAATGAATGAATGAATGAAGATCTCAAAGTTACAGTTTTCCCCCAAACATATCAAGAACATTTTTGTTTCCGAACACCGATAATAAAATTTCAAAATAGGTATTACCTTATTTCGTAAGGTATTCAATATGGGAGACAACTCTTGTAAATTTAAGAATGAACCTTACCACGTCAAGAGTTATGTCCCCTGATGTAGCGTTGCCATGCCAGAGTTAACAGGACAAAAATGAAAGATGGTTTTAGATTATTTTCAAACGGGTGTGACTAATGGAAATGCGTCGGTTTTTTGTCTACAGTATACACAACCTTGAAGAATATTCAGCTGGGATTTGGAATTGAGCACACTACACGAGCAGTTAGGCCAAAGAAGTTCATTACCACGGATCGACGGCGATTTGGTCAGATTGTGAGTGAATAGGGGAAAACTGAATGAGCGTTAGATATACAAAATGTGATGAAGTCCTCAGGTATGTAACGAAACCCTTAGACAAGAATTACAAAGGCTTCGTGAGTGAAAAAGCGGGACGCTCCCTCACCATTTATGAAAAAATGATGTAGTGATCACGAAAATAAAGATTGGAATAGTGGATTTCTTACTGATTCAAAGTCTGTTTATTTGGTCTTATTTAATTTTACTTTATTTATTTATTTATTTATTGGTGGGGGTGGGGGGAGGGGTGTTTGGGTTTGTTTTGGTTTGGTTTTTTTGTTTTGGTTTTGGTTTTTGGGGGTGTTTTTTGTTGTTGTTGTTTGTTTTTTTTTGGGGGGGGTGTTTGTTGTTGTTTTGTTGATTTTTGTGGGGTGTTTTGTGGGGTTTTTTGTTTTGTTTTATGGGGTTTTTTTGTGGGTTTTTTTGTCGAAATATGTGAAAGTTTGGACAAAAGATACCGTGAAACCTATCTACCAACGCCCCAGACATAACCCGGCATTTCACACATGGGCATCTTATCACTTGGAGTGACAATGTATATTGACATGGTCTCCTCCTCTCAACAGCTCGAACACTGTATGAAGATAATTAGATTTCCCAGCATGATAACGACCAAAACACAACTGCGGGCTACACAGTAGTTCTCGGACGAGAATGTTCAAGTTTTAGACTGGCCCTGCCGCAATCCAGATGTTACCTCTATTGAGAATGTGTGGGAACTGACGGACGGTAGAGTAAGCCTAAAAGACTAGGAAATATTTATGATATGAGAAAGAAGTGGATACCCTGCCACAATTGCCTACGAATTTTCATCGGTAGTGTGCCTAGGTGTATTCAGTTGTATTTTGCAGAGCAAGGAGGTCTCACAAAGTATTGGAAAGACACCTAAACATGTTCATTTACATAAAACTTCTATAATTTATACATGTATTTCATATTTCTTTTTACATCCGTTTTCAATATTTTCTGGGACTATTTCACATGTAGAATGCCCATTACATGTTTTCGGACGAAGGTGCTCACTCCTGCCTCAGACAAGTTGTAAATATTCGGATACAATGTGTCATATGGGAAGGTCTTGCTGTTTTCCTCTTTGTCTAGTCACTAGAAACATGAAGCGTTTGGATCTCCTAAATCAATGAATATATAACAGCCTGTTGCATCCAATAGTCAGTACCAAACTCATCCCGCAGTTGAAATCAGTGATTGCATCCAGTAACGATTTCAGATTTGAACCTTTCATGAGACGCTATTACAAACACTGAATGGCATATATGGTTAATAATTGGTGGGAAACCGATTTTATCACTCCGTTCGCTCACAGATTGTCAAGAGAACGAACATACACTCTTGCTTTCGATGGCTCAAACACGTCTCTCCAATTTGTAAACTGAGAAATGGCAAGTACATAAATAAGAAATGCCAGATTCCCATGCCAGACTAAAGGCACAGCTTGGCGAGAAATAAAACTAATCATGCGGTAATTCATGGCGTTGTTGCGAGCCCTCCTAGCCCAGGGTAATATATATTTCAGCGGACGCTGTTGTTGGTCAGTTTAGTTCGTTTCAGCTCCAGAGGTCTTCCTTGCAGCAATGTACCATTCTGTACATAGAGCAGTTAAATGAAAGTGCGAATATTTGTGCGTGTGTGAAGAGGGGGGGGGGGGGTGGAGAGGGAGGGGGAGAGAGAATACATATGGTAGTGCTGTGTCCTGTTACGTATGTGTGTATTTACGTATTGGTGTTTGTGTGTATGTATCTGTAGTGTGTTCCCCTGTATGTGTGTGTCTCTGTGGGTGCGTTGTTTTGCAGAGAGATGGGTGGGGGATGTTGTTTTATGCTCTGTTTATGTAGGGTGTCTGATTTTTGGAGGGGGTGTGGGGGTTTTATTAGGCGAGGGGGGTGGGAGGAGGAGTTTGCTTTGAATGTTTGCCTGTGCGTCTGTGGATGCTGGTGCCTGTGAGGGTGTTTTGGATGTTTTAGGTTGTTTTGTTTCTGTTTCTATTTTTTGTTTCTGTGTTCACCTGTATGTATCTTTAAATATAAAGCAGATTAGAATTTCTGCTTTTTAATGACATTGGTTGCTTTCTATACAAATATGAGTCTCTTCAGAGACATTTAAATTTTATTTATCTAAGTTCGAGATTGTATAACTTTCGCGAAAGGGTTCTTCGTCTACCCGACTTTCAACGCTACAGCTTTTTGTCCTTTCGGCTTCAGATTTACAACGTTGACGTTGAAACGTTTGAACGGTTTTCACTTAAGTCTTGGGTGGTGTTAAGTATAAACTCTCCATTAATCAGGCCAGTGTAGTCTCGGTTCAGTACCAGCACTTCCAAAATGTGAAAGTTTTTAAGAAACATTTGCAGTCATATCCCTCCCAGCAGCCATAAATCCCGAGGGGCTACTTATATACAGGTCGTCTTAATGAAATGTCACGACTAAAACACTCCGGCATTAAGGTAATCCTGTACATAAAGAAAGAGGCGATGATAACGACAGCTTGGCTTTTGTGTTCCAAGATTAACACCCTTGGCCATCAACCAGAACTCTTCCAGCAATTTAACAGCCTCCAGTTTGACACTTCCCAGGAGAATGTAGAGTATAAAAGAACAAACACGAAACCCAGTCAGTCGGACATGTTCATCACTGTCTATCACGGAACGCTGAACAATTTCACAATCTTGCCAGAATCATTACCTAGTGCGGCATTCAGGATTCTAAAGTACAATTCAAGCAATTTCCAGTTTTATTACAAGAAACGGTTCCTAAACGTTTATTTCATTGGTGTCATCTTCGTAGATGTACCATTGCTGTTTGGTAAAGGGCATTTGTGCATTTCTTCACAGTTAACATTTCTCTATATTTTGTCCATAAGTTTCAAAAGTTGGGATATCCTTATTATGAAGGGTTAAACAGGCATGTTATAAGGGGATATAGTAATACAGCAAAGAAGAACACAATTGGGCCAATCAGAGTGTTTTACAAGCAGACCGATTGAATGGCTCCTGTCTATACTAGATCCTGCATGTAATTTGACGTACACTGTCCTCGAGAACCATAGGTTCATATGGTACATTGAACCCGTGCCCAAACAGTATTGTGTTCATTTGCCTCTTTTCTTTATCACCATTATTTTGTAATTGGTGTTGTGTGAGTTGAGTTTAATAGAAGCGACAAAACGGTTTCCACAGCTAAAAGCAGAGTCGATTACACAGTTGTACCAAATCTTGAGTAATATGTGTATCTGTAGCTGTACTGTAGCTGTACGGTGGTCCAGAACAAATCCAGTCAAGCTTTAGACCACACTATGTTTGGTGACAATTTATTCATGAAGGCCTTTCAGTGGTATGACCTCGCGTCATCTTGAAAGCTGGAACAGACTAGACGGAGAGCGACCTACTGCGTTCTCCTGAACGGCGGATACTACAACCCATGCACACTTTCTTCGTTCTTAATCAGGGGCTGTATTTAACAATGATGGTGGATGGACGCGATACTGACGCCCATGTCTTAATCCTTCCAAGAAGAGTATGCACAGTGAGGTCGCATTAGATACGTGTCCAATATTGTCCAGTATGCATCACACACATCGTGTCCAGATGTTATGTAAACTTGAGTCGGAATTGTGCAATGGCTCCGCTTTCGACCAAACTTTCTTCCATTGCATTGGTTTGTGACGGGTGCCACTCCTTGGTCAGGACACGCTCAGGTATTCTGGGATACCTGTTACCATTACTATATGACACTAATTCATAAAGGCATGCTCATGATAAGAAAATCGTACAACCGATTATGCTGTCAGCAGAGATTACTGATGAATAATAACTAAAAAGAACAAGAAGTGGTACATTCCTATGAGTTTTCTTGCATATATTTCTAGAATCATGGGAAGGCATTTCCTTCTTCTGTATACTAGTACTCACACCACAAATGCTACTATCTGTGCGCGAGTTTACATAGCACTTGGAATTAATATATGCAAGATGAAGAGAGGTTGTGCCTAACTGCAACATGCTAACTATAAATACAACCGCAACTCCCCAAAAATGTAAATTCATTTAAGCTGCGAACTAATAATCAAATTCAATACCAAACGACCCAAGACCCGACAGTGACGAATAATGAGATTTGCAATATAAAGGAAAGGTTACTCGCATTACAACTAGAGCGAAATCACAGTTATGAAATTAAGTAGGAAAAGAGAAAATCCCTGCCTGCGAATAGCAATCTGATATAAATGTCACTTATGTATTATTAATTTCAAAATAATCAATATGGAAACGTAAGAAGAATAATTGATGAAATTCCTCAAAGAATGTTTTAAGCTTTGTGAAGCTGGACGCTCTCGTGCGAACGTTTGAGTGATGAAATCGGCATGCTGTAATGCAAGACGATGTGTCAAATCGCGGTGTGTGACAGCATGGTATCGACGGAGACTTCAGTTACACAGGGAATAACACAGCCTGGTCCCAAGATAGAAGAACCTGTCAACAATACTATCAACGCTTCGCACAAGCTGCCGGGTTGAGTAATTCGTCCGCAAAAGATATTCAACAATGTGTGAGAAGTAGCATGAACAAAGAATATCATACTTGACGCATCGCACTTTGTTTCATTACACCTGCGTAGTTTTAAAGATCTCTGGGTTGGTTCGATATACCATGCTCACTTCGACTTAACTTATCTTCATTTCGTGCACATTTTAGGGACTCGTAGGTTGATTCGGGCGCCAGTTACGTCAACCTGACCTTAGTGACTGCAACCTGTTACCCGACGGTACATTTCATTGATCCTGCATTGTTGACTGATCTTTCAAAGAGCGTCATCACCCACGCTGAGTTGTTCGATTAAGGTTTCAACATTCAAGGCCCCAGTAAAGCTTACAAGACGTTTGATGGTAGACATTTCGACGAAATTTCCAAATCTGATGCATCAGTGACAAATGTGATATCCGACGTAATTCCCTAGTTTGACTTATAAGGTACGTTTCAAATTATTTCATGTTAGCAAGGCAGGCAACCGCAAAACCAGTATGAACGAAACTAGGGAACTGGTGAACATTTCGTTAAACCTCATTTCAAGTCTTAATGTGCCGGTTTGATCTAAAGCTGCTGTGAATAGTATTTGAGCTGCATCACACCTTCAAGATAGACCCCAGGGGTGTGGCGACATTTACGACCATATACATGGTGCTGACGACCAAGTATCCCAATCAGTATGATTATAACACCTGAACCCACAATCATAGGATCCTAGATGCAATTATGCACAGAGCGTCACGGTGCATCGCACACCTTGTCCAATGCTAACAGACAAGCACTGTCACTTTCCAACCATATGTTTGGTGCATGAAACATCGTTTGCCTTCCAGGCTTCTGGAACTGAAGCCCCAACAACACGTGTAATCTAAATATGTATGTCTTCAATATCCTAGAGGGAACCAATGTCCCCGAAAAGCATTTGGTCCCAAATTTATTGTTGATCTGCAACGAACATTGAACCAGGGATACTCTATAACAGGGATTGGTCACTCGCTTGCTTTCCTTACCATTTGTACTAATTAACGTGTGCCTCGTCATGCTCCACTGCACACGTCGACTTGGTTTGTTCTCAGCGCAAATCGGCTGCGCTTAACAGTATTTCAACCAGTTTACTGTCGGAAACTATCGGCATCTCCCGGAGTAATACTCGGTAAATTGGAGTAGGCTCCCCTGAATGTTGTCACAAGAAGCTGGTTACACTTCCTGTCGCCGAATGATGCATGTGTGGATTAATGAGAGGACTTGAGAATGTGTTTACACATTGCCTTGTTCAAAGACTCTCTGTTTATGTGACAATTTTGATACAGTGTTCGAAACGATCGCCAGCCCCAGAGGCCCAGCGTCGGTTGTTAATGTATCAGGCCAACAGTTTCAGTTATCTGCAGGCCCTTGTGGTCTTCTGTCAATTAGATCTCATTTCTTTTCAACTAGCATCTTGCCCATAATTTGTATTAATGTTCAGGAATTATCCTTGATCCCTCACGTTAGGATAACTTCCAGTTTCACTTCATAGTATTATATATTCAGTGCCGCATAGGAATGTCAGCAGTCTATAACTAATGTAAACTTCTCTGTGCTCCATACACTTCACCAATGGATTTTGTAGGGACTGTGAAACTCTCTACAATGAAGACTATTTTGTTTTTATTGGTTTGATTTCAACAAAATGGGTATGCAGACTTTAAAGACTGCAAGTGGCAGCAAGCCCTGATGGCCAAATGGCAAACTAAAGGTTATTATGTTATTATATGTATTTGAAATGATCTGTTACACAATTAAAATGTCTCATTATGTTTCAGTGGTTTTCTGTTTGTGTGGAATGCTTAGGCTGCATAAAAATATGTTTCTCAGGCACATTCTTTTCAAAAGTGACGAGTAAGACTTTGATTTTTAATTTTTGATAGAAAAAATGTGACGAGGGAGGAACACATTTTTATTTCTTTTTCCTTCAGGAATACAGTTTGGAAAGTTAAGCACATGTTAATGAGTTGTAGATTCAGTCACTCTCATTCTTACAGACACTCAGTCTATAATGGACAAATGGACGGTCGTGGCAAAGTCGAAATTATTTTTTTTAAGAGGGCAGTTAATGAAGATGACCAGATGTCTTCCTGCATGTGCGCAACTGCATGGATACTGACAGAATGTCAACTGACACAGTCACTCCCCCCTAAAAAAACAGAAAGTTTAAAACCATCACAAAGTGTTAAAAAGTCCTTTGCAGTTTTGTCAAATATCAACAATAGTTTCAGAACTAAAACATTCAAGCATCAAAGGCATCCATGGCAGATTAGAACAGATCAGATATGTCATACCTCACCCTTTCACCAGATAGAATATTCCCCTCAATACTTAGAGGTGTATTTGAAAGAAAGTTTAGGACGACTAAACACATTCGAATATTGGCTTGTAGTAATGAGTGATCAGATCAGATCAACGATATGTCATATTTTTCACACACATGAAATACTTGTGAATGTATACACCCTACCAATTATTTTTTTAATTCATAAAATCATCACTATTACTTCCAAACACCTCTCACCAGATGGAACTTTTTTCCCTAACAGAAATTAAAGGTGTGTGTGAAAGAAGTTTTTTGAGCAATAACTAGAAACACTCAAAAAATGCTGTGTAGTATTTCAATGGCGGATCAGAACAGATCAGCGAGATGGCACGTTTTTCACACACCTCAAATAAATCCTAACAATATGTTTAGATTATCAAATTATAAATATTACCTGCAAACACCTTTCGGGTCATAGTATATTCCCCTCATAAATATTTAAGGTGCATGTGAAAGAGGTTTTGGAGCAATAACTAGAAACACTCAAAGTTATACTATTTCAATGGCGGATCAGAACAGATCCGCGAGATGGCACATTTTTCAACACCTCAAAAACACCCTACCGATATTTTTTAAATTATAAAATTAGCACTATTACTTCCAAACACCTTTCACTAGATGGTATGTTCCCCTAATGGAAATTAAAGGAGTATGTGAATGAAGTTTTTGAAGCTGAAACAAAGGCACTCAAACAACGCCGTGCAATATTTCAATGGCGGATCGGATCAGGTCGGCGAGATGGCACATATTTCACACACCTCAAGTACGTCCTAACAATTTATTTTAGATTATGAAACTATCACTATTACCAGCAAACACCTTTCGCCTGATGGTAAATTCCCCTCATAAAAATTAAAGGTGTATGTGAAAGTCGGTGTTGAGCAATATCTAGACACACTTCAAACAACGGCGTGTAGTATTGCAATGGCACATCAGATCAGATCGGCGATCTGCCACATTTTTCACACTCCCCAATTAAACCCCAACATGTTTTTAAGTCACAAAACTATCACTACTGCTTGCAGATACCTTTCAACTAAAGGTATAATTTCCTGCTAAAACATAAAGGAATGTGTGAAAGAAGCTTTTATTGACGAAACTCAGTCTATCTTCGCTGTGTACCGATAATTGAAGCCAGAGAGTTACAAAATGCCGACTTGAAACTTTACTACAAACATATTTTCTTATACTGACACTAATTACAAATATGTGACTAGAACTGAAGTAACAGAACAGGTGACTTATGTTCTACGTGTAGGATCCGAGTTGTCACAACACTCAGCGAATGTAATCAGCTGTTGAAAATGAACCGAGCTCAATCTTTAATACTAAGCTGCCGCCATATTGTCTCCACTGGTCACGTGACAAAGCGAGACATACGTTCAGCGGTTTTTCGAGGAGTTTCCCCTCCCCTCTCTATATAGGCTCCCTGATTGAACTGACATTGTGCTGTGTAATCATGGTGATACTGTTTATCCTCAAATACACAGCAAAGAAAATTGCATGTACGTCGACCAGGTCGCGCCAGCCATAACAGCCCGGCAAGACCAACACTGATGTACGTAACATCTTCTTTATCGCAGCAGATCCTCATACAGAACTATTATCTATGTAATCTATGTAAGGATATATATTATCGACGTTTAATGGCAGCCGAACTCCTGTGTAAACGACCTGCAGTTCGGCCACCAACACCACGTAGCCATGGAATCAACATCAATGGTCTCTTGCGCTCTTCACAGGTGAAAGCAGATTCAGCTTGTCCTTCCGAGATGGCCAGCAGAGGATTCGAGAGCGAGCGTATCACAGATGCACTTGTGGACAAACACAAACGATTGGCGGGGATTCGGTGATTCTTTGGCAGGGATAATACCTGGATGTACATTGCTGCATAATCTTACTGGTCAGCCTTATTTGTAAGGCTGGGACGATTCACTCATGCACCGATACATCGCGATTGATATACGTTTGATACAGCTATCGTATCGTCATCTGGTGTATCGATACAAATTAAAACGATACAGATCTATTTTTCAAAACAGTATTACCTTAAAAATGCCAAAGTATTCATCTAGAGAAAAAGCCATAAATATGATGAAATTACTTGCTTGTTTATTACGAGAGTGTTATTGTTATGTACAAATACCTTGAAATAAACAATTTATTTTAAATCTTAAAACTGTGTCATTCTTTCGAAGTGTATGTATCGTGATACGTATTGTATAGCAGGTAATATATTGCCGATATATATCGCATCGTGACATAGTGTATCGTCCCAGCCCTGCTTATTCGAACGAGATTCTGGTTCCTACAGCAGTGCCATTCCTGCAAGCAATGCATGGCTTTGATAATGAGCATGAGAACGAGGTTTACCTTTGTTTTGAACGCCCGAAAAGAGTACACTAGATACTGAATGACCGACTGCTTCATGTTAGTCATTTCCATTTTGTGGACTTTGTTTATACCACATGTGTTTGCGAGGACTGTTTTAACTTTTGTCTGTATGTCACGATGTGTCACATTTGTCAACGCAATAAACACTATAAGGACACTCTCAGTTCTAATATTTCTGACAAACCTTTCCTAACAGGTGCTATTGTTACGAGTGTGTATTTTCTGTATATTTTATTGTTCATTAAGTAATAATGATTATTGGGTCACAATGTTTAGTGTTTTGAATAATAGATATGATGGGTCGCATTTCATATGATAGATGATCCGCATATTTAGGATTCAGGTTTTCCGGGAATCCGCCCTTCACTTCCTGTTTGTTTACTTTGGGGAGACATTGTTTTGACCGAATTCGACAGTGTTGGCGATGGCAGTAAGTGCTCGTACTTTCGGGAAACGACTGAAAATGTATATGAATGCTACCTGCCGTGTTGTGAGCGACACAAACATTCATTCGCTGGAGTTCATATTTTCTGCCTCTGCCAACGCTTCAACTTCATAACCATTGTCAGACCGATCGCCGTGTTACATTCTGCACAACTCTTTCTGCCTGGTACTAAGACTTTGGTGAGTTTGCTATATTATATTTTGTGACCCATTGCCTTAGATTTTGTCACCTGTATTGTATTTGTAATCAATATTGTGAAATTGACTTGTGACTTTGTATAACTTGCTCTCTCATTGCTTCAATACAGCATCTGAATATTTTAAACTTGTCTTTGTTCTGTTTTGCTGGTTCAAATGGGTTTTTCGTTTCTTACATTATTTGTCACGATACATTCTTAACCGTAACACTATATATAATTTGACCTTTTATTAACTGCGCCCAGTATACAAATTGTCAGATTCCCCAATTGTTATCAAGTGTAATCACCTTCGAGTCAGTACATTGAATATACATGTAGAACTGAAAGATATTTCGTGGAATTCGTCACACATGTACAAATGGTGCTAAAATTCAATGGATAATTAAATCAATTTAAACTCTTTTGTATAACAAAAGGTATTTGTTATCGTATCAAGACAACATTTAAACGATTCTTTTTCACAAACTGGACAGAAATTTCACAAATCGTCTTAACAACATCTTTACAAGAAGTTTACTTCATTAAGTATTTTCTTCTGTTTGTGACAATCATATATCACTTCTATATGCTTTGAGGTAGTGTCTGTGGAATCACAACACAACACACACCATTTCATCACCCTCAGACTTCAGCGTTCGTCCGAACGATACACATTAGGGACCCATTCCAAAGTGTTAAAGCTGAGCTTGCAAGGGTGTTGTATTGACAATCACAAAGGTTCAAGACTATGAACACATCCCGAGATGAAAACGCCAAGACTGAAAACAATCAGATTTGTTTAATATACTAAAGCTGTTCAACAATTGTAAGCAGCTGTTATGGAAATACATAGACACCTTTGAGGTCGAATGTCCACCTACCTACCACAGGGTAACACATTTATATATGTTACTGTAAGGATTTCGATAAAAGTGGCTAGAGCAGACTGAGTAATCCAATAAGGTGAACAGAAGCATGCAGTGTTGCGACAGGATAATGAAAATACACGGGATCAGGGGCGCAATACTGCCAAGTGATATCAAACTGATGTGAGCGTCAATTATGTATTATTAATCTCAAACTGATTAATAAACTGGAAAGATTGGACGACTTGATAAAAATATACATAAACGTGAAGTTGGTGTTTAGTGTGGACATTGATTGACGGTGTCGATATTCTGTACTGTAACGTGTGAAATCCACTGCTGAACCCTCTTACATGCTCTACCACAGAGATTGGGTGACGGTAAACGGACCTGGCAACAAATTCAGTTTAAATTATTTGGACCAAACTTTGAGCGAGTATGAAGAATTGTAAAGTTTGCACATTGATTGAAGTCCCAGCGAATCAGTGAATCTTCTTCCTTCCTTGGTTGCGCCAACAAGGCAGAGCATTTCTACCATTTCCATTTGATCTTTCGGTGTTTATGTCTTTCACTTGTCATCCTTCGCTGTAATGCGAACCAGCCCCCAACTTGCTGCAAATTGGTGTGCAGAGTTGTGGACCTAACAAGTGCCAGGATTCGCTAATCATGGTTGTGAATCCAGTGTTGTATCTTTGTTTTGACAGAGCATTACCGGGATCTGTTGGGATAATTGCTAAATCACATTTATTCATTGAGGGTACTGACTCTCACTCGTAAATATACACCTCACTTTATACGATTGAAGAAAGGTTTGTACTTTTCCTAACTTCCCGAACCTAACGAAGCAATATCACTGATGTATCATACATTCATCCGTCTCCAAACACGTCATCAAGAGAAAGTAACTCAAATACCACACTTCCCCCAGGAGCAACTATTACTGAAATGCAGCTTCCCACTACTGGCTCCGAATCACTGGGGATGTCAACTGAAATAAATGAATCGAAATGTTCTTGGCAAAACAATTTCATCTGAATCTGCAAACTGATGGCGTATACACGTGATTACACAGCGAGGTAACTTTCATTTGAGATTTGATCAGTTCCTTGTTGCTGATCCTCAAATATCCTTATTCACTTCAGTGATTTAGTGCACAGTATGGGAGGGGCTATACAGGAACGTTCTTCATCGTCTGAATGTAGACCCTGTACATATCACGCAATGTTGGAAGGTCTTTCCTGTATGTGATTGGTGCCTCTGATATTGGTGTTTGGTACAAGAGCATAAGCACTCTTTGTTTTCAAGGGTAGGGTTGTGTGTGCGCTCGCGCTATAAACTAGAAATGGGTGAACTAATGATTATTCTATGAATATAATTATACATTGTTATAGAAACATAGGAATTATAATTCCTATTCATTTTGGAAAGGAAGCCAGTGAGAAGTGATAATCACCACCGGAGCAACCATCGTAGGTATATTCTGAGAAATAAATTGATATTCATGACTACTTAGCAATCAACAAGGTATCCTGGACAGTGCTGTTCGGTGTCTTGAACAGTGCTGTCCGAGAAACATGGAGGATTCAGGCGACGTGCTGCTGTTGCAGCCTTTTTAAGAACAGGTCTTTAACGTCAGACATCCTAATGTGAGCTAAAAGTAACCTGGCCAGTCTGAAACCGAGAGTACAGAGGGACACAGTGTAACAAACATTAGAATTAATTATTGTGGACACCAAGATGGAGTCGTGTAGTCAACCGAAGTCACATCCAGCAGAACAACATCTGAGTCGGATACCGAATGGAATTCTAAGTATATCAATCGAATCTATTATAGATCCAAAACAGCTATACGAAGTTTACCTGAAAAAGTCATACTATCAATTGTTTTTATTTACTTGGCCATCGTGACATTTTGAGAAAGTGTCTTCAACTTTATTTCGTCCCAATACAATACAACAAAACACAAATAATCGCGTTCATGGACAAAATATATTTCATCAGTAACAAATTGCGTCAAAGGCGAAAATTTATGGAGGTAATTTTCCTGATCAATAGAGTACCTGCCATTCAATATAAAGAAACTGTCTTTCAGAATAAAGAAGCTGATATCTATAAAATCCCACCGTTATGTGTGTTACATCTAAATGCTTTTCAAAGACCCCAAATTACGTATAGGAAGGAAATGTGATGTCAAGGTTATTTCAAAATCAGTGGTCCAGTCTCTCTCTGATCATCATGGCAAATCACATGCCTATAAAAAAGCATAAAGGTTGAACTGCCCAAGGTACTCGCAATAATCTTGTCACTGACAGTGCCCACTAATCAATGTTATTTATACAGTATATTTATATACTGTGTGCAGCAGACCTGCCACATTCTGACCTACTTCATGGTCAAGGATAGAAAAAAAAAACAATTACAGGTACGACAAACTGTAACTGATATATTGTTCCAACTCCAAATTACTCATATAATCGCTCAGCAAAAATGTTCTGTTATGTTCCATTGCATCTGGCTTGTGTAACCTTTGTATGACCAGACCCTGATCCCCTGTTTGTCATAAAGAAGAAACAAGTGTCAGCAGTGACATTGCACAGACTCTCTGCTGAGCGTCTCATGTAACTGATTGCTTTACTGAAATAAAAGACACGGTTGCTATGATTAAGGAAAGTGCTAAAACATTGGCTGCAGGAGCATAGCAGGGCTTTGATGTCAGGAGATGGTTGCAGCAAATGTGCCAATCCGTTTCCCAATATGTCATCCCGTTGGGTCAGCTGAAATGCCATGTTCTCCAAGGGCTAGACAAATAGCTGAAAAACATGTATCCTCGAGAAGCTGGACCCAGTGGGAGTATGGCGTGAAAATAATGAATGGGAAGGCATTTGGGCAAACTTTTCATTGCTTCTGGGAACGAAAATCGATACTAAGGTGTACTGTTAGCCAGGATTATTAATTTGGTTCTATCACGGTTTGAAGAGGCCCATGGGATATTGTTTATCATCAGGTGTCATTTTGTAAATATGTATTTGGTAAAAATGTTCATGTACATGTTTAGCTTGATAATCAGATTACACAGAATGTATTTATTAAACTGAGTGAGTACATATTACATAATGATCCGTCATATCTTGCAGATATTCACAGGCAAGGAAGTCATAGCTAAATGTAATGAAAATGAATCTGTAATCGGTCTAGGTGCATTTTTAGAGAACTGAGAATCTGTGACCTCAAGAATATATGTGTATGCTTTTAGCAGAAGAGATGTGTGAGAATATAGTTATTTGGTAAAAGAACAATGTAGCTCTGTTATAATACAACTTGTTTTGTAATATTTCTTAATATATATATTTAGTACAAGCTACCACATCACGATACAGGAGACATGAGTGATAACACAACGGGAACATAACATGTGAAGGGATAAGAGAACGTCATATAGCAAAACAATATAGAGGTAAATCATTTCACCTGTTTCAAATTTCATTCTCTGTGTGAAAAAAGTATAGATATTGAAAAATATATGAAAAGATTTACCGGAACATCAATTACTATTTAAATGATGAATCCTGCAAGTATTCATATTGATATGTACCAAAGTGTAAAGTTGAAATTTTGGAATGCATAAAACCGCTAACTTTAAGACAAGACACGTTTGTTAGGATTAGTTATCGCTATACATGTCCTACACATTTAAGATATCTCAGTTGTCTTTCACAAACGTGCACTCGGGTACTTACAATCCAAAGCCTATTGAAATATAAGTGTGCAATGCATTCTGTTGATGCTTTCGACCATTTCGGCGTGAAAATCACCATCAAACAATGATACCACTAATATTTTACGATTATTTATTATACGTCATTGTATCATAACACGTTATCGTTTCGTCAATTGAACGAGTCACTGTCAGGTGACCTGGTCAAGCCTTTTCTGAACACCTGGTATCATGGCTATTTCACAGTGATTCATAATCTTGCAATAGTTGCAACTGTAAATGCCATTTTTTATATTTATGCTGACACAGAAAGGTGTTCTCTGTGTTCCATGAAACAAAATATTCTAAAATGAAATGACGCAGCTTCGAATACATATTCATGAGGACGTGTCCGCACACAATGATAATGCATCCATAATGTTATAAATTCACGACTTGATGAAAGTCTACACGCTGGGGGTGCAAAAGAAACAGCGCAAAAGAACATGGCAGGTATTTTTAAGTTCTTCTCAACACAGCATGATCTCATGGGAGACTTGCCGAAATAATCAATGGGTATGATGCAAACAGAAATTTTGCCAAATGATGACGTTGTCAAATATAGTTATGCTCATGGAAACACAATATCAACTGTATAAATAACATTGCAACAAGGTGTGGTGCCAGTGACGTAGCAATATACACATTTGATCGGTGTGTCTACAGAATCGAAACCGTTTTGGTGCAGATAGTATCTGACGTTCAGAGAGCAACATTGTTGCAGAATCCCATTCAAAAATGGTTCCAGGTTGTGCCTATTGGGCAAGTGTATTCGTGCGTCCAGGACAAATCTTCCAAATTTTTATGTAAAATGTTTATTGTTAGTTGAACTGCTTAGCAGTTTTTGAACTGCCATGTATTTTTACACATTATTACACAATTGTTATTTTATAAAATGCAAACGCATTCCCTTTTCGTTTAACGACCTTCCTTGTGAAGTTAAATAGATTTCAATCATGAAATCACGCGATCACAGTAAGTGTGATTTTAACGATGAATTGAATTTTTAAAAGTTTTCAGTAAACACATGTACATTGTATTCGTGCGTCCAGGAGAACGTTTTAGCTTGACTTGTGTCACTTATAATCCACATGTACAGTTTGAGGCTGAAATTACAGTCTGTGCAAGCAGCTGCAGGAACCTACATGTTGGATCACCCTTGAATATGGCACGTGCCCAACAATTAACATTGTTTAATATAACGGCCGTTTTTAATGTTAGCTTAATAGGAGTATCGACATGTTTTCAACTCCTAATCAAAGGTCGATACAACAAATTGCAGCTAAGGGGTGATACAAGCTATAACTGTTTAAAACTCAAGCATGTGGATGCTAACATGCGCGACATGAAGGGTTATGGTCTCAAAATTACCACAGACATGCAATTTACAAGTGATGCTGCCCGTCAGCGTCGTCAGCGTACTCCCATCATAATGACTGTTATCAATATGAACAGAGGCATGTATCTCAGCATTTCGCTTACAGATCCAGAGTCAATGACACTCATAACCAAAGTGGTTTTACACCGGCCGGGCGTTCATGAAGACATCAGTGCTAATCCAGGCAATGGTCAATGTTTGACGGTTAGGCTCCTGGCTGTGTAATGTTCGGCTGGTATTACCAGAACATATTGTGCTGTGGACCCTGGTATTTAGGTCTTGGGTGTCATTTTGCACAGTCGTCTTGCTGTAACGCATTATTGACAAATAAATATATCAGTATATTTCATTGATGTTTTACGCTACATTGACCAATACTTCATCTATATGAAAGATCATGCCGGGACCGGACAAGCGAGTGATCAAAACCACGAACATCAATCTACGAAGTTGGTATACGATATGTATCAACTAAATGAGCGAGCCTAACCACCAGAGCCTGTTAGTCGCTTCCTACCTCAATCATTGGCTGCTGAAGGTCAGTTCTAACCCGGATCGTCACGTGTTTATAAATATATTAGATATATTCATGCGTAACTGGACAAAGTGTGTGTGTGTGTGTGTGTGTGTGTGTGTGTGTTTAAGTAGGCATTAGCAATATTCCTGCAATGTGATGTCACTAAAGGACACTGGAAATGGGTTTCACACACTGTACCCATATGGAGAATCGTACCCTCTGTCATGGGTGCGAGAAACAATTTATCCTCTAGGCTACCTGTACCTTTGCCGATTTAAAAATACATAGTTCTCTCGTGTCAGCATGATATGTGACGGAATATCGATTTGATGCAAGTCACAAACGTTTAGTTCTCTCGGCCACAAGCACGGATATGAGACCGACAAACGACGAAAGATAATCCAGACGCTCATATCTTTCCGGCATACCAAAGGGACGCAACTCTGCACAGAATCGAGCAGTTAAACAGTTAAATCAAACGTCAGAGAATTGTTACAACGTGTGTGATACACTATCTGTCTCAAGAACATACCATGAAAGTCATGTTTAGTTCCATTTAACACTTTGACAATTAACAAGTGTCTTTTTCGAAGTAACTAAAACATATAAGCCTGAGAAAAGTATAATTACCAAAACCCCATTATCTATTACAATCGCTAAACAATGTTTTACGCCGTGCCCATTATAAAAGTTCCTGAATGTGTGTGTGTGTGTGTGTATGTGTGTGTGTGTGTGTTCAGATGTGCCACGTTTTCATCCTGCGTGGGACTAAAATACTGCTTGTCTTTTGATCCATGCCCATAGCCTCGCCTTCATTGCTTCCATTCAATGTGTATACTATACAAGGAAAATAATGGCCATAACTTGATCTAAATGTGTTTTCATGATCAATCGCAATGGCCGAAAGCACCTTATCTTTTCCAAAAATTAGTCCAAACAAATGTCTTCCCTTTGAGGCAAAATTGAATTATTTTTATCGTACCAAGTCCGAAACAGAGAGACGTACGTACAAAGCTACGTCGGTGTTCCTGTGGGTGTGGGTTCGAGGATGGTAGTAGACATTATGGCTCGTGTGTCTACTACAGTCAAACAGCGCAATGAAACAGGCAAACAGTGTTTCTGTTGACCTGGTCTGAACTGCACTGATGTGTGTCCCTTTAGCGATGAAGTAAGACAATGCTTCGGTGAAATTGTAATAGGCAGAATGTGATAGCACATTGTACCCTCTGGTACACATTCGACGATAGTGCACTAGCAAGTATATATGCCTGGAACAAGATATCTCAACGACAAAAAATCAGTTTCTCTGATCTGCCACGTGGGTTACCGCCATGGGGCGTATTTATTCCAACTATTGTAGATCTTACTCTGATATATACGCCTTCGACATAAACAGAGAGCTGAATCAAGGGTTAGCAATCAAGGTTATTGCTCTCGTGCTGACACGGCAGTGGTAAGACGGATTGGAGATGGTTAGTGCAAGCTACTTTTAAAGTGCTCGTCCAGTAGGATACCACTCAGAAAACCCCATAGACACCGCTTATTGATTTCATGTCGACCAGTCCTGGTTTCATGTCCCTATTTGCGAACATAAAGAAGGGCAGTATCAGTCATTTGATCTCCTCTGGATGTTGTTTGTTGTTGAACGTCGCACTCAACAATATTTCAGCTATTTGCCGACGATTTGTAAATGTGGATCCGACAATCGAGTGATCGGCACAATGAGCATTGATCTACTCAATTTGGATAGGATGACATGTATCAACCAAGTCAGCGTGCTTAACCACCCGACCTCATCAGTCACCACTTAAGACAAGAATGAATGAATGAGTGAATGAATGAATGAATGAATGAATGACAGCCGACTTCATCCTTTGAATATGCCCTGTGACACAATTGTGCATATCATCTGAAAATGAAAACTGACTCCCAAGTATGATAAAGGGTAAAAGAGGAAAGTATCACAAGATAATGGCTTCTTTTCGTGGACTCAACACTAAAATTGCACGTTATTTGAGTGTCACTTTGACTTGACGTCAAAGGCCACTGTGCATTAAATATTGCTAGTAATCCTAAAAGTGCAGGTATGACATTTTGAGTCGAAGATATTTTGTTACAGAAGTGACATGCCAATAGCATCAGGAAATGTATCCGATCGTTATTTAATACACATTGCATGTAATGATAAGTAACCATTTCCCATTTGGCACGCAACGTCAGCACATTCCTTAGTCATGGCCACGGTGTCTGGCCTGAATCAATGCTTGAGCTGACTGAAGATAGATTTGTTACTGTTGAATATAAATCAGTTTGTATAATTGATGAATAATTGACAAGAATGTATGCCGATATTAGATAAACTGTCATCCTATACGTTATGCATTTGCAGTAGTGAATATCCTTTATTTAAAGGCGGTATTTGAATATGCAGCAATCAACATGACATTATAGACAGCATTGTAGAAGTATACAGCAATCGGTTATTGTAGTGTTTTAACATATGTGTATGGCTGTAGTAAGTAATTGTTTCAATTATTCGTATAGGTAATCACCAATTCTACACATAATCTCTGTTAAAAGAAGATTCCATTGTCCCAAATAATGATGAAACCTAGCAGTTGCTAAGTTTCACAATGAACATCCAGTGACAACAGATATTTCGCACGGTTGTGAACAAAAATACATAGTCTTCACAGCATATTAGTTTATAAATGCTACCCCACCCCCACCAAGCCCCAAGCCCCCCCTCCCCCCTCCCTTGAGGATTACAGTTAGGCAACCAATCTTTGTCATAAGACGCAACCAGCAGGATCTGTTGTTTTAGCTGTTTGAACATGTCAGCGTGTCCGAAATGTGTCGATCAATAAAATGTGAGGAGATGAACAGTTTCACAAGTTTCAAGAAAAAGAAAGGCGAATACTCGTCATACAATCGCCGCGTAGACATGTGCACATCTTTACTTAACATTGTTTGACGATGAATGCTATATTGTATAGCGCTTCAGTTAATAACCATAAAGGAAGACAACCGTTAACATTTGGAATAATGACGTAAACTAAAGACATATCTGTATGTGCACTGACCTTTCAAATCACGACTTTACAGACAGACACACCTACTGAACTACAGGGGCATAGACACACATACTGACCAATGAATCCATGTTACACAGATACAGACACACATTCTGACCGATTAGCTCGTCATGACGTCATAACAGTATTCCCAAGTCGAAATATGGATCAGGAACCATCATGGTACACACCAGCTCAGCGTTTACGCGTTAGTATGTAACTTGTCTTCAAACAGACCTAGATTACACAAAGATCTACACTGTATCAATGCACCACAGGAAATCTCTAATTCTGCACGTCAAAGACTGAGAAATAGAGGGGAAATGATCATTTGGTGTGTATATCTAAAGGTCATGGTGGGGTGGATATCACGTCCTACTTGGTAGCTGTCGACGTCATTAAAGAAGAATCAGTGAGTGCGTATATATGGTGGCGGTCTTTAAATAATCGGTTCTGCACCAGACAATCCAGTGATCAGCAGCATGAGCATCGATCTTCGCGATCTGGAAACCGACAAGAGGTGTCAACCAAGTCATCGACCCTGACCATCCGATCCCGTTAGTCGCCTCCTCACACAAGCATGATCGCCTTTTGTGGCAAGCATGGGTTGCTGAAGACAAGACATGGGTTCTATCCCGAATCTTCACATTAAATGAGAAGTGGATGCTTGGGACATATTTACTGACTGGCATTGTCAGTCTATGGGGATTCCAGTGGATTAGGTCATCAGTCTTAATGACGGATATGACTGAAATAGGGATTGCATGGACAGGAGCTTTGACCAGCATGCTTTGACAACATGCTATATACCAGTATTTTCTTTGTCAGTGGTTAAGACTGAATTATATACATGCCACACTAAGAAGGCCAAACTATTGGTTTCTGATGCTTTACATATGGATGTTGTTATGACTAATAACACCATGAAGAGCCTTGTGATACCAACGGTCGTCGTAATTTGTAAGGGCGATGGGTTATTTTATAAGTGAGTTGCAAACGTGTGTGTGTATAATAACCACGAGAACAAAGTAAGACTGGTCATGTTCCACTGAAAACACCAATAGCACAGGACATTATGAAGACTTCACACGATCGATAACGTAGCGACAGACAATTACCACGAGTACCTGTGCTTTTACACATTTCTTCAATCAATATGTAGTTTCAATCATGGAACATTAGAAAACACTACCGGATGAAGGATTTTTGCCAAGTGATAGCGTTCATTAGTAGAGTTTCCTCCCGGTTTGCGAGCCGATACCTGAAACTATGTGCCACGTGGGCGTTTTGGACTTGGCTGCCATAATCATCTACTAGTAGAATGGTTTGCAATCGTTATCGTGTATTAAAGATGTTGATATGATACACTGAGAATAACTACAGTTTTATATTAATAGATGACATCAGTAAATAGCGGGATTTCTAGGATGTATGCATTTATGAATAGATTGGAATACACTGTCAGACAGGTATCCACAGGTCAGTGCGCGACTAAAACTAAACTGGCTACGAAGATCGACTTCAGTAAGTGTGACGTCGTATCCCTACACATGGATGGTTGAAGTGATGTGCCCAACGTTCAGATCACGTTGGTGTAATGACTGGATATTGCTTACTTAAAACACTAAAACAGTGAGTACTCATTTTAGTGGAGCGTTACTTGATCTTGATTTCAGTTCAAAATGACTACATGAAACTTGCTATAAGACTATGAACGTGAATAAGGAAGAAGAAAGTAACTGATACCTTGCCAGTCCTGGCTCGAAACAAGTAAAGCAACCATGGTTAGGTTGAAATTCTGTTGACAGGATTATGTTTCCTTATGTAATTTGAACAGCATGAGATGATCTGTATGGGTTTTAACCTCTGTTTGAAGTGTTGATACACTTATTCTGCAAGCACATAGTGTTGACAAGAGTATCGAATGCATGCAAACTCTAGCTCTGAGCTAAACATATTGGTCTGTACATGGTCACACGTTTGCGTCTATTTGAGCATTACACACATCACTCGTTTCCCAATACTTCAAATGGAACCATTACATCTGATGGAGTTTGCATCTGCGGATATCAGTTTCTCCCTGTAGAGGATAACAAGGGACAGAGCATTTAACACAGTTTTATCCATCAATACCACTAAGTCTTCATATTTCAGACAGCGTCTGCAGGATATTAAATGATAGCCTAAACTATATCTCTACAGTTCGAATTATTCAACAGAAGTATTATCATTTTGTATTTCGTTGTTCATTAACGACAACAATCCTCCTGGATGATATTCGGGAGTGTGTGTACGACACATTTTACGTCATTACTGATTAATGCCCACAAACTGGCACAGAAAATAGATACAGTCGTTCTTTCCTTAAGGAAACACAATCATACTTTGCATAATGTATACATATTCATCTGTTTCAACTTCCGTAGACTGTCTAGAAATGTGTTTGAAGTGCCCCGCGCATTTCGTAGCGGAAAATACTTGCACTGCATATTAACATTTCTTTTGAAATGTACAAATACATCTTTCAGTGCAGATACTTCACAGATCTCATCAACGTAATGTTTAATTTCACAAATTGTACCTGAATGTCGATGTTTGACTCCCAAGCTGGATGTTACCGTGTTTCTGTAAATGGATGAGCGTAACGTTACATTGCAGCAGGATTTTGCCCGTTCACATGTTACACAAACTGTCACAGAGCTTTGAGCCAACATAATTTTGCTGTATTGCCTGTGTGTTCAGTTTCTCCAGACGTCTCCCAGACAGAATATTGGGGATGCTTAAGACTGGACTAGAACCTAGTTCAGTCCAGTCCCGTCTTTTGTGGGGAATAACATCCTCCCGGCTGTTTTCATTCCATACGTGGTCACACCCTAATCTGACATTGTAAATTGAGTTGTTCTACATCCTTCCTTTGGACTGCGTCGTGAGCAGGTATCTCAACGTATTACTTATGATTAAACATACATTAGACGAATTACCAAATTCTATACCATTATTCTGTATAACATATTTTAATATTAACCCAACTTTCTTAAAGGCATATGCATGGTTTCCTATTCATTTAGTGTTATATACACTGGACAAAGATGTAATTGGCTTTCATGGATATTTCAGTGTTATCAATATATTATCAGGCAAGTTCTAACGTTTTTTCTTCATTCCTGACTCTGGTTACTTTCACAAATTTTGTTTTGTGTGTAATTACATTTTTATACAAATTCTACTTCTATTTCAGGCACCATGTCGCCTTGGTCACGGTGAACAAATGTTTCCTATATTAGAATTACATCAGCGTTTTGTCAGAGCCTTTTCCCCCAGTATAATGCCACAACTCGATTAAGGAAAAGGTCATAGGGCTGTGGTGGTTATGGTATTGAGAACAGTAAATAACATTTTTTGTCAAACTTGACAAGTAATACGACGCCAAAACATAATGTCTATCTCTTAGTTGAAATGACGCTGCAGAATCCTTCCGTTGAAAATTTGCACGGAAATCCATTTGAATCGATCGATCTCCGCCTCTGTTCCTTAAGTCACTGATTAAATCGCCAAGCATCATCCTTAGCATTGGAATTGCAAATATCGACTTAAAAGCTTCGTAGGAAATCCGACAAGATCTGTTTTTTCTCCTTGATTGTGCAGACAAGATGCCCTTCAGCTTTTTTCAGAAAACAACAGATTTTATTTATTTCTTCAAGGGCACTGCATGCTCCGTAAAACAGTTGTACATATCTTCTTGGACTACTGTGTTAGTTTGTCTTCCGATAAACTGATGTTTTGAATATTGATATTCCACATTTCAACACCAGTGATCTCACTGTTAAGAAAGGAAAAGAAAAAAATGTCATCAACTTGAAATTTGTTTTTGTTTCTAAGTAAAGCTGGATAATTTTGGTTCGTACACATTTGTCGTTTTCTGTTGTGCTTCTACAGCTTTGCCATCCATTCACATAAAACGTTATTTTTATACGAAATATTTATACCGAACATAAACCAGATATGTCAGGTAACAAGAACAACTCCAGATTTGACAAAGTGGCGCCTGCCAATGTACAACGGATGACGCATAGGTGGCAAGTCGCCAGTTATGAGGTAGGTGATATATACACATTGCACCTACGTCACTCTGTTCACGACAACCCATTAATCAGAACCATGGCGCGAAACTCCCGTTGGTGTTCACCTCGTGTTGCTGCCACTTGGGGAATAGTGTTTCAGTCATCAACATTTACCAACCAAAATTCATGCTGCATACTCCACAGCCTTGGCATTACCTAGCCGTTGTCAGTGAGCGAATGTCCTTTTCACCTCAGTAAGTAATGAGTAAGGTTTATAAAAGCCACGTGAAGAATATGAAAAGGAATGTTGCAGTGGTATAATTTCAACGTAGGATTCCCACAGGGAATTCTTTTGGAATATTGCGTGCAGAAGAATTAATCATTAATCAAGGATATCATTTTAATATATAAATGTAATGGTGGTACGCATATGAAAGGGGTGCTTCTTGGTGCATCTTGTATAATCATACCTTAACGCCGGAATGTTGCGATTGATTCACATGGCTTTAGTGAAATATTTTACATTGGACATCATTACTGTCACTGACGCATCAAATCTGGAACGTCTTGAAAATTTTACTCGAGGCTTTGAATGCTATAACAATTATCCAACAACTTCTGGTATGACGCTCAATGGGATCCTGATAAAATGATCACGCGCTATTGTACCTGGTCAAAGGAGCAAAATGTTTACATGACTGGATTTAACATTATGTTCTCACGAAAATGGAATACTGTCAACTCTTGACAATGAAAATGATAAATCCACACTGAAACGTTAACCCACTGTTCTCCTAAACAGGCTATAAAACATCAAGTGTATAGCCGGTATTGGCGTGATCGATATTATATTTATGGCCAATTAGACATGAAAACCCTCTGCCTTCATACAAGCCAAACATATCTTTGAAGAGTTTGAAAACTCAAAATAGGAGATATAAGTATGAAATCGACCCTAGTATCCAATGGCTTCGAATCTCCTGCAGTGAAGACAGTGTCCCGAAGACAAAAAGTGAGAATAGTAGGACAAGCATCGGTCCTGGAATAAACAGAGAGCTACTGCTATTACTTCCGTGTAATTAAACTGGAAACCTCCATCACACGCTCTGACACGGCCGCAAAGACGAAACACTCAAGAGGTAAAAGGGCTTCCTTTAAGAACCTTAAGTGCACAGGGAAGCAACAGTAATTTGATAAAGTATTGCCGAACAGTTCCGTGCGTGAATTATAACATTAAAAACAACATTATATATAATTACCTGGTAACAGGGTGTTGCAGCTAGACATTTGAAACGCCTACGACGAAATATGTTTCATCGTTATAAGGGACCTCATGTTACAAAGCAATGCTTAATTATCCGGACAAGTGGGCTGTAATTTACCCTCGGTAATAGGAAAGATTTATGGGAAAATAACGGCCGACATGGATACATATACACAGTATATAGTTTCAGGACAAAGCGCGACACCAAAATTGAAACAGATATGCCATACCAGAGATGCATGCCCCGCTGATATTATCTGACAATCATCCTCAGTTGTGAAAATAACTGTGATTATGTGAGTAGCTGTTGTGATGTGGAAAAGGTACATGTGGAGTTCCTACTACCAGGCGGCATCGCTGAATTTCCAACCCATTCATAGTATGTTTGTCACTGTGGTTTGTTTTCTCTATTTCTTTTTTATTTTATTTTTTTCAATTCAGTGGAAGTTGTTTCGGCAGATACTCGAGCCTGATTGTACCCTGGCTGTAACGCTTAATATCTAAGCTCAGTCTTTTCATTGAATATTGATGATTATATGTTGCGCTGAACGTCCGTGCTCGATTTTCATTCAGCATCCGAGATGAATACCAGCCTGTTTTAGCTGCGTTATGTATCTTTCGTGAGCATCCAACGATACTCAAAACGCAGAGAGGTCGCTGGTCTTGAAGATGGCCAGAGCCCTATTGTAGTATTAACCGCCAGGTCTAGGCCGGCCTAGGTTCAAATCAAAAACAGTATACCATTCCAACGGACGTACACTTTTGGAAGATAGAGTGATATGTCTGTTGAACAAAAGTTGTATAAATAAGGGATTTGCAAACCGAGACTCTATGAACATTATTTACAGGTTTTGTGTCACATTTATGCTCCATCCAGCGGAGAGTAAAAGGGGTATGTATATTTATACTTTTTGGACATCCGACGTTACCAGATTTTACAGTGTCACAGATCTAGAACAGACAGGAAACAGTAATTTCAGGAGACATGGACAAACTGTCATCGTCTATTAAGTATCCTTCTCTATCTTACGTACTCAGATTACATCAAATCTATTCTTAAATATGTTGTTGTTTGACTGTATCTACAGTTACATTTGACAGAATATGTTTAGCACTGAGTCAAATAATCATGAATGTAATAAAAACAGTCACATTTAAATGGTTTTATCGGTAATATTTCTGTCGTATTATAATGTCAAATATTCAACGTCCTTTTATATCTTATACCTCCGATAATGTCATTTGCCTTCGGAGATGGTATGTAAATCCCCAGACATTCAAAGTAAAATCTATCTTACTCGATTTTAGCCTTTAATATATGTACCGTTTTAACACGTGTGGTGTTGTTGATATTAAACGGTAGGGTCTCGGGTGGTGCACCGTATCCAATGCCATTGTGTGTTGTGGCTGAAGCAAGAAGTAGGAAAAAATATATGTTCTCAACAACCTGGGCCAGTGCAAGAATTTATTTGTAAAGTAATCTATTTCCAGTTGCTGGCATACATTTATGCATGTCCGTTAAAATGCAGTCTTCATTTCTTCCTTAAATGCAAGATCCATGTATTTTCAAGTTACATGGACTACATGGGGTACCCATTCCCTACTGGTGAACTGAGACACATGTAGTCATTGAGTGACGCCACGAACAAATGTTGAAATAGAGGCGTGGAATAAATCGTCTGTCTTAAACCAATCAGAATTTGCTTCATAAAGATAATCACCGCCATAGTTAACAGTATTTCAATGGGTCTCCTGATCTCGGTAAGTCTTTTGCAACTCCAGATCAGTCTCGATCACATTTGTTGAAATCGACCACATGGAAATAATATAGCACCAGCGTCGTGATCAAAGACAGAATATGTTCAATTAATTATTCTAGGCAATTTGTAACCCATTCTTTTGTCTAGTAACGGCTAAAATGAAACAACGTTTGAAGATCAATAGACCAATTGAGTTGCTTCTCGAGATCATCCTGGTGACTTCAAAAACCTCGGAAGTATCATTAACCGAAAGGAATCGGCACTTGACGAGGGACCTGTGGAATTACTATCCACCGTCAGTACCACGTGCACACACAACACTTCATTACCCAAAGCCTTCAGCTTTTGTCTGAAACATACCCATTAGAGCGCGACTTGACCCATTCCAAAAGTGTTAAAGGTGATCATGCAAGGGTGTTGTATTTACAATCACTTATTTCCAAGAGTATGAACACATCCCGAGATAAAAAACCCACACTGCACACAATCTGTTTTGCTTTACATTGGTAAGGTATGGAACAGTTGTAAACACCTGGTATGAAATATCCACCTACCTACCACAAGGTAACACGTTTCTATATATATTACTTTAAGGACTCCGATAAAAGTGGCTAGAGCAGACAGAATAATCCAATAAGGCAAATAGCATGTGGTGTTGCGACAGGGTCATGAAAATACAGGGGCAGATGGACGCAATACTACCTAATGATATCAAACGGACGTGAGCGTCATGTATCTATTATTAATCTCAAACTGATTTATAAACTGGGAAGATTGGACGACGTGATAAAAACATACATATGTTCTCAGAAGTTGGTGTTTTAGTGTGAACATTGAGTGACGATGTCGACATTGAAATCCACAGCTGAACACGCTTGCACGCACTACCACAGAGATTGGAAAACGGTAAAAGGAACTGGCAACAAATTCTGTTTAAATTATTTGGACAAAACTTAGACCAGCTACGAAGAATTGTAAAGTTGGCACATTGATTGAAGTGTCAACTAGTAATTGAATCTTCCTCTTTCCTTGGTTGCGCCAACAAGGCAGAGCATTTCTACCATTTTTATTTGATCTTTCGGTTTTAATCATTTTCACTTGTCACCCTTCGCGGTAATGAATCAAAATTTGGGCACGAACAGTCAAATTGTCACAAATGGTTGGGCAGAGGTGTGGCCCTGACAAGTGCTAGGATTCGGTATTCATGGTTGTGAATACAAGGTTGTGAATCCAGTGTTGTATGTTTTGCCAGAGCATTTCTACCATTTTTATTTGATCTTTCGGTTTTAATCATTTTCACTTGTCACCCTTCGCGGTAATGAATCAAAATTTGGGCACGAACAGTCAAATTGTCACAAATGGTTGGGCAGAGGTGTGGCCCTGACAAGTGCTAGGATTCGGTATTCATGGTTGTGAATACAAGGTTGTGAATCCAGTGTTGTATGTTTTGCCAGAGCATTACCGGGGTCTGTTAGGATAATTATTATATGCCAACAGACGTTTATTCACTGAGAGTACTGACTCTCACTCATGTATATACACCTCAGTGTGTATGGTTGAAGAAAGGTTTGTACCCTAACGTCACGAACCACTGATTCATTATACATTCATCCCTCTCCAAGCACGTCATCCGAAGAAAGTGACTCAAAGTACCACACTTCCCCCAGGGGCAACCGTTACTCAGCTTCCGACTACTGACTCCGAATCAATGGGAACGTCAAGTGAAATGAATAAATCAAAATGTTCTTGGAAAAAACATTTCATTTCATCGGAGTCCACAAATCAAACTGATGGCGTGTGCACGTGAAGGCATTGTGAGGAACTTTCATTTGAGGTTTGATTAGTTCCTTGTTGCTGATCCTTAAATATCTTTATTCACTTTAGTGCTTAAGTGTAAAGTATAAGAGCGGTTAATATAGGAATGGTCGGGATCACACTGATCCTTCTAATCACAGTTGTCAAGGAGGCCAAGTTCTTGGGTATAATTCTTGACACCCCATTCATCCACATAATTAATATCTAAACAATAAATGCTTGAAAGCACTGGATCTTTTTAAAGTTGTTTCCAGCGTCAAGTTGGGAGGAGATCAAGCTACATCCCTACACCTCTATCTATCATTGGTTTGCTCAAAACTTGATTACGGCTCCTTTGTGTATGGTTGAGCCTGCAAAGCAACATAAAACTCTTAGATTCTGTCCATCAGCAAGGTCTACGTCTTTGTCTTGGGCCCTTCAGAACCTCTCCTGTTGACAGTCTCTGTGTTGAATCATCTCTTTCATACGCAACGCCTTAAAAAATTATCTTTACAATATATTACTAACCAATATTCTAACGAGTCTAACCCTGCTTTTAAGTCTTCATCTTGTTTATGAGGATGTCTCTTGTTCCTCCTCTGGGCCTTAGAAATTAAACCACTCATTTAATACCTTGCTACTGGCCAATGCTGGTTACCCAGCCACTTTGGAATTTCTGAGAACACAGTTGGCTGATCTTGCTGCCAAGACAGTAAATCTGTGACAACACTTCTTGTTCTATACTTTGATTACAAAGCTAGCTTTAGAACATATATCCGCCATCTGATGCAGAAGTGGGACACTCAAGTAGGCATCAATAAATTACATGAACTAAAACTCTATGTTGGTTACAACTACTTGGGTTGTCGGTCCAGATATGAAAAGGGGGTAAATTAATGATTAGTCTATAAATATATACAGTTTTTTAAAGAAACCAATAATTCCTATTTAAATCGGAAAGGAGCCCCAGTGAGAAGCGATAATGAACATCGTTGTGGACCCCAAGATTTGTGTAGTCAATAGAACAAGCAGAACAAAAATAACAGAGGCTAGAGTCTAAATTCTAAGTCTAAATGTATCAGTCTACTCTATCATAGATCCTAAACAGCTGTAAGAAGTGTGTCTTGTGAAGTCATACTATCAATGGTGTGGATTTACTTGGTCATCGTGACATTTTGAGAAACGTCTTGAGAAACCTTATTTCGTCCTAATGCAATACAACAAAACAGAGTTATCACGGTCGGGACAAAATATGTTGTCTCAACATCAAATCACGTAAAAGGCGAGAATTTATGGACATCGCCGTTTTTATAAATAAAGAAACTGACATTCAAAAAACAAAGAAATTGGCATCTATAAATTGCCGTTGTGTGTATTATATCTAATTTATTTTCTAAATACTCCAATTTACGTATAGGAAGGAAATGTGATGTCAAGGTCGTTTCAAAATCAATAGACCAGTCTTCCTTTGATCATACTGGCAAAACCAGGTGTTCACATGCCTATATCTCAGTGTATTTCGTTACACTCCACCAATGAGTCTAACAAAACCTAGCAGAAGGTCGCGTCAGGTAATCTTTGAGCGACGTCCAACCAAACGCGAATCGGTTAAACAGATTTAACCAATCAGACAACCGCTACTATTTAGGGATAGGACAGACATTCATAATATTCAAGTCACTGACACAGATCTCTCCACAAACACAAATCTGCATATAACACAATTATTTGACCTGTAGTATATACGTGTTGGGGTTTCCGGTGACATGGTTTCCATAGGCTAATATTTCCGCAAGATAACATCCTTGAATATTGTCAAAAACACTATTTTCAGCGATTGGTTACTCACCGTTGTCATGATTGTACGTACGCCGTGTGCACCGCCCGGAAGCGAGCGTACGCTAAATAACATTCGGAATCGTTCGGGTACGAATCTTTTCGAGATAAAAAGTTCAAAAGGTATGTGCGAATGTGCACTTTCGCGATTTTGTAAGCTGTGTTCTGATTGGACAGTCTCAAAGGTTACATGACGCGACCTGCCATAAGGTTTTGTTAGACTCAGCAGTGGAGGTTAAGTTTACGTACACTGAAAACTGCGGCAAATACTTTAAGAGTGTTCACGTTTCGGGACACTTCTTCGTGAACATTTCAGTGATGAAAACAACTCTCCGCTTGTATTTGGCTTGTGTAACCTTTGTATGACCAGACCCTGATCCCCTGTTTGTCATAAAGAAGAAACAAGTGTCAGCAGTGACATTGCACAGACTCTCTGCTGAGCGTCTCATGTAACTGATTGCTTTACTGAAATAAAAGACACGGTTGCAATGATTAAGGAAAGTGCTAAAACATTGGCTGCGGGAGCCTAGCAAGGCTTTGATGTCAGGAGATGGTTGCAGCAAATGTGCCAGTCCGTTTCCCAATATATCATCCCGTTGGGTCAGCTGAAATGCCGCATGTTAAACAAATAGGGCTAGACAAATAGCTGAAAACCAGGTATCCTGCATGAAGGTGGGCCCAGTGGGAGGTTAGTGAAAATGATAAACTGGAAGGCATTTGGATAAACCTTTCAATGGTTCTGAGACCGAAAATCGGTATTAAGGTGTACAGTCGGCGAGGAATATTTATGTGACCCTGTGAAGATTTGAAGAGGAACCTTGGATACTGTTTATCAACAGATAACATTATTTAAATATTCATGTGGTGAAAAAATGCTCATGTACATGTTTAACTTGATAGTCAGATTTCATAGAATGTGTTTATTAAATTGAGTGATTACATATTGCATAATGCACAGTCAATATCTTGCAGTTATTCACAAGGAAGAACTTGACAGGTGAATATGAATTTGGCAGGTGAATGTGAATTTTAAAAATCTATAATCTGTCTGGGTGCATTTTTCGAGTACTGAGAATCTGTGATCTCAAGAATTTATATGTATGCTTTAGCAGAGAGATATGTGAGAATATAGTTACTTGGTAAAAGAATGGTAAGATATTTTGTACATCTGTGAAAAGTGACGAAAATGACCAGTCTTTTCACTAGTTATCTCCCGTCCATCGAGTTTCATTCGCAAAACATCGGTAATCTCCGTGTACCATGCGTCATTTAGTCGAGAAAATGTAACTACCATGAAGTACGGAATGAGTTGTTAGTGGCAGCGGGGTGTTTTGCAATGCCCCTAGCTTGTACACGACACAAAGGTTACAAAGTACAATACAAATGTGCTCAAATGAGTTTATGTGCAAAAGGATCAGCGCAAAAGGAACATGACAGGTATTTTGCGTGAGAGTGAGTGAGTGAGTGAGTGAGTGAGTTCAGTTTATGCCACACTCAGCAATATTCCCGCGGCGGCGGCGGTTGTTTTAAGTTCATCTAAACTCAGTATGATCTCATGGGAGACTTGCCAAGAGAATTAATGGGCATGACGCAAACAGATGTGGTGAAAACTAATGACGTTGCCAGACATAGCAATGTTGATAGAAACATAATATCTCTAATAACTCTAGAGATACCTTTACAAGACGTATGGGGTCGGTCATGCGTGTGTGACGTCAACAACATCTACATGCGGTCGGTGTATCTACAGAATCGATACCAAACTGACACTTTAATAGCGCAGACACTTCCCGAGGAAAACGTCATTCTTTGACATCATTCCAATGGGCATTTGCTTGCCAAGTAGTGTATTGATGATCTGTTATAGTTAAATGGCAATATCATCGTCTATTCTCTTCCACTGATTCAGCCACCTTAACTTGATGTAAAGAAAACAACTGACACCACTTCCTGTGTTTAATATATAGAGATGTTTCCGAAAAGATTCTGGGTCCCCTTTCACAAAACGCTCGTAGCCTAAGATCTCGTAAGTTTTCTCGCAGCCATTGTACCTCCTATACTGTAACACAGGAGCTATGGATGCTACGAGAAAAGTTACGAGATCTTAGGCTTACGAGAGTTTCGTGAAACGGGCCCCAGGGTGATAAAAACCTCTGCAGGATTTCAGGCATAGTCGTGCCTGCTCTTTTGATCAAAGTTTCAAAGGGCCTGATATGACTCTTACTTAGTACTTAGTATGTTGGAGATATGGATGACAATCCAAAACATTGACCCACCTGTGACAAATTCTCCGATGAAGTTCTTCTTTTGACTTAATACTGATTCAAAAGCACATGCTCATGATATTGTCAGAATCGTCAGGTTTTCTTTTGAAGATGGTTTGTCGATTGTTAAAGATCAATTACTAACAGGAAAGAACCCTGTCTGTGGATGAAGAATCACAAAGTCTGCCCCTGAAGTCCAGCTACTTTTGTTTCACCGCCAGAGGTTTTGGTGCAGAAAGTATCAGAGGTTCAGAGGACAACACTGTTGCAGAATCCCATTCACACATGGTTCCAGATTGTTTCTTTTGGACAAGTGTATTCGTGCGTCCAGGACAAATCTTCCAAATTATTATGTAAAATGTTTATTGTTAGATGAACTACTTAGCAGTTATTGAACTGCCATTTATTAATTTGTAAACTTATTTGATCATACGATTCTTATTTAAAAAATGGAATCGCATTCCCTTTTTCTTTAACGACTTTCTTCGTGAAGGTAAATAGATTTCAATCCTGCAATCACGCGATCACATCAAAGTGATAATTTAAGAATAAATTGATTTTTTAAAGTTTTTAGTAAACACATGTACATTGAATATGTCACGTGCCCAACAATTGACATTGTTTAATATAACGGCTGTTTTAATGTTAGTTTAATGGGAGTATAGACATGTTTTAGCTCCTAATCAAAGGTGGATACAACAAACTGCAGCTAAGGGTGATAAAAGGGCTAGACAAATAGCTGAAAACCAGGTATCCTGCATGAAGGTGATAAGCTAAGGGGTGATAAAAGCTGTAACTGCCTAAACCACTCCGCACAAGTAGATGCTAACATGCGCGACATGAAGGGCTACGGTCTCATAATTACCACAGACATGCAATTTACAAGTGATGCTGCCCGTCAGCGTCGTTTAACTGCTAAGTACTCCCATCATAATGACTGTTATCAATATGAACAGAGGCATATATCTCAGCATTTCGGTATACAGATCTAGAGTCAATATCACTTATAACCAAAGTGGTATTACGCCGGACGGTCGTTTATCAAGACATCAGTGCTAATCCAGGCAATAGTTGATTTTTGACGATTATAGCTCCTCGCTGGCAAATTTTCGGCTGGTATTACCAGAACATATTCTGCTCTGGGCCCTGGAATTTAGGTCTTGGGTGTTATTTTGCAAAATCGTTTTGCTCAAACGCTTCACTGACATGTACATATATCAGTTGATTTCCTGTTTTAAGTCAAACTGAACAATATTCCAGCTACATCAATAATCGTATCTGGACCAGAATTTCGAGTGATCAATCATCAATCGACGCACTTAGTGTGACCACAAGCATAGGTTTCTGAAGACCACTTCTAACCCGAATCGTCACGTTTTTATAAATATATTAGTAATATGCACATGTAACTGGACAAACGAAGAGTGTGTATATGGTTTTACGCAAGCATTAGCAATATTCCTGCAATGTGTCACTGATGGACACTGGAAATCGGCTCCACACATTGTACCCATATGGGGAATCAACCATTGTACCCATATGGGAAATCGTCCTGGGTGCGAGAAACACTTTGACCTCCTGACTACCTTTACCTTTGCCGATTTAAAACATGTTTAATTCTGTTTTGGCGTGTCTGTCAGCTTGACGTGTGAGGGAATACCGAACTGATGGAAGTCACAAACGTTTACTACTGTGAGTCACAAGCACGGATATGAGACTGACAAATTGCGAAACTCGCACATACCTTTCCGGAATCTCTGCAGAGAATCGAGGCGCCTTAAACCAATCGGCCACCAGCAGTTACATCAAACGCAGAGAATTATTATAACGTGTCTAAGACACTATGCGTCTCAAGAACATACAATGCAAGTCATGTTTAGTTACATTTAACTTTGACAATTAACAAGGGACATTTTTGAAGAAACCAAAACATATAAGCCAGAAAAAGTATAAATACCACCTGCACATTATCTATTATGATGACTAAACAATATCTTATGCCATGCCAGTTACAAAAGTTCGTCCCTGTGTATGTTATGTATTACGAAAAGTCAAGTTTTACATATGTTTAGACTGCAGAAAATATTTGCGAAGTTTCATTCCTATGTGAGATTGTGAAAACCGCTTGCCTTTTGATCTATGTTATTCCAGCCTATTACTTCTGGCCTTTATAGCTTTCATTCAATGTGTCTGCACGGATAGTAATGACAATAATTTGATCTAAATGTGTTTTCTTAATCAGTCACAATGACAGAAAGCACTTATCCTTTCCACAAATTCGTCGAAACAAATGTCTTCCCTCTGTGGCAAAATTGAATTATTTTATCGTCCCAAATCCCGAGTAGAGAGACGTACGTAAGTAATAAACTATATCGATGTCCTGTGGGTGCGGGGGTTCTAGGATGGTAGACACTCTGGTTCGTGTGTCGACCACATTCAAACAGAGCAATTAAACAGGCAAGCCGTGTTTCTGTTGACCTGGTCTGAACTGCACTGATGTGGTCCCCTTTAGCGATGAAGTGAGACAGTGCTTCTGTGAATGGAGCAGAATGTAACAGGATGTACCCTTTGGTACACATTGGTTGGTATTACACATGCAAGTATATCTGCCTGGAACGAGTGATCACAACGACAAACAATCAGCTTCTCTGATCCGTAGCATTAATTACTGCTATGAGGCATATTTATTCCAACAGATGTAGATCTTACTCTGAAATATACGCCATCGACAGAACTAATGGGACGGTGAATCAAGGGTTAACAATCAATATTATTGCTATAGTCTTGGTAGTGGAAAGAAGAATGGAGTTGGGGAGTGCTTGTCCACTAACATACCATCAGAAAAATCCCACTCAGACATCCTCATATTGATTTCAAGTCTACCAATCCTCGTTTCGTCTCCCTATTTGCAAACACAGGAAGGACAGTATCACTTGCCGTCTTTTGATCTCTTCTGGTTGTTGTTTGTTGTTTAACTCCACAGTAAGCAGTATCCCAGCCAAATAGCGATCTGTAAATATTTTTGTCTGGACGTGAGAATTGATCACAGGATAAGATGGCATGTGTCATCCACGTCAGCGAGCCTGACCAACCGATCGGGTTAGTCGTCTCTTACGACAAGCATTGGTTACTTGAAACCAATTCTAACCAAGATTTTCACTGGTACCTCTTTTCTGGCATGACGCTTCCTGAACGAACGGCCATCTGCTCTCCCGACAGACGCTTTTTGAGGCCAAGAGAGCCAATGCCATCTTCAAGTATGGTCCATGGCACAATTGTACATATCGTCTGAAAATGAAAACTGACTCCCAAGTATGATAAAGGGTAAAGAGGAAAAGTACCACAATATGATGGCTTCCTTTCATGGACACAACAGCAACATTGCACATGAATTGAGTGTCACCGTGACTTGACGTCAAAGGCCTCTGTGCATTGCTAGTAATCCTAAAAGTGCAGGTATGACATTTTGAAGAAATTATCACATTTCAGTGAGTCGAAGATATTTGTAACCTGCTACACTTACACGCAGTGGCAGGGCTTTAGAACACCTGATCTACACACGAAAACAAATAATGCATACGTTTCACAATAAGCACACAGTGACAAACAAATCTTTCACACGTGCTGTGAAAAAACATAGTCAAAGCGGCAATACCTATCGTTCAAAGCTACAAACAAACAAAACGCCTTGCCACAAGGGAAATGTGAGATATCAGATCCAAAATGGTCAATATTTAACAATAAAAATATTTAATTAATGACAAAATGAAAGAGAGATTTGTAATTTAGCCAACTGCATGTACGTGACCAAATAAGTTCATAAATACTACCTTTATATTTACATCTACCTCTTTTATTTCTAGCATTAATACTTCTACCATAATTTCTACTACTACCAGTCCCCGTGTAGATTACAGTTAGAGTCGGTTACCAGCAACCCATCTTTGTCATAAGACGCAGACAGTGGGATCGGTTGTTCAAGCTGTCGTACTTGGTTTGAACATGGCATCGTATCCGAAATGGGTCGAGCAATAAAATGTCAAGAGATGAGCAATTTCACAAGTTTCATACGAGAGTTTCCAGAAAAGGAAAGGCTCATAAGAGACTTGTTTGTGAAAACCTACGAATACTCGTCATACAATCGCCGCGCAGACATTTGCACATCTTTAGTTAACATTGTCTGACGATAAACGCAATATTTTATCGCGCTTCAGTTAATAACCATAAAAGAACACAACCGTTAACACTTGGAATACTGATATAAACTTAAGACATATCTGTATGTGCACTGACCTTTAAATTTTACAGTTTACAGACATACAGTCATGTGTCATAATTATGTCATAAAATGGCTGCAAGCTGGACGTGGCCTGTAGGTTGGGTGAATTAAATTGTCTGGTGTGCCATATATACTTTCAGAGATCACAGGTCACCTGAGGGGATTAACTCTCGTCGTCTGTTGCATATAAACAAAGCTAACGTCAAGTTGATAAGATGGGAAACAAGGTCAAGTTTGACACAGGAGGTCCAAAAAATAATTATAGAAATGAATTTGAGTGGATTCAAACCGTCAGATATTGCAGACGCTGTACAGAGGGATCAAAGCACTATTTTAAGTTTTTGAAAAGGATTGTAAAATGGGAATGGGAAGAAAACAGACCCAGACGTGGTAGACCTCCACTTTTGACAGAGAGGGCAGACCGTGTGGTAATGAGAATTGTTAAAACTAACAGAAGATCTCTTGAAGACATCACAATTATTATTAATGAAGGATTACAAACCAAATTAAGCAAATTGACTATTCAGAGGCATATGCACAAACTGAAGTATAGAAAAAGGCTTGTTATAAAGAAATTAACGGTAAGTTCTGTGAATAGACTAACATGGTGTCGAACACGTTTGCATTGGAAAACTGAAACAAACTGGTGCAAGGTAATTTTAGTGATGAGAGTCAAGTGGTCCTTGGAAAAAATAACAAAATTTCTGTGTGGAGAACACCTGGAGAGGAGTATAGACCCTCTTATGTTGGCACCAGGTGCACTGATTTCCAGCACAGAGGTGGACTGTCTGTGGTGATTTGGGGGTGTATTTCCTTTCATGGAGCTGGTACACTGGTTCAAATTGATGGAACTATCAACAGTGAGAAGAATGTTTCTATTTTAGATGACAATTTATTTCCTGTTCTTGCCAAACACTTCCAAAATGATGATTATCTTTTCCAAGATGACAATGCTCCATGTCATGAATCTCGTTTCACTAGAGAATGGAAAATAACCAACAATATCAAGTGTTTACCATGGCCATCACAATCATCAGACTTGAACATTATTGAAAATTTGTCGTTATTGGGTAATCGGGTTGCAGCGAGTTGCCCACACCATCAAAACAAAAGAGGAACGTTTTCAACAGATTCTGAGGATTTGGCAAGCCATACCTCTACATCATATTCAGGCACTGTATCTGTCTATTCCACGCAGGATAAGAGCTGTGATGATTAATAAGGGTCATATCACAAAATATTAACCAACCAAACTTTCTTGTGTAAGGAAAGTAACCCTTATTTTTCACTTTTCTTAACCGCTCTGCCAAAATTGCCCCCAAACATGGCTGCCATTTTATGATATAATTATGGCACATCACTGTACATACCTACAGACATACAGGGGCACAGACACACATACTGGCCAGTGAATGCACGTCACACAAATACAGACACACATGCTGACCGATTTGCTCGTCATGACGTCATAGCAGGATTCCCAAGTCAAAATATGGATCAGGAACCATCATGGTACACACCAGCTCAGGATTTACGCGCTAGTATGTAACTTGTCTTCAAACAGACCTGGACTACACAAAGATCTACACTTTATCAACGCACCACAGGAAATCTCTAATTCTGCACATCAAAGACGGAGAAAAAGAGGGCAAATGATCATTTAGGTGTAGATATGTAAAGGTCATTGTGGGGTAGATATCACGTCCCATTTGGCAGCTGTCACTAAAGAAGAATCAATGAGTGCATTTAGGTTTACGCCGCACTCCGCAGTATTCCAGCTATATGGCGGTGGTCTTGAAATAATCGGTTCTGGAAGAGACAAGTGATCAGCAGCATAAGCATCGATCTGCGCTATCTGGGAACAGATGACATGTGTCAACCAAGTCAGCGAGCCTGACCATCCGTTCCCGTTACTCGCCTTTCAACACCAGCATAGTCACGACATATTTCCTGACTGGCAATGTCAGTCTGACATCTCTGTAGGGATTCCGGTGGATTATGCCATGAGGGATGTGACTGAAATGGGGATCGCATGAGCGGGAAGTTTGACTTGCAACAATACAATATGCAATAAACCAGTATTTTGTTTGCCAGTGGTTAAGACTGAATTATATACATGCCACACTATGAAGGCCAAACTATTGGTTTCTGACGCTTTAGATATGCACATTGATATGAGAGTGTGTTTTTGTAATTTGTATAATTATGGATTAAATGATAGTTACTATGGGTAACTTTTCATATCATGTATGTTTAATGGCCATAGTATTTTCATAGCGGCAGGCCTATTTATTAGTGCTCCAGTTACCTGCCCTTGGAATCTATTGTTTACTTCCTGTTCGCGAATGTTCCGATTATATGGCGATAGACCCACGATTTGTTCGAATGTTCCCGACACTGTCAACATATATAAAGGCTCGTTATGTCGAGGGACAAACACATGGACTTACACTCGGAATTACTGGAGTTGTGTACATCATTCTGCCTACTATCATCGACTCTTTGTTAACAACATCATCTGAATCTACATCCCAGATTGACACATCGTGCCTGACTTCTCTCTCATACTTTTATTACTTGTTCTCGTCACGATATGGGTGCAATATTGCCGATGTGACGATAAATATAACTCACTCAGTACTCTCTCTTTGGAAACAAGTTTCGTTTAGTATTTCCGCTCTCACTGTAAGAAGCCAAGATTCTGGTGGATTAATATTTGATATTTGGGACACATTACCTTAGACTTGTGACTCAGTTGCAGTACTGTGATTCATTGTAACGTCCGCAGTATTTGCTCAAAATAGTATTGAATATTTTACACTTATCTGTGTTATATTTTGCTGTTGAAAGGAAATCCATATACCTTTCGTCACGGTAGTTTATTAACCGTTACAATATAAAGACGTGAACATAAACTAAACAAAAGTCAACCCTTTTATGCAAACTGTGCATATTATTTATGGACAACAGATTCTCTGATAAAGCCATTATGAATATCAATATGCAGAACAGTACGGAAATGAGATGACCTGAGCCGACCGTCGGACACCAATGATTTGGTAATAACGCCATGAAGAGCCTTGTGTTACGGCCTGGAGACAAACGGCCCTTGCAATTTGCATCGATAAGAGCGGTAGGTGATTTCGTGCTGAACATTAAAAGTAAAACCTATCGCACACGTTTTGGCCATATCTCTCTGTTAACGTCAACCGTTTCACCCCCATACTGCAGAGAAACCTACTTATTATATAATATAGATTTTAGACTGTGTACTGCATGTGAGATGTATTTTATAAATGCGTTGCAAACATGTGTGTATATAATAAGCACGTGTACAAAGTAAGACTGGTCATGTTTCCAGTGAAAACACCAATAGCACAGGACATTATGAAGGTTTCACACAATCAACGTAACAACAGACAATTACCACGTGTACATGTGCTTTTACACATTTCTTCAATCAATACGTGTTCAAATTATTGAAGATTAGAAAACACTAGCGGATGAAGGATTTTTGCCAAGTGATAGCGTTCATTAGTAGAGTTTCCTCCTGGTCTGCTAGCACATACCTGAAACTATGCGCCAAGAGGGCGTCTTGGACTTGGCTGCCATAATCATCTACTAGTACAATGTTTTGCAATCGTCATCGTGCATTACAGCATTGCAATCTTGATATGATACATTGAGATTAACTACAACGCTATATTAATAAGTAATGTCTGTAAAAAGCGGGATTAAAATGATTACAACAAAATTAGCACCTATAAAAAAGACTGGAATACCCTGCCAAATAGATTTCGTCAGGTCCCTGATCGGCTCGAACAGAAATATCGACTTCGGAAAGTGTGGCGTCGTATCCCCACACGTGGATGGTTGAAGTGATGTGCCCAACGTTCAGATCACGTTGGTGTAAAGACTGGATATTGGTTACTTAAACGCTGTTCAGTGGGTACTCATTTTAGTGGAGCGTTACTTGATCTTGAGTTCAGTTCAAAACGACAGAATGAAACCATGGTTAAGTTGAAAATCTGTTGACAGGAGTATATTTCCTTACAACAGCATGAGATGGTCTATACGGGTTTTAGTCTCTGTTTGAAGTGTTGAAACACTTATTTGGCAAGCACATAGTGTTGGACAAGAGTATCGATTGCATACAAGCTCTAGCTTCTAGCTAAAACATATTTGTCAATACATGGTCACAGGAGTCTTTCAATGCCTATCGGTTTGTCCCTGTGGATAAAAACAAAGATAACAAAGGAAAGAGCCTTTAATACAGCTCTGTCAACCAATACCACTTCATATTTCAGACAGCGTCAGCGGGATGTTAAATGATAGCCAAAACGAAATCTCTAAAGTTACAATTATTCACCATCAGAAGTGTTATCATTGTGTATTTCAGTGCTAATTAATGACAACAATCCTCCTAGATGAGATTAGTGATTACTGATTAATGTGCATTAATGTGTCGTACTTTCCTTAGTGTTTGTGAAGCATATTCAAAGATTGTGTATTCAGACATATATTTCGGTTGCGGTAGACTGTCAAGAAAAGTGTTTGAAGTGTCCTGAACATTTCCTAGCGGAAAAAATATGTCTACTACATATATAAACGCACATTGCTTTTGAAATTTAAAAATCCAGCTTTCAATACAGGTTTTTCTGATATCTCATTAACGTTATGTCTAATTTCACAAATGGCACGTGGATATCCATGTGGATGTTGTTTGTGTACATAGGTGGACCTTTACACAGTTTTAAGCCAACATAATATTGCTGTATTGCCTGTGTGTTCAGTTTCTCCAGACGTCTCTCAGACAGGATAACGGGGATGCCTACGAAAGGACTGGAACCAACCAATGAAGTTCAGTTCAGCCCAGACTTTTGTGGGGAATAACATCCTCCAGGCTGTTTTCAATCATCTGGTGTCTTCAGTGTTCCACCGCCTTACATCATACATCATTCCAAATGTGGTCACACCCTAAGTAGACGTTGTTAATTGACTTGTCCTACCACCTTCCTTTCGACTGCGTCCTGAGCAGGTATCTCAGCGTATTACTTATGATTAAACCTAGATTAGACGAATAACCAAATATCATACCATTATTCTGCGTAACATATTCTAACATTATCCAAACTTTCTTAGAAGTACAGTTTCCTATTTCCTTTAGTGTCATATAAACTGGACAAAGGTATAATTGGCTTTGATGGATATTTCAGTTTTATCAATTTGTTATTAGGCAGTTCTTCATTACAGTATAACTCTCTTAGCTGTGTTCATGGCACTTTCTTAACTTTTTTCTCTATTAATGTTTCCTGACTATGGTTACTTACTATAGGTTACATCTTTATTATGGTTACATTTTTATATAAATTCTACTTTCATTTCAGGCACCTTATCGCCTTGGTCACAGTTAACAATGTTATCGATATTGGAATTATATCAGCATTTTGTCAGAGCCTTTCCCCCAGTATAATGCCACAACTCGAATAAAGAAAAGGTCATACGTAATAAGGTATATTACATTGTTGTCAAGCTTGACAAGTAATATAACGCCAAGACATAATGTCTATCTCTTAGTTGAAATGAAGCTGCAGAATCATTTCGTAGAAAATTTGCCAGGAAACCCAACTGATTCGATCGATCTCCGCCTCTGTTCCTTAAGTCACTGATTAAATCGCCAAGCATCATCCTTAGCATTGGAATTGCAAATATCGACGTCGAAGGAAATCCGAAAAAATCTGGTTTATCTCCTTGATTGTGCAAACAAGCTGGGCTTCAGCTTTTTTCAGAAAGCAACTGATATTTTTTTTCTTTAATAGCACTGCATGCTCCGTAAAACAGCTGTACATATCTTCTAGGACTACTATGATAGTTTGTTTTCTTCTAAAGTGATATTTTGAATATTCACCTCAGTATGTAATGAGTAAGGTTTATGACAGCCACGTCAAGGATATGGCAAGAACAGTTGCAGTGGTGTAGTTCCAACATAGTATTGCCACGGGAACGTTAATATTCTTTTGGAATATTGCGTCAGAAGAATTCCTCATTAATCAGGATATCATTTTAATATATAAATTTCTAAGATGCTTCTGTGAAAGATCATAGGTGCTGACAATACTTTATCAGACGATAATGTGCACTTTTTGCATTACGTCACAATGTACTGACGTCACTCGCCATTCCAGTCTGCCCCCTCGTAATCGAACTTTTTTGCATTATATAATTACGTCACAATGTAACCGACGTCACGATGGATGTCAGTTGCCATCGGCTCGTACAACCTCCCACACTAAACTCATCCGTCGCATCCCGTTTCCTTGTTTGTAGTTGCATCACACAGCTAACATTGTTAAGAGTGTGTATTTTCTGTATATTTTGTTGTTAATGAAGTAATAATTATTATCGGGTCACAACGTTTAGTGTTTTGAAATATATTTGTGCTGGGTCACATTTCGTATAATCGATGATCCGCATTTTTTAGGATTCTGGCAGCAGGTTGCCTGGAAATTATCTGCCCTTGTGTGTCGATTTGTTGATCGGTAATGATCTTATTGGGATCAAAGATGGCGCTGATCCAATTGTCACTGTTTCCGAGTTCAGTTAGTACTGAAAAGCTAGAGGATGAATTTCCGGGTATTTTTCCTTCTTGTGCTGTGACTCATTCAATGAAAGGCATTTATTCCAAGACTTCTTTATAGAAAGATACCATTTATGATTTGTCAGGTACATTCATGGAGCATTCTGTATGTGAGGTGGAGACTGATGACTTATCTTCAAAGAGTTGTAGCTCTTCAGGACTTCTTGATAAGTCAGATAGTTTGTCAGGTGGTGAACACATTCTTTCCATAGAGCAGCTTATTAGTGCACAGGGCGAGGATGCTGAAGTGCAGAAAAAGTTGGCTAGTAAGGCTGTTTCCTTTGAGGAGGTTAGCAAGGTTCCAGTTTGTTATTACTACAAGGATGGTGTTTTGATGATAAAATATAGGTCGCCGGATGTTCCTGCGGAGGTTGAATGGAAATTGTACCATCAAATTGTGGCACTGAAATAATTTCGAAAACATGTACTTTCATTGACACATGAAAGTCCCATGGCAGGTCATTTTCGTGTAAATAAAACTTGTGAGAAAATTTTGGCACGTTTCTTTTGACCCAGTTGGAGACAAGATGTGGCTGAATTTTGCAAGACCTGTCATGCATGCCAAATTGTTGAAAACCCAAATCAGAAAATTCCTTCCACTCCCTTGAAACCAATACCGGCTTTTGAGGAACTTTTGAGTTATTATTGATTGTGTTGGTCCACTACCAAAGACTAAGTCTGGTAATCAGCATTTACTTACAATCACATGTGCTTCTACCAGATTTCCTGGAGCAATTCCGCTTCGTGACTGTTGCTCCTGTGATTGTCAAGGCTTTGATCAAGTTGTTCACCTTAGTTGGTTTGCCAGATGTTGTTCAGTCTGATCAGGGCTCAAATTTTATGTCTAAAGTGTTTCAACAAGCTGTGTACCAGTTATGTAATAAGCAAGTTAAGTCTAGTGCTTATCCTCGAGAGTCACGGGGAGCTTCAGAGAGTTTTCATCAAACTTTGAAAAATATGATCAAGATTTATTTTTTGGAGACAGAGAAAGATTGGGATGAGGGTGTGCATTTGTTGTTGTTTGCTGTCACAGTGTCAAATCAGGAAAGTTTAGGGTTTGGCCCCTTTGAGCTTGTATTTGGTCCCAGTGGGTGTGGGCCAATGGCTCAATGACAGACCTGAGATCAATCTCTTAGACTATGTGTCTACATTTAAGGACAGACTATCAAAAGAAAGTGAGTTGGCCAGAAAGAACTTGAAAGTTTCACAAGAATAAATGAAGCTAAACTATGACAGAAATTCAAAAGAGAGAAATTTTCCTTGTGGTGAGAAAGTGTTAGTTTTGCTTCCCATTCCTGATCAGCCACTGAGAGCAAGATATCACGGTCCGTATGTTGTCGACAAAAAGGTTCGTGACACAGACCATGTCGTCTTTTGTCGTCGTAAACAAAAGAGATTTGTCATGTCAACATGATTAATAAATATCATGACAGGTTAGAAACCAAACATGTCAGTTGTATTGCCACACTCTCCCCAGTTACTGATTGTACTAAAGACAATTGTGAGAATGTTGACAACATTGATGATTGTGTTAGAAATGTGAAGTTAGATGATCTTAGTGATAATGTTTCACCAAAGTTGAGAAATTCTGATGTGTTAGCTGACCTTGATGAGAAACTTTCACATTTAACCCCGGAGCAGAAAGTTCAGACGTCAGATTTGATTTATGACTTCTCTCACTTATTTCCTGATGCGCCTGGTCAAACAGATGTTGTTAGCCATGATATAGATGTAGGTGATGCTGTGCCTGTGAAACAACACCCTTATCGGATGAATCCAGTGAAGCGTGAAATTCTGAGGAAAGAGGTAAAATACATGCTGGACAATGACATTACTGAACCCAGTGATAGTCCATGGAGTTCACCATGGGTTCTTGTGCCGAAGAGTGGAGGTCGTTGGTGCTGCTGTGCTAACATGAAAGCTGTCAATGCGTTCTCACGAACTGACCCGTATCCTATTCCGAGAGGGGACGGTTGCATTGATCGCATTGGTCAAGCCAAGTATATAAGTAAGTTTGACTTACTGAAGGGCTTCTGGCAGTTTCCACTTACAGACCGTGCAGACTGTATCTATACAAGGCGATGCCATTTGGTCTGAAGAACGTTCCAGTGACGTTCCAGAGACTCGTCAACATTGTCACATCAGGCCTTGATCGTGTCGAGGCTTACATGGATGATGTCATTGATTATAACATGGAGTGGGATGTCTGAGACTGTCTGAGGCCACGTTCACTGTGAATCTTGCCAAGTGTGAATTCGGGAAGGCACAAGTTCAATTTTTAGGGCATGTTGTAGGGCACAGCTGGTACAACCAGTTAAAGTTGAAGCTATAGTACATTTTCAAGTACCTCAATCAAAGAGAGAACTAATGAGATTCTTGGGTATAGCTGGCTATTACAGATAGTTTGTCAAAACGTCTCAGATGCTGTATCTCCACTTACCAACCTTTTGTTGAATAAGGTAAAATTTCAGTGGGATAGCAGTTGTCAGACTGCATTTGAAAAAGTCAAAGCCATACTCATGAATTCTCCAGTATTACAGGCACCAAATTTTGAGAAAGCATTTAAGTTGCAAATAGATGCAAGTGATGTTGGTGCAGGTGCTGTCCTGATTCAAGAGGATGATTCAGGAACATCCAGTTAGTTATGTTTCAAAGAAATTTGACAAGCACCAAAGAAATTATTCTACTATTGAGAAAGAGACACTAGGTCCTATGTTAGCTTTACAGCATTTTGAAGTGTACCTTGGTACCACCACTTTGCCAGTTGAAATTTTTACTGATCACAATCCCTTGACTTTCCTCCATAAAATGAAGAACAAGAATCAGAGGCTTATGAGGTGGAGTTTGACCTTGCAAGGGTTCAATCTTGTGATCAAACACATTAAAGGCAAAGATAATGTTTGTGCTGATGCACTTTCCAGGGTATAAATGTATGATGGCTTGATGATGCTATATGTATGCATCTGCATTTTGTCATAACAATTCTGCGTGAAGTTTCTCATATTATTCATATTGTTACATGTCAAGTTATTATGTTATTATTGCTATGATTGTAGCAGAAACTTTCTTTTCCTCAAGGTTGAGAGTGTTATGAGTGTGTATTTTCTGTATATGTTGTTTTTAATTAAGTAATAATTATTATTGGGTCACAATGTTTAGTGTTTTGAATAATAGTTGTGATGGGTCACATTTCATATAATCAATGATCCGCATTTTTTAGGATTTCTGGTTGCCCGGAAATTATCTTGACTTCCTGTTTGTTTACTTCTGGGAGGTTATTCTGGGGCACTCTACAGTGTTGGCGATGGCAGTAAGTGTTTGTACTTTCGGGAAATGACTGAAAGTATATATATGAAGTCAAGTTGCCGTGTTTGTGGGATGGACACGCACTTTCACATTCATTCACTGGAGTATATCATCATCAATCGCTGCCAACGCTTTATCCATCAACACCTGATCTACTGCTGTCAGACTGCTCACTGTGTTTGCATTCTGCATGACTGTTTCTCTCTCGCACTAAGACTTTGGTGAGTTTTGTCTCATTTGTGTTGTATTTGAAATCAGTATTGTGATATTGACTTGTGACTTTGTATAAGTTGCTCTCTTTGCCTAAATAATACAGAATTTTAAGGTTTACGACTTGCCTTTGTTCTGTTTTGCTGGTTCACGGGGGATTTCTTACCTCGTTTGTCACGGCAAATTCTTAACCGTAACAACATAACTGGTTGAAACACTACGTTCATATTTTCTGAAGGATAAATTCTCTCACAGTTTGACTCAAAATTTTACAGACACGAGGTAATGTTTGCAATGTTTACATTCCCACAAAGGAATCGTGGAATGTTGCATGACTAGTCAGCTTCAGCTGAATGTACTGATCTAAACTTTTGTTGGTAGTAGAAATGAGACGGTCATATTGTCTTGTATTGTTTAAGAGAATCACAGATGTAATTAAAGCGATCTAGAGAAGATATTTGACCCAAACAAAAACCGTCACCAAACTGTTCATCTTTTGTTTTTCTAGTCACGTTTGTCTTAACGTAGGGGGCAGTTTGCCCTGTGCGAGGATTCTTAATTTAGGTCACAGACACAGTCGTTTGTTTTCTGCCATGGATTAATCGAAACTAGGCTTAGAAATTATTAAATACGGCATCTTAGAAAAGAAATACAGTTCATTCTACCACCATGTTAGTGTAATAAAGCACACTTTCTCCCTGAACTATCATATCGTTAAAGCACTGGGACGGAAGCGTCTTCATGCTTTAACTATAATAGTTAAGGGCGAAAGTGTGCTTTATTACACTATACATGGTGGTAGAACAAACTGTATTTCTTAAGTAATGGTTGTACGCATATGAAAGGGTTGTTTCCTCACGCTGGAATGTTGAGTTGCGATTGATTCACATGGTTTTGGTGACATAATTTACATCGGAGATTATTATTGCCACTGATGCATCCAATCTAGAACTTCTTGAAAGTTTTACCGATCGTGACGCCTTGAATGCTATAACAATTATCCAACAACTTCTGGTATTTTGATAAGAAGAGCACGCTCTACTGTACCTGGTCAAAGAAGCAAAAGGTTTACGTGCCTGGATTTATCATCATGTTCTCACAAAAATGGAATACTGTCAACTCTTGGCAATGCAAATGATAAATCCATACTCAAACGTTAACCCAATGTCCTCCTAAACAGGCTACAAAGCATCAAGTATATAGCCGGTATTGGCGTGATCGATATTAGACTTACGGCCAATTAGACATCAAACCCCCTGCCTTCATACAAGCCAAACATATCTTTGAAGAGTTCGAAAACTCAAAATAGGAGATATAAATATAAAATCGACCCTAGTATGCAATGGCGTCGGGTTTCATGCAGTGAAGACAAAAAGTGAGAATAGTTGGACAAACATTGGTCCTGGAATAAACAGAGAGTTACTGCTATTTACTTCAGTGTAATTAAACTGGAAAGATCCATCACACGCTCTGCCACGGCCGCAAAGGCGAAACACTCAAGAGGTAAAAGGGCTTCCTTTAAGAACCTTAAGTGCACAGGGAAACAACAGAAATTTGATAAAGTATTGCCGAATAGTTCCGTGCGTGAATTATACAGCCGCACGTAAGTGGAACTCGCACACAGACTAGCAAGTCAAAGTGTTCGCATGTTTAAGGTGCTTTATGTTTGCAATTTTCTTTTCGTAAGGGTGGAGAGGTCTAAAATACCAGTGTGTCCTAGTGTTGTGTGAACGTATTGTCTCTCTGTCACAATTGGTCAACACATTAAACAAGTTGATGACACTCTTAGTTCTATTCTTTCTGAGAGACTTGACCCTTTTGACCCTTTATTAATTATGCCTAATATACATACATACATGCATGCATGCATGATGACACTCTTAATTCTATTCTGTCTGAGAAATTTGACCCTTTTTTGGCCCTTTATTAATTACGACTAGTATACATACATGCATGCATGCATCAGATTCTTGCATCCCACAAACTGAACAGACATTTCACAAATCGCCTAAATAATAACTTTACAGTTTACTGCAGTAAGCATTTTCTTTCTTTTAAAATTTGTAACAATCATAAATGGCTCCTACGTGCGTTATAACTTATGTTACTGATACCAAAAACGTGTCAAGTGTGAATTCAAATTTTCTCAGGAAAAAAACATTACAAAAAGAGTTTGCAACTGTGTGGGATTCACAAAGAAAAACATGAGAAACGTGTGTTTTCATGAATATATTTTAATTATATCATACGTTTATGCATGCCCGTTCAAATGCAGTTTTCATTTCTTCCTTAAATGCAAGGTCCATGTATTTTCAAGTTACCATTGTCAACTCAGTGGGGATTATAGCATGCATGCTACCTTGAACCTCTTCACATCCACGTTACATATTCCCATTCCCTACAGGTGAACTGAGACACTTGTAGTCATTTAGTGACGCCACTAGCAAATGTTGAAATTGAGGCGTGGAATAAACCGTCTGTGTTACAACAATCACACTTTGCTTCATAAAGATATTCACCGCCATAGTTAACAGTATTTCAATGTGTCTCCTGATCTCGGTAAGTCTTTTGCAACTCCAGATCACATTTGTTGAAATCGACCACATCAATATAATATAGCACAGTGATCAAAGACAAAATATTTTAAATCAATTGCTCTCAGAATAGCGAGAAACAATTTGTAACCCATTCTTTTGTCTAGTAACGGCTACTTCTTTGGTAAAATGAAACAACGTTTGAAGATCAACAGACCAATTGAGTTGCTTCTCGAGATCACCCTGGTGACTTCAAAAACCTCGGAAGTATCATTAACCGAAAAGAATCTGCACTTGGCGAGGGACCTGTGGAATTACCATCCACTATTCACCATCCACCATCAGTACCACACACAACATTTCACCCACTGCCATCAGTGTATCTGAAACGTACCAATTAGAGCCCGACTTGATCCATTCCAAAGGTGTTAAAGGTGATCAGGTAAGGGCGTTGTATTTACAATCACACATTTCCAAGAATATGAAGACATTTCGAGATAAAAACCCAGACTGCAAACAATCTAATATAAAATACGAAAGGTAAGCAACAGTTCCAAGCAGTTGTTATGAAAATGAACAGACACGTTTGAAGTCAAATGTCCACCTACCTACCTACCACAAGGTAACACATTTATATATGTTACTGTAAGGATTTCGATAAAAGTGCCTCGAGCAGACAGAATAATCCAATAAGGCAAGTAACAGCATGTGGTGTTGCGACAGGGTCATGAAAATACATGTGCAGATGGAGGTAATACTGTGAAGTGATATCACTGATGTGAGCGTCATGTATGTATTATTAATCTCAAACTGATTTATAAGCTGGGAAGATTGGAAGACGTGATAAAAACATACATAAAAATTCTCAGAAGTTGGTGTTTTAGCGTGAACATTGATAGACGATGCCGACATTCTATACTGCGACGTGTAGAATCCACTCCTGAACACGCTTGCACGCACTACCACAGAGATTGGGTGACGGTAAAGTGAACTGGCAACAAATTCTGTTCAGATTATTTGGACCAAACTTAGACCAGCTAAGAGGAATTGTAAAGTTTGTACAATGCTTGAGGTGTCAACTAGTAAGTGAATCTTCCTCTTTCCTTGGTTGCGCCAACAAGGCAGAGCATTTCTACCATTTTTATTTGATCTTTCGGAATCAATCCTTTTCACTTGTCACCCTTCGCGGTAATGAATCAAAATTCGGGCAAGAACAGTCAAATTGTCATAAATGGTTGTGCTAGGAGTCGGTATTCATGGTTGTGAATACAAGGTTGTGAATCCAGTGTTGTATCTTTGTTTTGCCAGAGCATTACCGGGGTCTGTTAGGATAATTACAAGTGCCAGAAGACGTTTGTTCACTGAGATTACTGACTCTCACTCATGTATATATACACCTCAGTGTGTATGGTTGAAGAAAGGTTTGTACCCTAACTTCCCCAACCACTGATTTATCATAAATTCATCCCTCTCCAAACACGCCATCAGGAGAAAGTAACTCAAATATCACACCCCCTCCTGGAGCAAACCAATTACTGAAATGCCACTTCCCGGGAACGTCAAGTGAAATGAATGAATCGAAATGTTCTTGGCAAAAACATTTCATTTTATCGGAGTCCGCAAACCAAACTGGTGGCGTATGCACGGGAAGGCATTGTGAGAAACTTTCATGCGGGGGTTGATTGTTCCTTGTTGCTGATGCTTAAATATCTTTATTCCCTTTAGTGCTTAAGTGTAACGTATAAGGGCGGTTGACACAGGAATGGTCGGGATCACACTGATCCTTCTAATCACAGACCAATATATTTAAAGAGTTGTGTCTGTATAACTATGGAACGAATGGTAAACAACAGATTAACATGGTATCTTGAAACCAATAACCTTATATGAAATGTTCAGTAGGGTTCAGAAAAAAATCACAGTATCATTGATCATTTGGTACGATTAGAATCCTTTGTTAAAAATGCTATATTAGGTAAACAACAAGCGGTATCGATATTCTTTGATCTTCAGAAAGCATACGATACCAAGTGGGAGCATGATATTTGTAGGATTTGCATGTTTCTGATTTGAAGGGTCGTTTACGCTGTTTTATATAGCGGTTTTTGACAGACAGGCATTTTCCCAGTTCGAGCTGGTTCAACCTGGTTTGATCATGATACTCAGGATCAGGGTGTCCCACAGGGCAGTATTTTGTCTGTCACATATTTTAATATCAAGGTCAACAGTGTATGCAATGTTTCAAATGATCCCATCGATGGATTACTTTTCGTGGATGATTTTAATATTTCTTGTCACGGTAAAAACATATGAATACTATTGAACAGCAGATGCAGTTGTTCTTAAACAAAATAGACAAATGGTGTCTCGAAAATGGCTATGAGGTTTCCAAGACAAAAACTAATTGTCTTCACTTCTGTAGAAAATGTAAGCTCCATATGGACCCTGAGCTATATTTAAATGACACTCCCATCAAGGTTGTCAAGGAGGCCAAGTTCTTGGGTATAATACTTGACACCCACTTCATCCACATAATTAATATCTAAACAATAAATGCTTGAAAGCACTGGATCTATTAAAAGTTGTGTTCAACTGTAAGAGGGGAGGAGATCAAGCTACACTCCTACTCATCTATCGATCATTGGTTCGCTCGAGACTTGACTGTGGCTCTTTAAAATTTGTGTATGGTGGAACCTGCGAAAGCAACAATATAACTATTAGATTCTGTTCATCACCAAGGTCTAAGACTTTGCCTTGGGTCCTTCGGAACTTTTCCTGTTGACAGACTCAATGTTGAAGCCGACGAACCGTCTCTCACACAACACTGTGTAAAATTATCTTTACAATATATTACTAAGCAATATTCTAACGAGTCTAACCATTCATTTCCGCTGTCCGATTTGAGCTGGAAAATATATTTCCTTCCCATTTGCTTTCTACTCCTCATTGGCAGTTGATTAGGCCACAAGTTCACCTAACATTAACTACATTTAAGAAATCAGAAATTAATGACTTATAATATAAGTAAGTTGTTGATAAGAATATCAACAGTTCAAAAGTAAATATAGTACATACAAAGCCTTATTTACAGATAGGTCGAAGCACAGTGCCGCAGTGGCTTGTGCCACTGTCATTGGATCCAGTATGTTATCTTCTAGAATATCAGATAACAGCTGCGGAATGAAACGCCACATTAACGGCTCTTAAATATATTCAAAGACACCCTAAATATAAACAATATATTATAATCTTTTCCGACTCTCTTCCTTGCCTTCGGGACTAGCATTAGAACTTACATCCGCCATCTGATGCAGAAGTGGGACACTCAAGTAGGTATCAATAAATTACATGAACTAAAACCCTATATTGGTTCAACCTACTTGGGTTGTCAGTCCAGATTTGAAGAGTTCATCATACGACGATGTCGTTTTGGCCATACAAAATATACTCATGCGTACATATTGAAAGGTGAGGATCCTCCATTCTGCATTCCTTGTGATGAAAGAATCATGGTCAAGCATGTTTTGCTTGAGTGTGACAAATATTTCATCACAAGGGAAGATTATTTCAAAACAGGAACTACGAAGGATCTTTTTACTAGTGTCAGGTATCATCTAAGTATTGCACTTTTAGAAGAATTAGATTCATTAACCGATTTATTAACCGTAACAGTTCAAAGAATCAATTATTACGTTTCCCGAAGAATAGTTATTGACAGAAGCTGGAGTCATAGAACTGCCTCAACTCTATGGAACATGAATCGGTGCCACTACTCAGACAGGCATCCAATGGTGTGTGTGTGCTACAAACTAGCCACAGGTACATTAAGGCTTAGTCTATAAATACATACAGTTTTTAAAGAAACCAATTATTCCTATTTAAATCGTAAAGGAGGCCCAGTGAGAAGTGATAATCAACAATAGAACAAGCAGAACAACAATAACAAGAGGCTAGAGTCTAAATTCTAATTCTACATGTATCAGTCTACTCTATCATAGATCCTAAACCACTGTAAGAGTTGTGTCAATGGTGTGGATTTACTTGGTCATCATGACATTTTGAGAAACGTCTTGAGAAACCTTATTTCGTCCTAATGCAATACAACAAAAGGGTTATCACGGTCGAGACAAAATATGTTTTATCAATATCAAATCACGTAAAAGGCGAAAATTTATGGACATCGCCGGTTTTGTTAATAAAGAAACTGACATTCAAAAACAAAGAAACTGGCAGATATAAATTCCCGTCGTTATGTGTATTACATCTAAATGCTTTCTAAAGACTCCAAATTACGTATAGGAAGGAAATGTGATGTCAGGGTTATTTCAAAATCAATAGACCAGTCTTCCTTTGATCATACTGGCGAAACCAGTTATCACATGCCAATATATAACATTACAAAGGACTGAAACTCCCCCAGATAGTCGCAATAATCATGTTACCGACATTGCCCACAAACGGGATCAATGTTATTTGAATAAACGAGCAAACACAAAGGACTGCATGAACATATCAAACTGAATATACGTCAGTTACATATTCAAATACTAAAACTGCAGCAAATACTTTAAGAGTGTTCAAGTTTCGGGAAACGTCTCTCGCGAACGTTTGAATCATGAAAACGACATGGACGCAATTCGACGCAACATGCCGTAATTCCACACGACATGTGACCTCAGTGACTGACGGCCTGATATGAACAAAGATGTCAATTACACTCGGAGAAGTGAGAAGTAGTCCCCTGGTAGAAGAACCTGTCTATGTTTCTATTTCATCTATATGACAAGAGTCCACTGCACTTAACCGGTTTACACCACCAGCACGGAAACGTTTCATAAAACGACTTTCACAACAAAGACAATTGGTTCAAAGGATATTCCTTGTAACCCAATTCATATTCACTATTTCGTTTCGATTTCTTACACTGGAAAGAATTCTTGGATTTGGCAAATAAATAATAATAAACCCAGTTATTAACCATCGCTCATTCACATTGTAATCTGTCATGTTACACACTCATATGTCTACACAATACGTGCTATGTGTAAATAAGTTATTAACTTATTGGTCATATTTTCTGCACTTTAAAAACTTTCATTTTACTGTTGGAAAATCACTTCGAACATACATTTTCCTGTGTGATAATAATGCTTTTATATAACTCATTAATGCAATCGTTATTCCTACAAAAGTTATTAGGTGAAAATAAACTGATAAAGTTTATCATATGTTTAGGTCATGACCTGCCACATTCAGACCTACTTCAAGGTCAAGGATAATAAGAACAATTACAGGTACTCCGCGTTTTTAACTGAAATATTGTTCATTCGGCAATAACCTTAAATTACTCACAAAATCGTTCGGCACCAATATTCTATTATATTCCACTGCATCTGGTTTGTGTAACCTTTGTGTGACTAATCACTGATGCCCTCTGTTTATCAGAATGAAGGAACAAGTGTCAGCAGTGACATTGCACAGACGCTCTGCTGAACGTTTCATGTAACTGACTGCTTTACTTAAATGAATAAATAGTTGCAATGATTAAGGAAAGTTCCAAAACATTAGCTGCGGGAGCCTAGCAGGGCTTTGATGTCAGGAGATGGTTGCAGCAAATGTGCCAATCCGTTTCCCAATATGTCATCCCGTTGGATCAGCTGAAATGCCGCATGTTCTCCAAGGGCTAGACAAATAGCTGAAAAACAGGTATCCTGCATGACGTTGGACCCAGTGGGAGTTTGGCGTGAAAATAATGAATTGGAAGGCATTTGAGCAAACGTTTCATTGATTCTGAGACCGAAAATCGATATTAAGGTGTACAGTTGGCGAAAATTATTAATGTAACCCTGTGGAAGAGGAACCTTGGATACTGTTTATCCCCAGATAGCATTCTTTAAAGATTCATTTCGTAAAAAAATGCTCATGTACATGTTTAACTTGATAATCAGATTTCATAGAATGTGTTTATTAAATTGAGTGAGTACATATTGCATAATACAAGGTCAATATCTTGCAGTTATTTACAAGGAAGAATTTCAAGCTGAATGGAAAATAATGTTAAGGAATCTCTAAAATTTCGGGGTGCATTTCTGGAGAATTGAGAATCTGTGATCAAGAATATATATGCATGTTTTAGCAGAAACATATGTGAGAATACAGTTACTTAGTAAAAGACCAGTAAGTTTTTTTGAACATCTGTGGAAAAGGGACGAAAATGGCTGTCGTTGACAAACTTGCACCCAGGTACTCACAATCCAAAGCCTACTGCAATATATGTGTGCAACGCATTGTGTTGATGTTGTCGATCATTACGGCATCAAAATCACCATCAAATAATAAAGTACTAAAACTTTTACAATATGTTACACATCTTTGCGTCATAACATATCACCGTCTTATTTAGTGGACGATTCACCGTTAGGTGACCGGATCATGTCACTTTGAATACATGGCATCATGGCTATTTCATTGTGATTAATAACCTTGGTAAAGTCGCAATTGTAAATGTCATTTTTATTTCTGTATTAACACAGAAAAGTGTCCTGTATGTTCCATGAGAATAAATATTCTAAAATCAAACTCCCATATATATTCATTAAGCCATATCCGTATACAATGGTAATATATTCATAATGATATCAATTCACGACTTGCTGCAAATCGTAATGCGCAAAAGGAGCAGCGCAAGAGAACGTGGCAGATATTTTTTAGTTAGAGAGTTTACGCACACTCAGCAATATTCCCGCGGCGGCAGTTGTTTTAAATTCATCTAAACACAATATGATCTCATGGGAGACTTGCCAAGAAAATCAATGGGCATGATGCAAACTGATTTGGTGAAAAATAATGACGTTGCCAGACATAGCAATGTTGATAGAAACATAATATCAACTCTAGAGATACCTATACAAGACGTATGGGGTCGGTCATGCGTGTGTGACGTCAACAACATCTACATGCGGTCGGTGTATCTACAGAATCGATACCGAACTAACACTTTAATAGCGAGGACACTTCCCGAGGAAAACGTCATTCCTTGACGTCATTCCAAGGGGCATTTGTCTGCCAAGTAGTGTCTTGATGATCTGTTATCGCAAAATGGCAATCTTATCGTCTATTCTCTTCCACTGATTCAGCCACCTTAACCTGATGTAAAGAAAACATCTGACACCACTTCCTGTGTTTAATATATAGAGATGTTTCCAAAAAGATTCAGGGTGATAAAAACCTCTGCAGGATTTCAGACACAATCGTGCCTGCTATTTGATCAAAGTTTCGTGATATGACTCTTACTTGGAAGTTATGTTGGAGATTTCCAACACTGATATTGACCCACCTGAGACAAATTCTCCGATGAAGTTCTTCTTTTGACTTAATACTGATTCAAAAGCACATGCTCATGATATTGTCAGAATCGTCAGGTTTTCTTTTGAAGATGGTTTGTCGATTGTTAAAGATCAATTACCAGCAGAAAAGAACCCTGTCTGTGGATGAAGAATCACAGAGTCTGGCCCTGAAGTTCAGATAGTTTTGTTTCACCGCCAGTGGTGTTGGTGCCGAACTGATGGAAGTCACAAACGTTTACCACTCTGAGCCACAAGCACGGATATGAGACTGACAAGCTGTGAAACATGCACATACCTTTCCGGGATCACTGCAGAGAATCGAAGCGCCTTAAACCAATGGGCCACCAGCAGTTACATCAAACGTCAGAGAATTGCTACGTGTGTGAGACACTATCTGTCTCAAGAACATACAATGCAAGTCATGTTTAGATACATTTAACACTTTGACAAGTAACAAGTGACGTTGTTCGAAGTAATCAAAATATGAAAGCCAGAAAAAGTATAAATACCACCTGCCCATAATCTAGTAAATGAGTAAGCAATATCTTACGCTGTGCCAGTTACACAATATCGTGCACGTGTGTTATGTATTGCAAAAAGTCAAGTTATACATGTTTGGATTGCAGAAAATATGTGCAAAGTTTTCTTCCTAAGCGAAATTGTGAAAACCGCTTGCCTTTTGATCTATGTGATACAAGCCTGGCCTTTATTGCTTTCGTTCAATGTGTATACTCTCCACGGATAGTAATGACAATAATCTGATCTAAATGTGTTTTCTTGATCAATCACAATGACAGAAAGCACTTATCCTTTCCACAAATTCGTCGAAACAAATGTCTTGGCTCTGAGGCAAAATTGAATTATTTTATCGTCCCAAATCCCGAGTAGAGAGAAGTACGTAAGTAATAAACTATATCGATGTCCTGTGGGTGCGGGGGTTCTAGGATGGTAGACACTCTGGCTCGTGTGTCGACCACATTCAAACAGAGCAATTAAACCTTCAAACCGTGTTTCTGTTGACCTGGTCTGAACTACAGTGATGTGGTCCCCTTTAGCGATGAAGTGAGACAGTGCTTCTGTGAAAGGAGCAGAATGTAACAGAATGTACCCTTTGGTACACTTTGGTTGACATTACACATGCAAGTATATCTGCCTGGAACGAGTAATCACAACGACAAACAATCAGCTTCTCTGATCTGCCACGTGAGTTACCGCTGTGGGGCATATTTATTCCAACAGGTGTAGATCTTACTCTGATATATACGCCATCGACAGAAATAATGGGAAGGTGAATCAAGGGTTAACAATCAAGATTATTGCTCTGGTATGGTCTTAGTAGTGGAAAGAGGGATGGAGTTGGGTAGAGCCCGTTAACTAATATACCATTCGGAAAATCCCACTCGGACACCGCATATTGATTTCAAGTCTACCAATCCTTGTTTTGCTCACAAAAGGAAAAGCAGTATCAATCACCGTCTTTTGATCTCTTCTGGTTGTTGTTTGTTGTTTAACTCCGCACTAAGCAGTATCCCAGCTAGATGGTGGCGATTTGTAAATAATCTTGTCTGATCACATGATATGATCGCATGTGTCATCCACGTCAGCGAGCCTGACCAACCGGTCGGGTCAGTCGTCTCTTACGACAAGCATTGGTTACTTAAAACTAATTCTACCCAAGATTTTCACTGGTACCTCTTTTCTAGCGTGACGCTTCCGGGAAACGAACAACCATCTGCACCCCAGACACGCTCTCTGAGGCCAGGACAGCTAATGTAATCCTTAAATATGGCCCATGGTACAATTGTGCATATCATCTGAAAATGAAAACTGACCCCCAAGTATGGTAAAGGGTAAAGAGGAAAAGTACCACAATACGATGGCTTCCTTTCATGGGCACAACAGCAACATTGCACATTAACTGAGTGTCACCTTGACTTAACGTCAAAGGCCACTGTGCATTGCTAGTAATCTTAAAAGTGCAGGCATGACATTTTGAGGCAATTATCACATATCAAAGAGTTGAAGATATTTTGTTACACAAGTGACATGTCAATATCAGGAGGAAATGTATCCGATCGTTATTTGATACACCATGCATGTAATGATAAGTAGCCATTTCCCATTTGGCACGCAACGTCAACACATTCCTCAGTCATGGCCACGGTGTCTGGTGTGAATCAATGCTTGAGCTGACGGAAGATAGATTTGTTACTGTTGAATCAAAATATATATGTAGAATTCATGAATATTTGACAGGAATGTATGCCGATATTATGGAGTAAACTCTCATCCTACACATTATGCATTTGCAGTACAGTGAATATCCATTATTTAAAGGAGATATTTGAAGGAGATATTGCAGCAATTTAAATGGCAGCTTCTACATACAGAAAAATTATTGTCAAAGCGACACTACATATCGTTCAAAGCTACAAACAAAGAAAACGCCTTGACACAAGGGAAACGTGAGTTATCAGATGCAAAATGGTCCCTGAAAATATTTAATAAATGACAAAATGAGAGGTTTGTAATTTTGCCAACTGCATGTACGTGGCCATATTAGTCCATAAATACTACCTTACCCTTATTTATTGACATCTACCTCTTTTAGTTCTAGCAGTGATACTTCTACCATTATTTCTATTACTACCAGTTCCCGTGAAGATTACAGTTAGAGTCGGTTTCCAGCAACCCAACTTTGTCATAAGGCGTAGACAGTGGGATCAGTTGTTCAAGCTGTCTTACTTGGTTTGAACATGTCATTGTGTCCGAAATGTGTTGATCAATAAAATGTTAAGAGATGAACAGTTTTACAAGTTTCCAGAAAAAGGAAAAATTGTTTGTGAAAACCTACGATAAATTCGTCATGCAATCGCCGCGCAGACACTTGCACATCTTTAGTTAACATTGTTTGACGATAAACGCAATATTTTATCGCGCTTCAGTTAACCATAAAGAGTCACAGACACATATACTAACTAATGAATGCACGAGAATATCGGTATACGGACACACACACACACACACACCTATTCTGACATACGGGGACACAGGCACACATGCCTATCTATGAATGCATGGGCACACAGACATGCACACATCTATTGATATACAGGGACACATATACTCACCTATAACAATTATACAGATATACACTCACCTATTGACTTACGGGGGCACAGACACACATACTGACGTATGAATGCGCAAGTATACAAAAATATAATGACATGTACGTACGTTTAGGCATTAAATATTAGATAAACTCTTGCACTGACAATGTGGCTTTCAAAGTAAGATAATGTTAATGTCCTTTCTCATCAAATATCATATATCCCCTTGGAACTTTTCACATCGCTTTACCACTCAGGTTTCCAGGCTACACCATGGGGTATACATGTAAGCTGATAAGTGGAGATAAATATCTTCTTTGATCAGAAAATGAATAAGTCGACATTTCCAAATACGACAATACCGACAGAGAATCATCAATTACGTGGAAAGTGGCACCGACAGATATTATACAATACGGTTATATCGACACACACTGGCTTCAGCTTTGTAACAAGTCATTCGCTCGTCATTCATCAGACTTTGACGTCATAACGGGATTCCCAAGTCGACATGTGGATCAGGAATCATCACGGTACACACCACCAGCTCAAGGTTTACACGCTGGTATATAACTTGCCTTCAAACAGACCTGGATTACACAAAGATCCTACACTTTATCAATGCACCATAGGGGGGGAATAGCTAATTCTGAACTTCAAAGACAGGGAAACAGAGGGGATGGTCATTTTGGCATACATATCTGAAGGTCATGGTGGGGTGGTTATCACTTCCCATTTAGCACCTGTCATGAAAGAAAAATCAGTGAGTGCGTTTAGTTTTACGTCGCATGTCAGCATTATAACAGCTTTATATTTACTGAATGCCAACATCAGTCTGACATCATCTCTCTGGGGATCCAGTGGGATTAGGTCCCCAGTCTTAATGGCGGATACGACTTAAATGGGGATCGGATGGACAGGATCTTTGACTTGCAACCAGTCCATATTATCAATTATTCATTTGATTTATCAGTTATTCATTTGAACAAGGATAAAGTCTTCCTGGGAAAAAAATTAGATGTCATTAATTAGGCTACTGGATCTACATCGAAAGAGAGATGACAGAGAAATCGTTCTCTAGAACGATTATCCGCCTTTTTCAACAAACATCGAAATGGCAGAAAATATGTTATCTTTTGATGTGGCACAATGTATGCACAATATTGTAATATAAGTCGTGGACATCTGGGGCAGGGGATGAATGGTGATGCCTACTTGCTATTGCGTCTGATAAACCACCCTGCTACACCAGCCACTGAAAATAGTCGGAGATATATCCAGGGGACATCTTACTGTAATTAACAGTTGTGCTGCGTCGCGGCTGATAGAGACAGCGTAGGTGGACAAAGAGCATTTAATCAAGTCCTCGGTGATGTCAGGACCGAATGACAGTTTGTACAAACATACTGATGACACATAAATCTTGGCAATACCTCTTTCCATAAATAACCAATTAGGAACAATCCCGACATACACACAATTCACAAAACCGTGATTGCGACCTTCCCCTGCACGGTAACGCAACACAAGCACAACATTACATGACTCATCTTTGCTTTTGGCAGAGTGAGATTAGTAAATAGGGACAGGTTTGTATGTCTGTATTCAGCAGAGTTACAGTAGAATAGAAGCAGCTGACCCTTTTGACAACTTCTGATGTAATCACTGATTTTCAATGATCCATTGATAATGTTTTCGCAAATATGATTGCTTTACCCTAAAGGGCGTCTGTTTCTGAGATTCTTATGGAGTATTTTGATTTGTACTGAGGTATTCGATTTCATTTTTATGGAAATAGGCTTTGATGAAAACTAAGCTGTCAGCATGTGTGGAAGTAACAAAGGGAATTAAAAATCGCTATTTTGGAATGGCTAAGGGAGACAACTATGACGTTACATTATAACTCCTTACACTACCGTATCCGTTATGACATTAGACACTGTGGATTTAGAAAACCTAAACACGAAATATTAGTGAAATCTACAAAATGAAGAGAAAAACATACCCATTTGTAGCAGGTGTGTTCTACATGGGTTATTTACGCTTTTGAACTACAACACTCTTGAACGTTTAAGTGTTCCCAGGTGCTGTGATACATTTGGTGTGTTTATGGACTCTCAATAACATTGTATGCCCCGCTCTGGTTTCGACGGGAACGCCTTCAAAAGCCAGGCTCAAGTATTCTCTCCGAACAAAATGTCGTGCCACGTCTGGGGAAAAATATTATGCAATTTGTTCCACATCAGTTCAACTGTTTTCCCCGCCGAATTTATTATGACATCTATGTTCTTGTCGGAGACAGAGCACGTTGACAAGAAACCCATACGTCCTATCGCGTGAAAAGTATATATCAAAGCTGATCACTGATGACATGTTAACAATAGACGACACATTTCTAGCAATGTTAAATTGTATGACAGTGTGTGTGTCTCTGTGTGTGCGCGCGTGTGTGTATGTGTACGTAGATCATGACATGAAACGTGCATGTGTCCTGTCTCTTCACAATCAGAATACTTCAAACTATTAACTTAAAACACTAGATTTGCACTTTCTTTTGTGTGTGGCCCCCGTGAAGAGCCACCTCCTCGTGGTGGGTGCTGGGTAACGCTAAGTGCTCTTCTCCCGTGTGGACCCGGGGCAGCATGTGTCCGCAGCACCCCATTGCTGGTCGTAAGAGGCGACCAAATTGGACAACCTGTTTGCAATGGGTTGCGTCCCGTGTCGGTGGAGGACGGTAGTCTGGTGTTTGAGGGCAGTAGGAGACTGTACATTTTATCTCCTTTCGCTCAACACACCACTTCGGCCCTTACTTCACCTAGACAGGTGGTAGAACTGGCCCAGTTCTATCAATCGGCTGGTCACGCCAAGCCCTGAGCTGAAACTATGATATGCTCAAAACTTTATGAAACTGTTGATTTGATTTTTCATGCTTGGCCAAACTATTTTGATTCTTCAATATCAAATGTATCATGTTACGTATGTTTTTGCCTAGAGTCGTATGCCCAGAAGGCGGTGGCTCATGGGCCTATCTGGTAGATTGATTATCTGTTTAATCCGTCTGCTGGAGTATATCATCCCAGTATCCTTGGTGCTGCAAGTTGGAGATCCACTTGTATATAGCATTGTCTTTATGATACTCCGTGATGGGTGGGGAGCTGGGGTGATGAATCTTTAATATTTCGACATGGCTATTGAAACCACCTTGAAAAAAACACGTCAACTTGACACTGATCATGGTGCGAATGAAGGTTGTATACTTCTTACACAAGTGTACTGGCCGCGATTTCTGGTTCTAGAATCCGCGGACAAGCAACCTTTCAAACTGAATCCATTTGCGATTTCGAAAGGAGTGTATGGTATAGCAGGAGATGTTAAGACTATCAAACGTATGATATCTGGACCACTTCTCACTGAATGTGCCAAAAGACAACAAGCTACCAACTTGCTGTCTGTTGATTCCTTAGCTGGTCTCCCTGTTTCTGTATCTGTTCACAGGTCACTTAATTCAAGCAAAGACATTGTAAAGGACCGTGATCACCTCCTAGATGATGTGTCGGAGCTTGACATAGTTTGTGAGTTAAAAGCTCAAGGTGTGACAAATGTGAAACGTTTCACTCGGTACTTACACAAACTTAACACAAACACATACCTGTTTTCTTTTGTCTCTCCATCTCCACCAAAAACTATCAAAGCAGGTTATTGCAACCTTGCAGTCGAACAATATATACCCAATCCACTGAGGTGTTGTAAGTGCCAAAAGTTTGGTCATGGGGTAAATTCATGCAAAAGTACTATTACTTGTGCCCACTGTGGTGAGAAATCACATGTTACTGAGGACTGTGATAGCAACTTTAAACAGTGTGTCAACTGTTCTGGTGAGCATTCGTCCTCGTCAAAAGAGTGTCCCATATGGAAAAGAGAGATGCAGATTAATAAAATGAAAACTATTTAAAAATTTTAACTACAATGAGGCTAGAAAACTTGTACGTTCCTGTGATCCTAATGGCTCCGATGCCTCCGTAACTAAAAGACCAGCTTTGATAACATCTTCTATTGGCTGCCAAAGAGATTTGACGTGGATATATTCCATTAATCCAGAACTCTCCTGCATGTCCGATTCATGCACACAAACTACTGCTGAGCTTTCTTCAGCTATACAGATTCCTGTATCGTCTCCTGCTTCTGTAACCCCAAATCAACAAACACGGGTACAGAATGACCCAGCACCAAATTCACATTCCAAGAAAGGAAAAAATGCTTTATCCAGATATAAAAGTGACTCATCTCGAAACAATGAAACGAGTAGAATATCAAAACGGTCTGATGAACCCATCAAACATTACAATAATTTGGATCATTTGAAGGGATGGATGTTTCAGAGAGCATCCCCTAGAGAACAACAAGTTTGTCGCCTAAACGTAATGGGCGAGCGAGATCTCCAATTAATCCGCCTAAGAGATGAAAAGTTCTCAGCCCTTGATTCAGTGGAATTGCAGAGGACTAAAGAGTAACGTAAACGAAATACAGTTACTCATACAAGATCTTAAACCGTCAGCATTATGTCTCCAAGAGACAAATCTAAAAAATACAGATAACTTTAATTTGAGACAGTATAGTGATTATCATTCTTTTTCTCCTGTGGGAGATAAAGCTACTGGAGGCGCTTCTATTTTGGTTCACCAGAGCGTTATTCATAGCCTTGTCACTCTAAATACAGATTTGCAAGCTGTTGCTTTTCGTCTAATTTTACATATGGCCCTGACACTGTGCAGCTTGTATATACCTCCCTCTTCAAATATTCAACAACCAGATCTTCATAATCTATATGATCACCTTCCGAAGCCATGTCTCGTCACTGGTGATCTTAACGGACACAAACCACTTTGGGGAAGTGTCAACACAAATACTAAAGGTAAAATCATCGAGGAATTCATATCCGTTAATATATTATGTATTTTTAATGATGATTCAGCCACTTATTTACATACAGCTGCGGGAACATACTCTTCCCTGGATATATCTCTTGCTGATTCTAATTTATATAATGAATTTGAATGGGAGCTCAATGATGACCTATGTGGGAGTGATCATTTCCCCACCATTCCTGAAGGCATCATCCCAGGGGATGATCCAACCTTATCCAGGCGAAACTTCTCCAGGACTGATTGGTCAATATATACTTTGTTCTGAACAATTAAAACCTGACGTTTTGGTGAACAGCGAAGATCCTATACAGCTGTTTTCTGATACACTCAATAACATTGCTGACCAAACTATACCAAAGTCCTTTGCAGTTCCACACATTCGTTAGCCATGGTTCAATAATGAATGTAAACAGGCCAGAAAGTGTAGGAAGAAAGCGAACATGATACTGTACATATTTTAGATAAAGTAAAAAGCCAGACGTGCTTTCAAACAAAATAAGCACCAGTCATGGCGAAATTACGTTTCTGAAATAAATTCACGCACGCCTATTTAAAACGTGTGGAATATGATTCAAAGTGTAAAGAGCAAGGGTTCTAGATCTGCTGTTCACCATCTGAAAGATGGCGATAATTTATTAACTAATAAATCTGACATTGCTAATAAACTTGGTGAAACTCTCGCCAAGCATTCATCTTCATCCAATTATCTGCCTGAGTTTCAAAAGTTTCAGAAACAGCAGGAGAAGAAAAGATTAAATTTTAACTCAGACAACGGTGAAGATTACAATTAATTATTGTCACTACATGAGCTACAGTCCGCCCTTGAGCAAGCTCATGATACAGCAACAGGGGCTGATGATATCCACTATCAGCTCCTGAAGCATTTGCCCGAATCATGTCTGGAAACGTTGCTTAATATTTTTGATACAATATGGACATCAGGAAATTCTCCAGCTTCCTGGCGAAATGCCATTGTAGTCCCCATTCCAAAACCTGGCCGGGATCATAGCGATCCGTCAAATTACAGAGCAATTTTTTTTAGGAAAAATCGTAGTACCATTGATCATGTGGTACGTTTAGAATCCGTCGTTAAAAATGCTATATTAGATAAACGACATGCTGTATCGATCTTCTTTGATTGACCTGGAAGCATTTCATTTTGAAGGATTTACATGACTTTGGGTTGAGAGGTCGTTTGTCTCTTTTTATATCAGAGTTTTTAAAAGAGAGACAATTTCAAGTCCGAGTGGGTTCAACCCTGTCTGATCATTACAATCAGGAACAGGGTGTCCCTCAAGGCAGTATTTTGTCCGTCACTTTATTTAGTATTAAGATCAACAATTTATCCATGGTTTTAAATGATTCATTTGATGGATCACCTTTTGTGGATGATTTTAATATTTCCTGTCGTGGTAAAAATATGCATACTATTGAACGGCAATTACAGTTGTGTTTGAATAAAATAAATAAATGGTGTCTTGAAAATGGCTTTCATTTTTCTAAGTCCAAAACTAATTGTATACACTTTTGTAGAAAATATGAGCCGCATAAGGACCCTGAACTATCTTTAAATGGCACCCCTATCAAAGTTGTAAAGGAGGCCAAGTTCTTGGGTTTAATTTTCGATTCTCATTTAACTTTTTTACCGCACATTAAATACTTAAAGCTAAATGCCTGAAGGCACTAGATTTGTTGAAAGTTGTTTGCAACGCAAAGTGGGGAGGGGATCAAACTGCCCTCTTACACCTTTGTCGATCACTGGGCCGTTCAAAACTCGATTATGGCTCCATCGTATATGGTGGAGCCTGAAAAAGCAACCATAAACTTGTTGATTCAGTCTACCATCAAGGCCTAAGACTTTGTCTTGGGTCGTTCATAACTTCACCTATATCTCTACGTTGAGGCCGATGAACCATCTCTTACACAACGTCGTATAAAATTGTCTTTACAATACATTACTAAATTATACTCTAATGAATCTAACCCTGCATATAACTGTGTGTGTAATCCACTTTATGAGAATTTGTACGACAAGAAGTCTTCTCTTGTTCCACCTCTAGGGCACAGAATTGAACCCTTCTTTCTTCGGCCGGCATTGAGCTGCAAAACATAGCTCCCTCCTGTCCTTTTTCTTCTCCATCTAGGCCACAAGTTGACCTAACATTAACTTCATTTAAAAAATCAGAAACTAATGACTTACAATGTAAACAAGAATATAATCAATTAAAAACTAAATATAGCAATTACAAACCCTTATTTACAGATGGATCCAAGGACGGTGGTGTAGTAGCTTGTGCCACTGTCATTGGATCCAGAACAATATCTTCTAGAATTCCAGATAACAGCTCTGTTTTCACAGCTGAAGTTAACGCCATACTAACAGCTCTTAAATATATTCAAAGACACCCTAAACATAAACAGTATATAACCTATTCCGACTCTCTTTCTTGCCTTCAGGCTATTAAAAATATTTCTTGTTAACATCCACTTTTAATTGAAATTATTGAATTGTATAATAATCTTGCTACTGGCCAATACGACATCGTCGTTTCTTGGTTACAAAGCCACGTATGCATTTCTGGTAACACAATGGCCCATCTTGCTGCCAAGGCAGCACTCAACAAATCTGTGACACCACTTCTTATTCCATACACTGACTACAAAGCTAGCATTAGAACTTACATCTGTGATCTGATGCAGAAGAAGTGGGACACCCAAGTGGGTATAAATAAATTGCATGAAATAAAACCGTATATTGGTTACACCTACCTGGGCTGTCAGTCCAGATTTGAAGAGGTTATTTGACGACGATGTCGTTTTGACCATACACGATATACTCATGTGTGCTTGTTAAAATGTGAGGATCCCCAGTTTTGTATCCCTTGTGATAAGATAGTCACGGTCAAGCATATCCTACTTGACTGTGTTGAATTCTCCATCACAAGGGATAAATATTTCAGTGTCAAAACCGTCAAGGATCTTTTTAACACTGTTAATTCTCACTTAATCATTGTTTTTTTTAAAAGGAAATTGATTTCTTGAATGAATTATGAGTAGTATGTCCTGTAAATAGATGTATTTTAATGATTGGTAGTTTATATTAATAACTTGAATTGTTGGCTGTACCCTCAAAGGGGGTTGAAGTATTGTAAAATTATTGTCCTCCTGAGAGGGTACGTAAGTCCGAAACATTCGATGCAAATTTAAATCTACCAGGTTTTTAATCGTAGTATTCTTGTTGTTTTAATTTTGGCTAGCATTTTGTACACTCGCCAGCTGCTGAAGGGATGAGGTAAATCCAGCTAGGGTCCATGCAGGTAGCAAAAGTACTGTAAGTCCCCATGGTCCCTAATATTGTGATCTACCCTCTGTTGTTGGCGATCTATAGCCTGTTTTTATATTGTATCGTCTAAATAGTGATATTAATTTTAACTTTTCATGCTAGTTTTAATTGATATTGTGATATTCTAGTTGTTTTACTGTCCTTCGTTGACAGATTTTTACAGTATGCATATATTTCATTTAAGTGTTCATCTACGAGTTCTCGTCACGATATGACTGAGCTATTGCCGATGTGACGTGACGTTAAGTATTAACTCACTCACACACTTTTGTGTGTCAATTTATATGGAATATTCAGACAGCAGATCTAGTTTTAAGCCCGCGGTTGTCATTGTAATAGGACAAGTTTGGGGTTTTTTCGCTGCTTAACTTCGCTTTCAGTTTGTGTGTTCCCACAGGTTCATTTTCCTTATGAGGTAGTGTTGATAAACATGTTTTTTTGTGGTTTGGTCGGGGAAATATAAAATATATTATTCCCTAGTATAATGAAGAGAAATGTTATCCAGAATAAGCCCTTGTGAATTTAAAAACACATAATGTTACAGGAATGTATATAAAAGTAAATAATTTCTCCAAAAGGGATTGCCTGATTTAAAGTCAGGAGATATGTGCGTCAGTATCAAATGGATCATAGAAAGAGAATTATCGAAGAGAGGTAACCAAAAGTCCCAAATATCTAACATTTTCTTTCAAACTCAAAGAATAACACATTACACATGATATGAATACAAATGAAGAATTAATGTAACTAACACTTGTAAACTCCTCTATGGTATAGGTGAACAAACGTACAATTCCAAAACCAGTGGGTGACTAGTCTCCATTATCTGCCGGAATATGTCCACTGGCATAAAAAACAAACTAGTGGTCAAATACATATGAGCGGATGACTGTAGACGATTACAGTTGCCCCTGAATTACCAAGTCGCGGCCTGACTACCCATTAACAATGTCTGGCGAGGGTTATGCTTGAACGTTAAAGGTTCTTAAGCGACCAGCGCTAGCAAGAAATATCCTTCAAGTGCCACATAAACTATCGAGAAATATGCATCAATATAAAGAATTGAACGTGAACTACCCAAAATGCAGCAGATACCCTTTATCATATCAAAAAGAAACAGAATCAGGAAAGGGCCGAAACAGACAAAACCTATTGATGTAAATGAAGTGTCCGATAAAATCAAATGTTTACATCCTTGAAGTATGGGGCTAAATACCATATCAAGCAAGTAAATTAGAATAAATGCAATTAGAAACCGCAAGAACTGTAACAAGTTTTCATAAATATACTCACCTTGAACATATGTATTATGAAACTGATTGGGAATATTTAGTAGAACGTAGGAGAAAGCGAAATTCTTGTCTTTTTTAGAAAGTAAAGCATAACATGGCACCATCGTACTTAATGTTTTTGTTTCAGAGTCTGAAAGTAACTATAATCTAATGATGTCTCACTTCCTTTCTCACGATTAAAGTTTTCGTATAATTCGTATTTTTTACATACTTATCAGGTAAGAAAGCCAACATTGCCCACTTGAGTGGCGCCTAGGTCGACCTTTCGTTAGGCGTTTCTTCTGTCGTTCCCCTCCGCCCCCTGTACGGAGTAGAGGAGGATAGGCGAACCTTCCGTATCATCGGACCCTGCGCCTGCGAAGGGTCTCTCCTACTCGCAGCTTAAACGGACGTCACCCCTTAGTAGCGAACCCTTTCGTCCGTTGGGTTCATTGACACAATAGACCCTCCTCTTATTCCCATCCATTCAGAGGAGGTGGGGGATGACAGCGACCCTATCCTTGCGGAACCTACCCCTCCAGTCTCTCACTGCTTCAAGGCTGGAGGCTATGCTTGCCGAATACACTGGCGTGGTGTTGGCGGAGATAGAGGACAAACCTTCCGCCGTGTCTAGGGTGAGAGGAGAGTCTTTCTGCCCTGAAGACTCGGTTCTCTCTCCTCGGAAGGTCCTCCCTCCGCACCGCTTCCTCTGTATAGGTCATTTGGAGCTGTACCCGGTGGAATGGCACGAGTCACCCCATCAGCTGCTAGGAATTCAGCCGCCATCCTCAACCTCAGACAGGAAGGCTTCCTGGGGCGTACTAATCTCCCATCGGAGATTAAGGACTCCCTCCGTCACGCTTCAGTGTCCGCAGACACCCGCGGGGGAGACCCCAGAAGTCCTCCGCACTCGCCATGAGATCCAGGAGCAAGATCTAACCAATCGGATCATGACACGTGGCGAACTCTCCGCAGGCTCCAGTTCTAGACCAGTTCGTGTTTGGGATCCTGGAGCGGAGGTTCCGCATCCCGATCTCTTCTCAGCCCCTTCACAACCCTTTGCCCTCCATTCTCAACAGGACCTCGTCATCCACCTCCTTCGACGCCTAGGGTGGTTAGTGAACCTGGAGAAGTCGGATCTAGTACCATCCACCTCTCACCAATACCTAGGCGTCATACTGGATACAGAAACCTTCAAGGCCTTCGTACCCAAGGAGCGAATGACAAGGCTAGCGCCCCTGATGACTCGTGCACTATCACAGCTCCTGTCCCTCAGGCAGTGGCAGCGGATGCTGGGCCTCCTGGCATCAGCCCAGGAACTGACCGTCAGGGGCAGGCTGATGTTTCGACCCCTTCAGGTGTTCTTCAACGAGCACGTCAGGGAGGCCCACTGTCTTCTTCCTATAAGTATCCCACCTCACCTCAGACACTTTCTCACGTGGTGGCAGGTGGAGGACAACGTCCTCAGAGGAGGTCCCCTAAGGACACCTCCCCCGACCAGTCACCTTTTCGTGTACGCCTCCACTCAAGGATGGGGCGCTCACTTGGGGTCGGACCAGACGGCAGGTACCTGGTCGGCAGACCAGATGGACCGGCACATCAATGTGCTGGAGTTGGACGCCATCCGGCTTGGAATCCTCCACTGGTCCGTTCCCCTCAGGCACCAGATCTTACTGGTCCACACGGACAGCTCAGTCGTAGCCTGGACGATCAACCGTCAAGGCTCGACCAGAGCCGCTCCTCTCCTAGACCTGACACTCCACTCCATCCGCGCGGTTCACATCCCAGGAGCCAAGAACGTCCTGCCAGACGCTCTCTCTCGGCCGGACGCGCCTGCTTCAACAGAGTGGCAACTGAACTCGCGGACGTTTCAGTCCCTCTGTCTCCAGTTCGGCAGGCCCATGCTGGATCTGTTCGCCACCAGGCTGAACTGCCAGCTGCCAATTTATGCATCCTGAGTGCCAGACCCAGCGGCCTGGGCCCTCGATGCACCATCGTTAGAATGGGAAAGGATGGATGCTTATGCCTTCCCTCCCTCAGCGATTCTAGTACAGGTAGTGACCAAACTTCAGACCACCAAGACCATCAGACTGCTTCTGGTGGCTCCCATGTGGCCCGCCCGACCCTGGTTCGTTCCCCTTTGCAGACTTTGTCTGCAGGATCCCATTCGGATCCCTCCCCGGGGGGACCTACTCCTAAGCAAGCCAAGCAGCCACGATCGTGAAAATCCTCAGGTATTCGATCTGCATGTTTGGCTTGGCTTGTACCCCAAGCAAGTAGCCTCCGTCCTGGCTTCCTCACTGAGGAAAACCACTCAGAAGCTCTACGACTTCCAGTGGGGCTCCTTTTCCACCTTCTGTGAGGACCACGGCGTGGAGGCGGATTCTGCCACTCTGTCCGAGATAGCTGACTATCTGGTTCACCTGCGCAACGTCAAAAGGCTCAAGGCCTCGTCCATTAACACCAATCTTGCGGCAATCATGTCCGTTGTAATGAAGAGGTCGCCGGGACTGGACATTTCGGTGCTGAGGGAACTATTCAAGGCGGAGGGTCAACGCAGTTGTTCCACTCTTTCCCATCTTTCTGTTCTTGTCTTTCCATCTTTTATAATGTAAATAACATTATGTAAATACTATTGAGAGGGTGTTTTAAGTTGCATAACTTGTACCCAATCCTTTTAATTTTTTAAATTTTAATAATTACTTTTTACCTTAAGTGCCCAACAATCAGTTTCATTTTCTGCCAACTTATATTGGTAAACATAGATATGGTTTAGTATAGCATTGTCTGGTTGGCATAATAGTTTTAGCCGATAACTGATTATCTTGACATGGTGATTCACCTTGACAGAGTGTTACGAGTGTGTATTTCCTGTATATTTTGTTATTAATTCAGTATTAATTATTACTGGGTCACAATGTTTAGTGTTTTGAATAGTAAATATTGTGGGTCACATTTCGTTTTAATATCTGGTCAACACTTTTAGCATTCTGGCATTCCAGAATTTATCTGTTCCTAGTTTTCGATGTTTCACTTCCGGGATACTGTTACGAGACCATTCTACAGTGTTAACGATAGTCGTTTGTGCCCGAACTTTCGTGAAATGACTGTATAAACATATAAATAGGCTGATTGCCGTGCGGAGGGCGACACTCACACTGACTCTCATTCACATCTCTGCCACGCTTGATGATCGAATCCCGCCAACACGTGAATCTACATTATCTGCTCTCGCACCGATCGCTGTGTTTACATTTTGCCATAGCTGTTCCCTCTCACACCAAGACTTTGGTGAGTTTGATATATTGTATTTTTGTGACCCAATGACTTAGATTTTGTCTCTCTTGAATTGTACCTGAAGTCTGCATTGTTATATTGACTTGTAACTCTGTATACCTTGCTCTCGTTGTTTAACAATATAGAATTTAAACGTAAACAGCTTGTCTTTGTTCTGTTTTGCTGGTTTACAAGGGGATTTCTCAAATAGTTTGTCACGGTAAATTCTTAACCGTAACAAGAGTAACGTCCAAATTCGCCAGTAGCCAAAGTGTTTGGTACAGAGCTACCTAGGTGTAAGCTGTCCTTTAGAAACTGGTCATGATCTCGAAAGTCATGTTTCAAGAGCAAAACGCAATAGCACAGGACATTATGAAGGCTTCATGCAATCAATACATGTACTTTAATTTACACATTTCTTCGATCAATGCGTCTGTTAAATTATGGACGATTTGAAAACACTACCGGTCGACGGATTTTGCCAAGTGATAGCGTTCATTAGTAGAGTTTCCTCCCGGTCTGCGAGTCAATACCTGAAACTAACATGGGCGTCTTGGACCTGGCGGATATAATCATCTACAAGTAGAATGTTTTGCAATAGTTGTCGTGTGGTACAGTATTGTGATATAACTACAGTGTTTATTAATAAATAATGTCAGTATATAACGGTATTTCCAGGATGTATGGTAAAATGGTTACAATAGTATTAACATCTATTTGACCAATGGAACACTTTGACAAAACGGTTTTCCCAGGTCCCTGGACGACTCGAACGAAAAGGCGAAAGTGTGACGTCGTATCCCCACACATAACAGTGTTGTGTTTCCTTGTGTTCAGCTTCTGAAGACGTCTGCCAGACAGAAAACTGGGGATGAGACTGAGAATGGCGCCTGGGACAGAATCAGAACCAGCCACTAATGTTAGTTCAGGCAAGCCCAGGCCCTTTGGACCCAAGGTTGTTTTCATTCATCTGGTGTCTTCAATGCCGTTGTTTCGCATGTACCATTCTAAATAGTGGTCACACCCTCATCAGCCACTAATGCTAGTTCAGGCCAGCCCAGTCCTTTTGGACTCAAGGCTGTTTTCATTCATGTGGTGTCTTCAATGCTGATGTTTTGCTTGTACCATTCGAAAAAGTGGTCACACCCTAAATTGATACTGTAAATTCATTCGTTCCACCACCATCTGTTAGATTGTGTCATGAGTAGATGTCAACGTACCTCCTATGATTAAACAGATTAGACGAATGACAAAATATTATATCGTTATTCTGAATAACATAACATTTACCTCACTTTCATAGATATACAGTTTCCTATTTCCACTAGTTTAATGTAAATTATTAGTTTTAATAGATATTCCAAAATTGTCAATGTATTAATGTACAGTTCTTCATTAGGCAATAGCGCTCTAAAGTATTTAAAGCACATTCTAACGGGTTTGTATTATTGTATTTAAAAAGACGAGTGTTTCCTGACTATGGTTACTTAATAAAAGAAACAAAAATTGTGTGTAGTTACTTTTTTATACAAATTCTATTTAAAGCACCTTCTCGCCTTGGTCACAGTTAACAAAGTTTTCGATATTGGAATTATATCAGCATTTTGTCAGAGTCTTTTCCCCTAGTATAATGCCACAACTCGATTAAGGAAAAGGTCATAGGGCTGTGGTGGTTATGGCAATGAGAACAGTAAATTACATTTTTTGTCAAACTTGACAAGTAATACGACGCCAAAACATAATGTCTATCTCTTAATGAAATGATGCTGCAGAATCCTTTCTTAGAAAATTTGCCAGGAAATCCATTTGATTCGATCGATCTCCGCCTCTGTTCCTTAAGTCACTGATTAAATCGCCAAGCATCATCCTTAGCATTGAAATTGGAAATATCGACTTTGAAGGAAATCCGAAAAATCTAGGGTTTTTTCTGTGTGATTGTACAGACAAGATGGGCTTTAGCTTTTTCAGAAAACAATTGATGTTTTTTTATTTCTTCAAGGACACGGCATGTTCCGTAAAACAGTTGTACATATCTTCTTGGACTACTCTCTTAGTTTGTTTTCTTCTGAAGTGATGTTTTGAAAATTGATCTTCCATATTTCAACACCAATATTCTCACTGTTATGGGAGTATGGGAGGAAATGAAAAAAATGTCATCGACTTGAAATTTGTTTTTGTGTCTAAGTAGAATTGTGTTGGGTTTTGTGTGTGTGTGTGTGTGTGTGTGTGTGTGTGTGTGTGTGTGTGTGTGTGTGTGTGTGTGTGTGTGTGTGTGTGTGTGTGTGTTTTTGTTTGTTTTGGGGTTTTTTTTTTGTTGTTTTTTGGTGTGGTTGTTTTAACTAGTCGTGGTCAGTGAGCGAATGCTCTTTTCACCTCAGCAAGTAATGAGTAAGGTTTCTAACAGCCGCGTGAAGAATATGACAAGGAATGTTGCAGGGGCATAGTTCCACAACAGGGTCCCCACAGAAACATTAAAAGCAAATATTTCTTTTGGAATACTGCATGCAGTAGAATTCTTCATTAATCTAGTAATGGTTGCACACGTATGAAGGGGATGCTGGTCGGTGCATCTTGCATCGTACCTTCGTGTTGGAATGTTGAGCCTCGATCGGTTCACATGACTTTGTTTAAATGTTTAACATCGGACATCATTTTTGCATGATGCATCATTTGACACTTTTCTCCAGGTGTCTACCATAAACCTCAATAGCTTTACCCTGGCCTTAAAGTTGTAACCTTAATCAAACAACTTCTGAGCGCGAGTGGTGTGATGCTCTCTACAACTCCGACAAAAAGAGCACCCTCGATTGAATCTGGTCAAAGAAATAGATGGTTTACATGACTGGATTTATCAGTATGTTCTCACGAAAATGGAATACTGTCCGCTCTTGGCAATGCAAATGATAAATCCATACTCAAACGTTAACCGGTTTGGCCTCCAAAACAAGCTACAAAGTATCCAAGCATATAGCCAGTATTGGCGTGATCGACATTAAGGCTACGGTCAATTAGACATCAAAACCAACTGCCTTCATACAGGCCAAACAAATCTTTGAAGAGTTCGAAAACTAAAAATAGTAGGTATAAGTAGAAATCGACCCACGTATCCAATGGCCGCGGATCTTCAGCAGTGAAGACAGTGTCCCGAAGACAAAAAGTGAGAACAGTAGGACCAGCATTGGTGTTGGGACAAACAGAAAGCTGATGCTATTAACTTCCGTGCAATTAAACAGTGAGCCTCCATCACACGCACTGACACGGCCGCAAAGACGAAACACTCAAGAGGTAAGAGGGCTTCCATTAAGAACCTTAAGTGCAGAGGGAAGCAACAATAATTTGATAAAATATTGCCAAATAGTTCCGTGCGTAAATTATACATCGGCACGTAAGGGGAACTCGCGAAGTTATTGACATGTTGTGAGAAACCAAACATCTACATTTTTGTATTTTTAAGTTTTACACATAATTTAACATAACATAATGGCACACACACACACACACACACACACACACACACACACACACACATATATATATATATATATATATATTCACATAGTGTTGAAAACTACCAAATTAACTGAACTCACCTTAATGTGTCACCGATAATATGAATTAATCATTATTTGTTGATTTTGAAATCATGATTACATGAATGATCAAAATATAGATGAGATCGCTAAATAAATGTTGTATTATACCTTTATGCCTTCGATGGCCTACAGACACCAGTGAAGAATAAGCAGGTAAAAGTGACCTATTTCCCCAATGTCAACGAATGTACTTTATGGGCTAATAAATACGAAAAATATCTAGACCTGTCATATGTGAATTTACAGGAAAGAAGTAGCCTTACCCCTTGTGATTTATAGCCTGCCAGTCGTTGCTCGAAACAAGTAAAGTAGCAATGGTTAAGCTGAAAACCTGTTGACAGGATTATGTTTTCTTATGTAATTACAACAACAAGAGATAGTCCACATGGGTTTTAGCCTCTGTCGTGTTGATATGATACACTCATTTGCCAAGCACATAGTGTTGGACAAGAGTATCGATTGCATACAAGCTCTAGCTCCTAGCTAAAACATATTGGTCTATACATGGTCATACATCAGTCCAACACATTTCCTTTATCGCAGCATTACTAACATCACTTGCTTCCCAATACTTCAAATGGAACCAGTACATGTGCTGGAGTTTCCATCAACGGCTATGAGTTTCTCCCTGTGGAGAACAACAAAGGACAAAGCTTTTAACACAGTTTTATCCACTTCATATTTCGAACAGCGCCAAAAGGATATTAAATGATAACCCAAACTTTATCTCTACAGTTAGAATTATTCACCATCAGAAGTTTTATCATTTGTATTTTGATGTTCATGTATCCTAACAAGTCTTGAGCGAAAATCCTCGTAGATGAGATTCCGGAGAGACCTGTTCGACACACGTGTATACATGATTACTGATCGACGCGTATAAGCAAGAGCAGAGAATACAATAGTAGTTCCCTTTATGTTTTTGAAGCATATTCAAAGGGTTTATACTCAGACGTCTGTTTCGGCTACAGTGGACTGTCCAAACAAGAAAAAGAAATAGTTTCAGCACTATTAGGGACCTCATATTGCAAAGCAAAGTTTCGTCATCCGATCGAGTGGAGTGTAATTTACCCTCGTTGATAGGAACGACTTCTCTAAATATCGACCGACGTGGATTCTATATCGTCTCAGGACAAAGACCGACACCAAAATTAAAATTACTGTAGATACCTCGTTTATATTATCCGACAAACATTCTCAGTTGTGAAAATAAATGTGTGTGAGTACCTGCTTAATATCGACAAAGCTCAAATCTTTTTTTCTCTCTCTCTCTTTGAAGTTAGTAAACTGCGTTGAACGTCCGTGGTTGGTTGTTTTCATTCACCATCCATGTTTCAGCTGCATTGTAAATCTGTTATGAGCAGATACTCAAAACGCAGAGAGGTCGCTGGTTTGACGATAGCCAGAACCCTATTGTTGAATTAACCTTGGCAGACAGTCTAGGTTCCTTTGTTTAAATACTGTATACCGTTCCGAGGGAGGTTTGAAAAATAGAGTGATATGTCTATATAAATGTAACAACATTTGTGCAAATAAAGGATTTAAGACCAGCGATTTTTTAAATGTGTTTTGCAGATGATTTTTTGTCACATTCATGTTCCATCCTGCTCTGGAGCAAGAGGGTATCTATTTATACTGACTGTTTTACAAACCATCTTGACGGTATAGAAAAACACATCCGGCCGTTGACATATCATTAGTACGATTTTTAAAGTCCGATACATTCTCTTACAAAATGCACATTTTTTAACCAAATGGGCAATATGGAAATGCACCTGCCACTTACTTCCACTGATTTGCACGTGCACATCGCTATATCCATGACAAAATACATACATTCATTGATGCTTTTCACAGTCCTTCACTGTTCAGGTACCTATTTGAAATCGCAGCTTAAAATGAATTTGTTGTATACACGTCACCAAGAACTACTGGATGTGCCACGACTCCACAGAGATCTAGTAGATGAATGGAATGCGATTTCGCAAGCTTTTTACATGAACTTGACAAGGAGCATGAGAACAAAGTGCACCTTTGTCTTGAACGCCAAAGAATGACCGAGTGTCTCTTGGTTGTCCTTTTCATTTTGTTTGCTTGGTCTATACAATTGTAGTTTGCTTAGCGCTGTTTGAACCCTTTGTCTGTATATAACGATATGCCACGTTTTCCAGCACATGACACTCTTAGTTCTATAATTTCTGAGAAAAGTTTTCTTTACATGTGCTGTTTACCAGTATGTATTTAGTAATGACGCCAAGTACAAAAACACATTACCTGCTCTAGTCATGATGTGGCCGACATGTTGCCAATGTGACTTTAAATGCTAACTCGCTAATGTCATTTTGATTTCTTTAACATTATGCAACCATACTGTTATTTGTTCAGGTAATTTATCGCGCTTATCACCATCTACAGTTTAACGTTTGTTATGCAGCAAGCTTTATTTGCACATGTCAGCTGGAAAAAAGCAAGGATGGGAATTCTGTGATATAGGTGAACTTGTCAAGTAATCAGTGTAGTAATTGGAGTCTGTTCCCGACATTCGTTTCATTCTCTGTTCCTAAGAAAGGGCAATTAAGCTCTCTTTGATCGTCTACGTGGCCCTAGTTCATTTTTAAAAACATAAACATTTTAGTCGTGGCAAATTAGGTGAATATATCTCTAATTTATGAGCTAAAATCATTAGTAAAATGAAGATTACACTGTCAGTATTATCACCACAGCACCTCGTCTTTATTCATTTCTGAACAAGCAAGTACATCCCATGAAATGCCCAATCTAACCCAGGTGGGCCTACTGATCTGTAATTCCCGTGTATTGGCTGAGACTAGGAAGACACAAATACTTTAATCTTTACATCGCTGTGGCATCTTATTTATATGGCTGTAAATAGTATTTATCGTGAGACATACTTGACTTCAAGGAATCATTGACCAGACTGTGTTGGATAAATAACATCGCAGGGAGGAAACGAAGACAATGCAGCGCAATGCAACTTGATAAAAGGTTTGAGAGAGACAGTGATTTACATAGTAACAATCAATTCAAAGGCTTCAGACTCTCCCACAATCTGAGTCACAGATGTAACAGATGTGCTTCCTCGTAGATAATTACGCATGTGATAAAGGGTTTTAAAACATGGGTGAGTGATGATGGGGTCGTGACGAGGTCGTGTTGTCACCACACTGATGATATGCTGATGGACGATTTGAGGCCAAACAGCAAATATGAGGGGAGTATTGATGGCTCACGCTTATATTGATGCATCAAATATTTACTATCAAATATATTTGTATATCTAAGATAAAATAAATCAATGACATTTACTTTCCCGTGTATAAGATCACTGCCAATAGGTTTGTCTAAATGAGAAAATAGAAGACAGTTTCATTTCCTGTAAAATCGAACGGTGAAGCAAAGCTGACAATATAGGCCATTCATCACATGGGGTATTTCTTTCACTCAGACGTTTCTTCCCTGCTCTAAGGAAGGATTGATTTATAACGCCCTCATTTTTCCAAACTAAAGCATGCCTCTAGTCTTTTTAACACCCGTTTATACCTAATTATGCAAGGTACATTGACATATGTGTCTATATAAGTCTATAACACTACTACTCGTTTTACAACTTTTCAAACATAGTATAATCACATGATCCCCATTGTGTCGTCTTTGATCAACTCGATGTGTGCTGGCATTTTAGTGTGGCCGAATTAACCAAGTGCTTCATTGTTTCAGTTATATTTTGAAAGCTGATTCAACGACTTATGTATTTAGTCATGTCCAAGACCATGAATCGTGTTTCTTATATAAAGAAACAATTACTGCATATCGAGGAATTAATATTCGTGCACATGGACACGTTTGTTCCTTTTAAATTAAGGTTGCATAAGCGTAACTAATTATACTCGTTCACTTGCATTTGAGTTTGTATAAAACCTAGATATTACCACGAATATTACGTCCTTAACACTCGAAAGGTCGGAAGAATATTTAGATTGGAAACGATTAACAACAATTTATGTGTATATTGTTCCCATATGTGCAATCAGTTGAATCTCATTTACTCCATATGTTGATTTAATTCTAGGTTGAGGGAATCACAAAGGAAAGTTTCCGTGGAAATACCACGTGGAAATACTTATGTAGACAATACTTACATGTATTAATTGTAGTTCTTGATTAGCTGGCCACTGACCACCGTGTTTACTGTAATTAATTTTTGGATATTAGTTACATATTAACAGCATCTACCGTTCAATGCGAACATGTATAGGGCCAAATTCAGTCTTATCTACGTATCCCCATAAGTCATTACATACTCCGTCCAGACGAGATACCAATCCAAGTTTTCGTACAACAAAGTGAAGTAAATCTGCCATTGTTCAAGTCTACGGTGCATAAGCGAGGGGGGAATTGTTTCACATGTCCAGACGTTTTTGACCCATACATGTATCTATTGCTATTATTACATTTTCACAGAGACCTAACTATATTCAACAAGACAGTCACGGTCACGTCAAGAAGGGCCGCACCACACTGGTATTGAACAGTGTCTATTTGAGGTAGAATGTGCTTCGTGGTATCTGAAGCATGGGAGTGGCCCTCGCTGTGGGCAGATCATCAATACAAAAAAAACGTGTACGCATCGTGCATAAAATGTCTAGACATGTTTTACACACACATGCTATTGCATTGTTCCTTGTTTTATTGCCAGTGGTTCCAATTCCACAGCTCCTCTCTGCCTCACCATTGTGTTTGTACAATCGCAGAGTCCAGGGTGTAGCTTAATGGTGTAGTGCAGCTGCTTGGATCAAAGGAGAGGATGATGAACATCCTGCTATACAGACATGTTTGGGCAATACATCTTCCATGCACAAGGTCGATGGCAGTATGCGCCTACACGTAATTACGTGAAAATACTGGCGAGTTGAAGATACCTCGTATTACCTGTTTTTCAGACGTCCTCATATAAAGTGAACGGTCTTTATGTGTGATGTTCAAACATATTAATATCCCTGCTTGTGTAGTGTGTTTGTTAAGAAATACTTCTAAATCTCAATCATGATGATGGACCATGGGCCATCTCATCTTGTATTTTCCGAGGACGAATTTTGTGTTGCCATTTCAAGAAGGCTTAATGATTTGATGTCAGCTACATAGACACTTTTCACACAAACACATACAAATACACGGACGCACACACTAAGGCATACGCACAGGGAGAGAGAGAGAGACCACTACAAATGTGAAAACGGAAGTAATTCAGATGTTGATTCCTTCGACATTTTAATTTAAGGTTCGGAACTCCATAAAATAAGTACGCCTATGCTTTCTCGTCTCTGACGTTTCCACAAATGTACTCTGTAAATGAGAAAACTAAAATTCCGGCCCTTTCATTACGGATCGAACTGAAGATAAGTACTCCGGAGCTCAGCGGATCGGCTTGTAGTCTGGCTTGTAGAAAATATATCAATGTAAGTGAAACATGATAATACATCGCCATTTATTGTTAAGTTAAACTCTTTACATGGGTGCGCTAATAATATGTTACCACAAAAATGGAATATTATCAGCTCCTATGAAGGATAAATACGTACCCATCTGTCCTACTATAAACAAGCAATAAAGCGTCGTGGTTTTAAAGCGATATTGACGTGATCGACATGACATAAACAGCAGCAGATCCTGCCTTCAGATAAACCATACAAATCTCTGAACAGTAGGAAAACTGAAAACAAAACTCGTTTTGCAATCATTAAAGTGTCCACTAGCTTGGACGCCCTGAAAGGTGTGGCGACGTCTCAGTGGAATAGGAACACGAAGATCACAATACCCTCCATGCATTCAGGATGATATAGAAAGCTGCTGTTGTAAGTGAACTTAAAACATCAAGATGGGTCCTGGCAAAGCCGGAGTAACTTAACATTATTATGTTTAAGGAGCCGCTTTTAACACTAAAGTGTGCGAGAAAGCAAAATTAATTTAACAAACAAGTCATTCTGAAATAGTGCCAAGCAAATGAAACTCCTACAGATTTTGGCATGCCAAGGTGTGCAGCATGTAATTAAATATGTTTGCAAATTCTGCTTGCTTAACCTTCATAATCACTTCCATTTTACCCTCTGCAACGAAATATTCAAAGTGCACTTCACTTATTCAGTTAACTGAATTAACCATAATTATGTCATGTCTCTTAATGTAGGCATGAGTTCATGAGCATGAGGCATATTGGGGCTAACGTCTCCTTTTTCTCTGCACACACTTGTTTTGGCAAGGAAACATCGCTGGAAAGAAGTGTCGACTGCATGTTATCTCACTGAATCAAATCAGGGTGTTTTCAATAATGCATAGTTGCCCAAACGTGATCATGAGATTCCATCGCATTGCCTTTACTGGAGCATGACAAGACTTACTAGTTTTTCAATGCTTGAAATGAACCGGTCGAAAGATTCAGATGGGTTATCATGAAGTAGATGTGGGATGAACTGTGAGGAGAACCACACACACTAGATGCCATAGAATATTTAACCATAACTACGTTATACTATATGAATGCATCGTAAGTAACTTCTTACTTCATGCAGATCAATGTTGTTGAATAATAGCCAAACCTACAACTCTACGATTAATATGGTTCTTGGCGGTGACGAGCTTGACCAACATATCTATGCTTAATGCGATGTAGTACAGAGTGTGTAGTTTGGACATGGGGCCAACATATGTAAACGTTATTATGTTTAATGCCAGCATGGAGACCAAATTGAGGCATGAAATGTTGTCGTACTTTCCTTATTGTTTAGAGTGCAGCTTCAAAGAATTGGTATTCCCATCTCCGTTTCAGATATTGTAGTCTGTCTGGACTAAGTGCTATACACATTGATTGCTCAACTTTGAGGGTCACGGTATACCCAAAGGCTATAAATAACTTCCAAATGGACATTAAGTGTAAGACGTGCAGTTCCTATTATAATGTCCTCTTTTGTAGGTGGAGAAATGGGCAATCAGCAGCGGTAAACCTGTCCTCCTTGGGGTTGTTTAAAACATTAACCAATAACAGACCGCTGCATCTACAGCTGTGGAGACACTCAAAGCAGTGTGTTCAGTTTGTACATCATAGATCTTCAACCGATGTTTCTTCAAGATTCTGAGAAAACACATTGCCACAAATATACTTCAACGTTTCGACTGTGGAGAGTAAACAAACTGTACCAATAATTATTGATCTTGTGTCAGATCCTTGTTTGTCATTTCGGAATTTAAATTCCAGTTGGAAGATCAACAGCACTTCACTTCACTTCCTTAAGTAATGCTCAATGCCCTTCAAGCACACCCGGCGTAGCATTGAAATGATTAGTTTTTTCTACTTTACATTAAAACTACTACTATTGGGAAATAGTAATTTTAGGGAATGAGGATATTCCACGGGGAGAAAAAATTTTCTTCGAGTTTGCTCGTTCGCATTCCATGGTATGACAAACGACCAAAATGTTAGATTTCCGTTTTTCTTGCTGGACTGGTACAAGTGAACTCGTTGTTCGTTTGTCGAGATCTCTTTATGGTTAAGATTTCTTATTGCAGGATATATAGATCTTCTATTGGTCAGTTGATTGAGTACCGACACACAGTGGTATTTAGGGGATAACTATACTGTGCTTGACGAATTGGGGATGTTATATAACCGCAAATTTAGTTATAACGTTATATTTGCGACTATATAAACACCGGTATACGTCCCCAATTCTTCAAACACTGTACAAGTATCCCTATTCTAATTCAAATCGTTTACACCGTTTTTCGTGAAACGAATTCATTATCTAAATCAGGTCAAAGTTCCTGTAGGTCAGTGGTTAATAATACCACTCCTTGAACGTAACAAACGCCAGACAAATTAGTTCCCTCCAACACGTTTGTTATGTGCACACTGACTAAATCTGACACTGATGAATAAATCATAGCGTTTCAGTTAAAATGAATGGAATCAACATGAAACGGCCTTCTGGTTGGAAACAAGCGGGCAGCTGAAAATGATAATGGCCCTTTGATTCCTTACCGACGGACCATTAACAGTTCTGTTGTCGACTGACGTCACAGAGGGTGACGTCACTCTCCATAATGATATCATAAATCTTGTTCCATGATCTAACATTTTTGGGTCAACAGCCCGTTGCGAGTAAGTTGTTGGATCTTACAACTAAATTTATGGTAATGTTATGTCTTTTCTTTTTTAACTCAAATTGCATCCATTTCTTTGTGGGATATGGGAGTTAATTGACCCTGGGGGCTTCTGCAAATGACAATGCCTGGAAACCCAGAGTTACCACAATGGTGTAGGTACATGCAAAGCTCTTGGTGAGTCGGCTTTCAAATTGCGAAAGTATATGTTGATTATACGGTCGGAAATTTATAGCACTGACCAATCAGAAGTCGTGTTACATGGAATTAGAGTAAGTGGCAGTGAAAGATATACATTTAATGAAATCATAGATTATCAACACAAATCAACACAATATCCAGTCCAATGTTCGATTCCGACTACACCCTGAACGTTTCCTTATCAATCAGTTGAAAAATATTTGCGGTGTTTGGTTAACATTACAGACGGTTTGTAAATTGAATGTCACAATCAAAGCACTTTCCAAAGTAGTTATGTTATTAGCTAAATGATCCCAAAGCTCCATTTCTTCCGAACGCCAGGTCAGTTTTCCCCATTGTGAGGCATCAGAGTTCAATTCTCTACTGGATTCCTATTGGATACAAACGTCCCACATAATGCCACGGCAAAGAATTGCGTAAAATACAACATGATGGAAAAGAAGGCAATTCAGGTAGGAAAGATCACGTCGGAAAGACGAGACTATGCCTCTCGTAAGAACGGGATAGGGTGGTCAGGCTAGCTGACTTGGTAGACGCACGTTATTGGTTCCCAATTGCGCAGATCTATGCTCATGCTGTTGATCACTGGAGTGTCTAGTCCAGACTCGATTATTTACAGACCGCCGCCATATAGCTGGAATATTGTTGGGTGCGGCGTAAAACTAAACTCACTCACCCACTCCGCGAGGAATGGTTCATTGTGACATATATATCCCGCGTGAAGACAGAAAACACATATAATGGAAGGAAGTATAGAGCGACCGGAATAGCTGCCCATTGTATGTTAAAATCGTCTGGCGTTAAATGTTAAATGCCCAGTTCAGTCATACATCTACAAATGCACGTCAGTATTTTTCTTTCCTAGCCAAAGTGCCAAAACAGGTTTTCTCGAAAACCAGTGATACCGCCTTTACGAAAGCCCTGCAGTATTCAACAGGGGTCACTCTCACGTCAGGAACGGTCAGTCAACAATGACATAAGGTAACTTACTATGTCGGTAAGCGAACAATCAGTCTCCAAGCATGCTTGAATCAGAACATACTTTTCGTCGCTGTTATAAGGTATGAACATGTTGCAAAGTGTGTCTAGGCCGGGCAGATGTCAATACAAAAGTATTTCGTGTCGTTCATAAAATGTCCACACATAATAATTTTCTCCTTTGTTTCACTGCGACCAAACTTCACAACGCGTTGATTAAATCGTTAAGACAAGAGTGTACCTGTTTATATCATAGTAATGGATGAAGAACAGCCAGCTATATGGTCACGTTTGTCTTTGTCGAACTTTATGCCTCGATGTATCTGCATATGAGAGGTGTAGTAAAATATATTTGAACTTGTGAATTTTGTCTTATTGTTTGAAACACGTGATTAAATGAGATTTAGAGATCGAACATCTGGTCCTTCTGTTTACCCCATTCGAAGCAAATATCACCGACAAAAGCCCTGGCCAGTGAACGATGCAATCACGTGTTCAGTTGGGCAGGAAACCTAGTGGCATGATTGTGCATTTCCTAATTCAGTAGAAAAGTAACTTTAGTGGCATGAGGAGTATTTATTATTAGGGCAGTTGTGTGAAAGTACAGAGATTCCAGTGCTCATAAGTAAGGAACAGGTTTCAAAAATAATTGTTCAACACCGATAAATCATAATGCCCTTTTGATGATACATTCATGAACGTCTCCAGAAGCGGTTTACACGTGATATATAGGGCAAACGTTCATTGTATGATTCTGAATTTATGAGCCAGTCGCTGCAAGTATAACACTGCAGCAATTATTACACCTTGCCACTCATTGTCAAAAATGGTAAAACCTTTACATAACTGCACCAATCAGAATTTTGGAATATTGCCATATTTTGCAATGTAAAGTATTTTATCTACATCTACATACCCTCGCTGTTCTCTGGACACGTCATAAAGCGTCCAGGCATAAATTCGTCATCAGGTTAATGGATACTTAAACATCACAACCCTGCCTTCATACAAGCCATGCAAATCTTCAAATAGTTGGAAGAATAACCAGAATATTTCTTAATCGATGTGGCTTCAAAACACCGAAAGTAAAGACATAAAGTCAAACCACAATGACTACATTTTACGCTACGTGGAAGCAGAAAACTGCTATTTATTTGTGAGTAATTAAACTGGGAACCTCCATCACACGCTTTGACACAACCCCAACGAGTAAACACTTCAGTTTTTATATAAGCTGCCTTGAACAACCTGAAGTGAAGGAGCAAGTACAAATTAATTTGATAAAGCACGAAGTGTTTTGTGTGTAATTATAAAGTAGCATTCTATTTTCCCAAGAGATTTGTTTGATATTATGGCATGAAATATCAGGTGTGTTACAGGATTACGAACATTCATTTAAATGATTTCATGGATCCATAAACCTTACATATTTATTCAAGCGATTCTCTAAAATAATCTTTGAAAATATCCCATTTAGAGAACATTTTCAAGAAACATCATTCTCTTTGCTTCACACAGCCTTTTCTTAAACACCCTTTATAACTATACACGTCTCAAAAGGACCGTTTTTCAAATTATTGACGACATGGAAAAGGCAGGCATTTGGGGCCTGTTACACATGAATATAAAAACCTTTCCCTTCCAAATCCTATTAAGGAAGAATTTCCCTTATCGCCTCTGATAGATATCCTGCCAATTGTTGCTAGGTCACACGAGTCAACCACGTTTAAGTTAAAAGCCAGTTGAGGGTATTAAGGACTTTGTTTCTTTATGTAATTACAAACTCTCTCGTTTGCAGCATGCAAATAGCATAGGACAATGCTATCAATTACATAGAGCCTCACTATGTAAGCAATATTTGATGTTAATTTCCCTGTGTCTCTAAAATGGTTTTCAAACTAAATGAATTCACAAAGGGAAGTATGATAATGTTGTTTTCTCTGTGGTAATTGTGAAGAAAATTGTAAGAAATTATTGTTTGATTACACAGGCCTTCACGCCTAGGGTCATTATGACTTGAGAACAATCTTGTCACATTACCATGTCAGTGTTTCCTTTTCTAAAATGCCATAATATTGTTTAGGATCATTCACTTCAGATCCTGATCTGCCATTTCGGATTCTAATTCCACATGTTTAATTCAATATGTAATTTATACCACTGCGACACCCTAATTTAGCAAACTTGAAAACAGGCATGTTTTTCAAAATAATGCTTAACGACTTCAGACTGAAGTTATATAACATCACACGGCTGTGATAATTGCTACTTTTACCTCCTTCTCCCCGTTTGACAAGCTGTGATTTCAGGTGACGAGGATATTGCATGATGAGAACTAATGTCAATAAGCTTCTTCGATTTCCCTGTTCCCCCTTCCATTATGGAAAACATCCAGCAAGTCAGATTCCGTGATACGTCCTCGACATGTGCAGAAAATCATTACCAGTGCAACAGACCTGTTGTTCAGGTGCCCTTGTGTTGTGAATTGGTATCACTTACCTGTTTGTAAATAAAGCACTTGGCCATATGTAGAGACTTGTTGCTGCCATGAAAGCACAATGCCTTCACTAAGTTTGCAAGTGTAACATATTTACGCTGTCTCAATAAAAATCAGATTCTAGAGCTTTTGTTGGTTTGAGCCCCATTTGGGATTCCGCTCCCGCACTCTTAGAGTCAGGCACCTAATTGCCAGCATACGAAGTCTGTTGTTGTGAAGGTCATTGTGAATGAAATAGTGGTCGTTGTGGACTGATACGGAAGCTTACGAGTCGTGCAGCAAACTGTGTGAAGAAGCCTTCTCCATGATATAAATTCATATACATCCATATTTGTATATGTCCAACTGAATATGCATATATGTTTCACAGATTATGTTTAGTACTGAATCACCGATTCTGAATGTAAGAAAAACAAAATTCATACTTAAATGGGTTTATAACTAATATCATCATTATGATGTTATAATGTCAAATATTCAGCATTCCTGATATATCGTATATCGTAACATTGCGAAACTGCATTGTATCAAGCAAATTAACCTGTTCATCACCATATGAAGTTTTTGGCAGTGTGGTTTGTTTTCAAATATGATTAATACAGGTGGATTTCTCAGAAAGCAGTTTCATCGACTTTATGGATTTAGTCCTGCCAAAACACACCACTGCTATTTCACACGAGGTTATATCACTGCATATCACCTTATTAATATTCCTGTGCATGCACACGTTTGTTCCGTTTAAATGACGGTTTGATGCATAAACGTATGTTACTTTTTCCATCGCGTTTCTTTCAAAACAAAGTAGTTACACGTATATTACGTCGTTTTATATCCTTTAACCCTCGGAAAGCCAACTTAATACTAAACAGTGTATATTGTTTCCACGTACGCTTCGTCTGAAAGCACTGAAAGCTCATTTACTCCACATGTTATGTTAATTCTGAGCTGGGGGAATCCCAGAGGAATGCCTCATTAGAAATACCATGTGAAAAGACCTACGCAGACAATTCTTATGAATTGTAGTTCAGCTAGAATCAGCTAGCCACTGATCAACATGTTTCCTCTAATCTGAACTACAACATGACCTAGTTTAATTCTACTTCTACGTATCCACATAGGTCATTAAACGGGTGGTTTAATGGGGTAGTGCAGCTTCTTGGAGGTCATTAGTGTAATGGAATAGTGCAGCTTCTTGGAGGTCATTAGTTTAATGGAGTAGTGCAGCTTCTTGGAGGTCACTAGTTTAATGGAATAGTGCAGTGTTTTGGAGGCCATTAGTTTAATGGAATAGTGCAGTGTTTTGGGGGTCATAAGTTTAATGGAGTAGTGCAGCTTCTTGGAGGTCATTAGTTTAATGGAATAGTGCAGTGTTTTGGAGGTCATTAGTTTAATGGAGTAGTGCAGTGTTTTGGAGGTCATTAGTTTATTGGAGTAGTGCAGCTTCTTTGATCAAAGGAAAGGATGATGAATAGACATGTTTGGCAATACACCTTCAATGTACAAAGTCGATGGCAGTAAGCGGCTACTCGTAATGACATGGAAACAATGGAGATACATATACTACCCGCTTATCACACGCCCTCGTAAAAACTGAACTGGTGTTTATGTGTGATGTTCAAAATTATTACTATCCTTCTTTGTGTACTGTATCTGCCAAGAAATACTTCATGAGGGCACCATCTGTCCAAATAATAACAATAAAGTCTCGTGGTTTTAAACCAATATTGACGTGATCGACAGAACAAACAGACATTACATTCAGATAAACTGAAAACTGAAAAAGAAGATCTCGTTTACAGTGATATAAGTGTCCACCAGCTGGGACGCCATGATATTTAGGATGGGAACACGAAGACCATACCTGCGACCCTCCATGCGACCAGGGTACCAGAAAGCCAGCTGCTATTTACAACAGTAACGTAACTTGAAACCTCAATCACATCCTGAACATTATTAAGTTTAAAGAGCCGTCTTTACACGTACGTGTACGGGCAAGCAAAATTAATTTGACAAACAATTCATTTTGAAATAGTGCCACGCAAATGAAACTCCTATGGTAGTTCATATGTCAAAGTGTGTGGCGTGTAATTAAATATGTTTACAAATTAAGCTTGTTCAACGTTCATTCATCACTTTAATGTTATCCTCTGCCACGAAATATTAATTAAGTATTATTTATTTATTCTTCATTCAAAATAGATTTCGGTATTCAATTTACTGAATTAATCATAATTGGATTATGTTCCTTTTTGCCATTACTACCAGCATGAGGTATCCCAAGTAGTGTTAACCTCTCGTTTTTGTGTTGATGGAAACATCACTGGAAAGAAATGTCAACTGCATATTATCTCACTAGCTCAAATCAGGGGTGTTTTTAATAAACCATACTTACCCAAATGTGATGAAAAGAATCCAACACATTTGCTCTTACTTGAGTGTTACATTCATCAGTCGTTTTTCATTGCTTGAAGTGGACCCATCTGATGATTCAGATTGCTTAACACTGAGCAGGAGTGTGATTAAATGAACCAAGGACTTTACTATGAGGAGAACCACACAATGGATGTCACACGATATGGTATAGAGTGTGTATTTTGGACATAAGTGACACATATGCAAATGTGATTACAGTTTGATGCCAGCATGGAGACCAAACTGAGGCATGAAATGTTGTCGTAGTTACCTTTATGCTTGGAGTGCAGCTTCAAAGAATTGGAATTCCGATCTCCGTTTCAGATATTGTAGTCTGTCTAGACTAAGTGCTCTACACACTGATTGCTTAACTTTGTGAGTAAATCCGAAGGTTATAAATAACCTTTACATAGACATAGAATGTAAGACGTACAGTACCCAATATAACGTCCCCCTTTGTAGGTGGAGCCATGGACAGTCTTCAAGGTTTCCTATTCCATTATGTGAAAACGGGTAACATGTCAGATACCCGGTTTTCCTTCCAAGTGGAATATTACCGGAGAAAAGAAATCATAAGGTGTCAAATCAAGTATCCAGTACAATGTCCGATTCCAACTGCACCCTGAATCATCTCTCGGTGTAATCCAAGAAGCTGCAATACACGTCCACTGAAACCAATATGCATATATTCGTAATTACATTGATGTATCTATAAGAGAGAACGTCAGTGCAAAGGAATACCCAGTCTTAACTATCTTCAGAAACAAATCTGTTTGGTGTAAAGGGCAAAATAGTTGCAAAATGGATCACTGAAAACAGTAATGATGAACATATACACAAATACTCTGTAACGTGGTTGAAGACTTCAACTTTCCACAATTTGTTCTTTACGTCAGCAATATTGTAGCACCGCTTTGAGGTGCAATCGAGAATGATCCTTTCATCAAAACTGTAAAGAGCATTCGTCACGCAAGTTAAAGAATATCCGTGGTGTTTTGGCAACATATACACAAGGTATGTGAATTGTTAAATTAGTGGGGAAAAACCATTGAACTTCAAAAGAATTGGCACAGAAATGGTTTTCTGTTTATATCATTTACAGCAATTATGTAAACAAGTAATACTTTGGATGTTGATGCTAAGTGGCCTTTTGGGGGCAAACACTATGAAAAATGGTATCTTTCAACTATGTTTTTCTATCTCAAAATAAGTCCAGAAAATTTTATAAAATATTGAAAACATACAACTGAAGTGTATAAAACAGTAAATAATGTAAATTAAAACTGAAAAAATATGACATGACGTTGGAGCTTGGATTTCACTCCAGCACACAGAAAACGAGAAAATCAGTTATCTCCCCTTTGTTGACAGAATGGGAAGATTGTACTCAAACTAGAAGAGGCTATGGTTAGCTTCATACATAAAGGATTAAAATGACAGGCAAATGCTACAATTAAAAGAGAGGAGGAGGACTGAAGTGGTTCAGCTCAAATAATTACCCAAAAGAGCTTTGCACTGCGGTCGTTTAAGACTACGCACCAAGGTGATAAATGGAATATTCTATATCAAGATTAAAGAGAAAAAAAGAAGAATAAGCATGTTCTCTTGAACTGGCAACTTTATGTTATATGAGCAGAATTGAGTAAACCCCAGCGACTATTTATAGTATAGCTGAAATTCTTTATCTGATTTGAATCATAGCATATTTTTTAAAAGCGAAGTGAACTTTACTTGAAAAAATATATTGATTCGCTTACACAGCACTTATAGTGCATATTGTTAATGAAAAACACACCAATCTCCTTTTTGAAAGTGGAAAAACCGTTACCTTGTACAATGCACACAGCTACGTTCTGTCAAAATCGAGTCAAAACAATCCGGTGATCAACAGCATGGTATTGACCCATGCAACTGGGATGCAAATGACGTGAGCGAGCCTGGCCACCCGATCCCGTTAGTCGACAAACAGGCGTTTTTGAAGACCAAGTCAAACCCAGATCTTCATGGTTACTAGCCTACTTGTTAAAAGCTACGGGAAGGTTTGAATGTTAAGTATAACCAGTAGTGTCCTTTTCACTTTTTACCTTTGTATCGGTATTTTCTAAAATGAAATTACTAAGGGACAAAAACGTTAAGCATTTTGAATACTTTAATAGTAGGTGATGCATGCTTGATAATCATCCGTATTAAAAGTTTGCTCTGGAAACGAAAAGATTTCTGACTGACATAGGGATGAATATATATCATCCCATGGTACTACATGTCGTTAGGAGTAATTGTGATGAAATCATGTTAGTGTAAAACCTATTGCAAGCACCGTTGAACCAAAGCACATCTCAAATATTCAAGCCTGGACAAAACTCTTCAAACTATTGAACTTCCTTTACTCAGAATGTATTCTGTTAGTGATAAGGTTTGCTTGCAATAGCATTCTCACAAGCATGGTACTCAAAATAAATTAAACTATTCAGACTGTGAAGCCAAGGTTACCTCTGTCACTCCAATGAAAGGCCCTCGGTGTTCTTGGTCACCATCACTACAATTCAAGCTACCTGATATGTAAATTTAATCTTGTTCAGCTATCACTATCTCAATTTCAGAAGTCAGAGCTAAGTGCAATGCTTCCGAAAATGGTGGGTACACGGGGTCAGTTCATTCAGTTTGTAACAGATACTGTAGATCAACCCGAGAACATGGATTAACGCATTCCCATAACTGCTTGTCAAGCTTGCCGAGCTGTTGATGTGCTAAGAACTGATGGATCCAAATGGCCGTTACCATGCGATTCGTCCACACTTTACTGAATCAAATTGCTTGATGTTTTGAACATCTCGTGTATAATATGATATGAATCGCTAAATTGTATCATTCTCAGTATTGAGTTATGTCACCTCCATGGCTATGATCACACTGAATCCCAGACCCAAGTCTGTATTTGCATCCACTTACGATTTTGCGAGCTGCCAGATAAAGAAGTACAATGGCGATACTGATTTCGACAAACCACATATATAAGGTTCACCAGAATCGGTTACTTACACAGATTCATAGTCACGTAGAAGGCAGCTGGTTGCAATTAACAGATAATATTTCACTGGAAATATGTATATTGTGAGAATTTGTCACCCATATGTTGACATGAAAGTTCCGTCATGCATCAACTGGTCCTGTGTATTTTAATTGGTTCCGTGAGATTACAGCAGAAACATACTGCTCGGCTGTGGATTTCAATCTTTAGCAATACACTGTTCTTCAGGTAAACATACACCTAGTGTCATGGACAAATTCCCAGAGAGCACGGGCACCATTTAGTTTCTTAACTTTAGTTTTCTCAACTAATATTGGCTTTGGAGATAGCCGTTGCAAGTATACTACCACGCGTAAAGCCAAACTCTTTGCCCGGGAAACAATAAACAGACATTTTAATATCTTGGTGCCCTTAATAACCTACTCTCTCTAAATCAAAGTTATGAATGAATGTGTGCAAATTAGTTTTCGGGATATGGACTGTAATTTCAATTGTTAGAGCCTTACCTTCGGATACCATACACACACACACACACACACACACACACACACACACACACACACACACACACACACACACACACACACACACACACACACACACACATACACACACACACACACACACACACACACACACACACACAAAATAGATTGACATAGAACAGCTTCGCCTAGCTTACCCTTGAAAATAGAAAATACATACTCTGAAAAGTCTTTTATCCATGCTTTTGTCCAAATTATGTGACCTTTCCAGCCCAAGTAGTGATAGTTCCTTGTGTCCCCTTTCAGGATATGCATAAAGAGTTGTCTGAGTCTTAATGTGAAGTTTGTAAAATTACAAATTTCTCGATGAAAAATTAATTTGTTTAACTTTTAACTCCAAAATATCACTATACAAAACGTTATTTGATCTTACCAGATCATAGTAGTACCTCGTGTTGTGTGTTAAAATATACATGCAAAGTACATTTAACATTTTATTTGTGTCTTATTATTGTGTCTTATAAAATTGCCCTTTTCAATTTTTACCTCAAATTAGGACTTTGGATAATAGTATTTCACTTTTCTAACCCATTTATTGGTAGTGCCTTGAGTTTAGCTTTTTGCCTCAAAATGAGATTTTTTAAAACCATTCACTGTAAATGTCAATGTCAATGTCAACCTTTTACCCCCAAAAGTAGGACTTACCATTGGATTTCAACGGAGAGCCTTTTAGTGCTCATTAGTTATTACTTATGCATGGTGAAAAAAATTAAAATCAATTCTGTCCCAATTTTTTTATGTTTTGTCACATTTTGACTGGACTATTGATCCTCCCATCAAATTGTAAAGAGCATTGTTAAAGAATACGCAAGTTAAAGAATATCAAATACACGACAACATGCAGACCACTTTACAAACTATTTACCTCGCTTTTCGCAAAATAATCCCATGTCTGTTCGTTCTTCTTTACGACAGTTTAGTTTGAGTTAAGTGATTTCTTTACTGAATTCCTCCTGGATACAAATGGTTCCTCGTCATACCACGGGAAAGAGCTGTGTAAAATACAACTTAATGAAACTGATAGTAATTCCGACAGGAGAGATCAAGTCAAAGTATTTTGGTTCTAATCCCTTAATATAATTTGCTAAATGTCGGATAATCCTGTGACTGAAGACGTGGATGAATGGTGATGTGATCGTGAAGAGGACACGATGTCGACACATCGATGATGTCGATGATGGGGCCACAGAAGGTAACTTAAAGGTATTTGTGGTTCATTTGATACAGTTTTTACAATCAGCTTGAAATGATGTACGTATGTTATAAATTAGTTAATGGCACTTGACCCATGTACATTACATCTTAACAAATTAGTCATTCTCGTATATCTAAATAATCCTTGTATATGGACGTCAACTAAGAAAATATAAGGCAGTTCCATTTCCAGAAGCAAATCTGCAACACACTTTGTATAGACCATTAATTATATAGGTTATTTATGTCACTTCATCGTTTCTGGTCTTCTCTTAAGAACTAATTAAGATCGGTCTGGATTATTTATGAAGCTTTAAGTTTCTGAACTGTTCCCAAATATATTCATATATATCTAAGCTATTTTGTCCCATTTATTCTAATCACTCACAACACGCTTGGTCTCCATTATATGTAGATCTGTAGATATCGATTATTCCACTGGCGTTTAGCTTGTAACTGTTCTCTTACGAGACTATCTATATATATATCTATAATTTTGGATCAGCGGGATGTGATTACGTAATGTTTCCGTGCTTCAGTTGAATTTTGAAAGCCAATGTATTAACAGTGTAGGTATAGTCATGTCCGGGCCCATCACTGATGCTTAACAGTAGCTTTTGTCGCGCTGTTCATCTGTATATATTGATATGCTAATAAATGAACTGGATTTGATTATTGTTTTAATGAAAGATTAATGCATAGAGGTTTCACACTCACTAAATGGTGTTTATATCGAAATAATTCTGCGACATCACTTTATAACTGCTCTCTAAGTCCCTCTATTTCCCGGTAACACTGGAAGAATTTTATCGAAATACTGAATGGAGAGATATTTCATGGGAAATGGTTAATAACAACTATTTGCTAACTGTATAGCTTACTTGCTATACACATGTTACACTGCAATCGTATAAAACGACATCTAGTAAATATGGCATGTTATTTTAAGTCGAGGAGATCCTTAAGCACTGCGACGTGGTAGTCTAGTGGTTAAGGTGTTTGCTCATCACGGCAAACACTCAGATTGGATTCCCTAATGGATGCCAAGTCTGGAGCCTTTTACTGGTGTCCCCCTCCGTGACATTGCTGGAATGTTGCACAAACAAAACTCATTCAGTCCTTGAGGAATGGTTCTATGTAACATAAATACCCACTGTGAAAGCAGGAAACACGTATAATATATGTATTACGATGTGTAGAGCGATAGGAATAGCAGGCCATTGACCAACGGTGTTTCAACAGTAATCTATTTTCAGTCGTCAGTTGCATCTTAGTAGCACCTGGCGTTAAATGTGGAGTTAGTACAGTCATACATCTAGAGATACACGTCAGTAATTACATTTTTTCGAAACAAAATGTCAAACCAAAAGGGTTTTTTTAGAAAAACAATGTAAAGTAAGTCTGGCGTTCCAGATGTCTGCTATGAAAAAACGTCTGACATGTGACGGGAATATGGTTCGTTGTAACATCGATATCCCGTCTGAGGACAACAAAACACATATAATGTTTATATCCGTATAGATCGACCAGAATAGCAGGCCAGTGGTCAACGGTGTTTGCACAGTTATCTATTTTTAGACGTCAGTTGCATCTTAATATGATCTGGCATTAACTGTCTACGGCCCAGTTCAGTCATACATCTACAAATGCACGTCAGTATTTTTCTATCATAGCCAAAATGCCAAAACAGTATTTTTCGAAAAACAAAGTTAAATAAATCTGGCATTTCCGATGTCTGCGGTGACCAAACGTGTGATCTGTGAAAGGAATATAGCACATTTCCAGACGTTGAACACTACCTTATTCCATTATAATATCGCCTTTACGGAGAGCACTGCAGTATTCAACAGGGGGTCACTCTCACGTCAGGAACGGTCAGTCACAATTGACATACGGTACCTTACAATGTCGATACACGAACAATCAGTCCTTCGGCATGCTTGAATCAGAACATACTTTAGGTCGTTTTAAGGTAGGAACATGGTCAATATTTGCGTCTAGTCAGCACCAAGGGCAGATAATCAATGCATGATGTTTTAGTGTTGTGCATAAAATGTCTAGACATAATTGTTTTTCCATTGTTTCACTGAGACCAGTTCAAATATCCAAACTCTTCACAAAATGTCCGGAACACGTTGATTCCATGTACGATACGAATGTGGAACAATATTCCCACAGAACTAAGACAACCAGATTCTTTAACAGGTTTTAAATTGAAAATTAAAATTAAAATACCTTTTGCCCCACCTTTGTTTTCGTCTGGTACAAGGAAACTTAACATCATTCTTCACACAAAAGTACAATACAAGTCCACTAAATTACTATTTATTCAGGAATGATCAGATGCTTCTTGTACTTGTGGTTGTTCTTGTGAAAACACATGGTATTACCTTTCAGAATATATACAACGCAGCGTAAAGAATCGTTTCTAAATGTAAATACTGTCGTTAAACATCGCACGCCCATTAATTTAGATTTATTGTTGTTTGGCCATGCTACTCTGTCACTTCATGAACATGTACATAGATATATTATGTTGTCAATGTTTTTATATTGTAAATATGACATACAACTTCCTGGAGAGGGCGCTCCTAAGTTGGATAACTTGTACCCAATGGATTTTATTTTCGAATGAGCTATGTTTAAAACAACATGTTGTTTAAATCGCTGAAACTAGGATGCAGTTGTTTGAAGTAATTGATGAAGAAGACGGACGACCAGCTATACAGTCATGTCTTGTCAAACTTTATGCTTCAGTGTACATTGTATCTGAGTATGAGCTGTGCAGTAAAATATATTTGAATTTGCGAATTTTGTCTTATTGCTTGATAAACGTGATTAAATGAGATTCAGAGATCGAACATCTGGTCCCTCTCGTTGAAATCTGTTTACTCCATTCGAAGGAAATACGATCGTTGTGCTACGTTGGACAGTAACACAAAGTAGTAACATGATAAAAGGGCCAGAAAACCCAATGGCATGATTGTGCGTTTACGGTTTTAGTAGAAAATAAACATAAGCGTCGTAAGGATTATGTTTTTTAATCATGACAGCTGTGTAGAAGTGCAGGTATCCCGCTGCTTGTGTAGTTGACTCAGCACAGATAAATTACAATGTGCTTTTGATGAGAGAGATAGATAGAGAGAGAGAGAGAGAGAGAGAGAGAGAGACAGAGAGAGGAAGAGGGATTTTGTAATAGTAATGATAGAATGAATATATGTTGGATATATTGCTGGTGACGTCATGACAATCCCATGTCGTCACAATAGTGCCAAAGAATTTCAATATTGATACTATACACCTTTGAACATAAGAAGGTGTAAGAGAATTTACTAAATATAACACTATTTACGAGGTCTGTACATTTCCGCAACGACTAACAGGAGAAGAACCCTTTGGGAGATTTGGTACTTTATACCTTAATGCAAGTACCAACACTGCATCAAGTATGACACGCTGCCAAACACTGTCAAAAAAGGTAAACACTTTACATAACTGCACTAATCAGAATGTTGGAATATCGCCATATCTTGCAATGTAAAGTATTTTATCTACATCTACATACCCTCGCTGTTCTCTGGACACGTCATAAAGCATCCAGGCGTACACTCGTCATCAGGTTAATGGACACTTAAACATCACAACCCTGCCTTCATATAAGCCATGCAAATCTTCAAATAGTTGGAAAATTCGAAAAAGCCAGCATATTTCTTAATCGATGGCTTCAAAACACCGAAAGTAAAGACATAAAGTCAAACCACAATGACTATGGTTCACGCTACGTGAAAACGAAAAACTCGAAAAAGCCCGAATATTTGTTAAATTGATCAACATATCCTGGGGCTTCAAACTTCCGAAAGTGAAGAGGAAAAGTGAAAGCACGAGAACCGTATTTCCCGCTACGTGTTCAGGTACACAGAAAACAGATGCTATTTATTTGTGAGTAATTAAGCTGGGAACCTCCATCACAAGCTTTCACACATCCCCAAAGAGTAAACACTTCAGTGTTTAACAGGCCTGCCTTAAACTACGGGAAGTGAAGGAGCAAGCGCAAAGTAATTTTATAAACCATTGCCAAAGTGAAACTCGGTTGAAAGGTCAGCGTGTTTGTGTGTAATTAAAAAGCATCATTCAATTATCTCAATAGTTGCGTTTGATATTATGTCATGAAGTATTAGGTATGTTACAGGATTACCAACATTCATTTAAATGACGTCACTGATGCATAAATGTTACATATTTACTAAGGAAATTCTAAAAAAAACCTCTCAAAAATCCAGGTTGAGGACATTTTCAAGAAACATCATTCTCTTTGCTTTACGTAGCCTTGTCTTAAAAATCATGTAGAACCATACACTTCTCAAAAAGAGCGTTTTTCAACGTATTGACTATATGGCTGGAGAAGGCAGACATTTTTAGGCCTGTTACATGTGAATATAAAACCTTTTCTCTTCCAAGTCCTATTAAGAAAAAATTAGCCTTATCGCTTATAATAGATATCCTGCCAATTGTTGATAGATCACACGAGTCAACTATGCTTAGGTTAAAAACTAGTTAAGGGGATTAAAGATTTTGTTTCGACATGTAATTACAAACAGCATGAGATAATCCACATGGGTTCAGCCTCTCGTCAGTGTTGATACACTGGCAAGCAAATAGCATTGGATAGTGGTATCGATTGCATGGACGCTCACTATGTAGGCGTCATCAGATGTTATTTTCCTTATCTGGCTATTACTTTCCGTTTGTAGAGGAGGATTCAGTGGCAGCAATACAACGGTGGGTTACAACACAACAGGTGGGGCCTGCACGCGAACCTTTGAATGTTACTAGAAACTCGAACAAGAGCCCTTCACAGTCAGCAACTCTGGTCAGCTCACCTTAGTATAAATTAAACTGGATGTTTCGAGCTTTTATGAGCATAATGGGTTTACACCGCGCGCATGTGTGTGCGTATGCGTGTGATTACTGTTCATCTCATCATGGGGAAACACTGCGGGATGGAATAATGTTATTCCAAAGAACCTTCAATGAAAGACTATTCCAGTCTCCACTTTAGATACTGTAGGCTGTCTAGACAAACGTTTGTGCGAGTGCTGTGCTCGTTGAATGATTCAATCCAAGGTTCACTGTGTACACAAAGGTTATATATCTTCCAAATGGGCATTAAATGTAGAGCTTGCACTGCCCATTAAATGTGGATATGGGCAATCTTTAGGGTTAAGCGTGTCTACATTGTTTATGGTTTATTGAGGTTAAGCATTAACATGTAGCAAACTATTGCAAATAGGCATTTGGAATATTAACCAGGATCCATTTTCCATCTCTGTCGGGGAATCTCGTGATGCAAAGCAATACCTCCATTATTCGAGTGAGTGGGCTGTAATTTGCCGTCGGTGATAGGAGCCACTCACAATGAAGATCGATTAACATGGAACGAAACATATTCTATACCGTTTGAAGACAAAGAGTGACATCCAAACGTATGCTAAACGGACATATAATATAGGAGACACTTGTCATTCTGGTATCATCTGAAAAATAAGTTCAAAAGTAAAACCAACTGTCTAAGTGGCTGGCATTACAAACCACGTTGACACTTTTCACCAACACCCGGTGTCATCACTGATTTCCAAAGATTCATTCATGTAATATTTATGGGCACGGTTTCGGTAGATAATCGAGACTGGTTATTATCTGGCCATTACCTTTTCATCATTGTATGACCATATGGTAGCCACATGGATACAACACCTAGCTGTGGGTACAGCAACGTGCAGTAAACTTGGACTGTACTGTTACTATGTGTTCCAGTCCAACCACCTGTCAATGGATACTCCTTTAGGACGAGCGTGCCACAATACCTAGTGGCAGCAAGAGTTGTTACTTCCCGGAGAGTTGAGATTGATCATACGATGTGACGTTGAGATAGACATCCGATGATCGAGGGAAACACATACCAGCGCCTTGAGCAAGCACTGGTTGCATGGCTGTGTGCGCTCTATAAAACAGACATCCCATATTAATGTTGAAGAATATCGACCTTGACAGCCGGGCTGAATTCCAGTCAACTATGTCATTCCAAGACACAAAACAATGATGTAATAATGAAGAAAGTATAGTACACCATAAACCGAAGTACCGCATTCTGATTTGGTTATGGTAATTGTGAAGGAAATAGTGAGTGTTTATTCATTCTTTGATGACACAGATCTCAAGCGAAGATTCATCATGATTTGAGAACACGATTGTCACATTATTTAGTAAATGTTTCCTTCTGTAAAGAGAGGGAGAACTGGTAAAATGCCGTTTGGGATCATGCCATTTGAAAATTATATTATATGAAGTATAATTCAATATGTAATTTATGCCATTGCGACTCCCTAAGGTAATAACTTAAAACCCGGTGTGACTGTTCACTTTCATGGTTAACGACTACCAGACTGAAGTTATATAACATCACACCGCTGTGATAATTGCTACTTTTACCTCCTACTTCCGGTTCTGCAGGCAGTAACTGGAGGGGACGAGGACATTGCATGATCAGGACGAATGTCAATAAGCTTCTTCGATTTCCCTGTTCCCCCTTCCATTACGGAAATCATCCAGCAAGTCAGATTTCGGGGTTTTTTCTGGTCAGGTACAGAAAATCATTGCCAGTGCTCCAAACTGTTTTTGAAGTGTCTTTCTCTATGTTACAGATTGTTTTCAGCGTCTGTTCATACATCATCTGGCTACAAATATTGACTTACTACTGCCATGTTTACAGATTATCGTTACGTAATTGTTTAATATTACATCGGTAAATATATTGTATTCCAAATACATCGTATCATGTGCTTACTGAATCACATTAATGAGTGAGTGAATGGGATGATGATGATGATGATGATGATGATGATGATGATGATGATGATGATGATGATGGTGGTGGTGGTGGTGGTGATGATGATGATGATGATGATAAAAAAGTCACGTAAACCAATCGTCTATGTGATTACATTCGCACGTTAGTGGTGATTGCATACGTAAAGTGACAGAGTCATTACTTCCTCTTTCACCAAATCAACTTTTCATGTCAGTAACTCTTGATATGGGGTCAGAGGTACAATCGAGCATGATCTTTCCATCAAAACCGCAGAACGTGTCACGCAACCCATGCTCAAACGTTTGTGATTACTACAACAAAATCTAAGCCTTTGTAGAGCTTTCAGAAACGTTTTATGGTGTGAATATTGAAAACACATTTTCAAATTTGACGCTTCATTGGCTGGTCTAGACCTGTTGACCGATGCAGTTCCCCATTTTGACACATACCTTCATGTTCTGGTCCAATCAACATGTTTCTTTACCACCTTTGGTCATATCTTCATAGCTACTTATATACATATATTTTACCATAGATGTCGACGAAAACAGAGGAAAGAGATAGTCCTTTTAGCAGAGAGTGTTTATGACTACTGCAAGGACATTGTCTTAATATCAGTTTGACCTTGCAAAATACTTGTTTCATTCTTTTGCGTTCATTTTACATGGAATTTGTCTTCTGGTGTCAATTTCATTTTTCTATGAGGACATACCGCCTACCCAAATCTATATTGTATCTACAAGTATCTTCACATGTCAAACAAAGAAAGACCCCTGCAGTGAAAGTGAACTTTACTTGGTAGTCAACGTAGTGGCCTCAGCCTGTTCCTGAAGCAGAAAAAAGGCCTGACATTCCATTTCCTGATTCTCAAGAAAGCAATCAAACTTCTTTCTCTGTCTATTCTTTGATCTCTGTTACGTCCTCAGTCAACTTTCTAAATAATGCATGCATCAGTTATTCCATCTAATTATGGTACGTAATTAAATTCAAGTGCTATAATAGGTCTTAAAAGTAAGAAGTATATTGCTGTTCTCCTCGCTACCGCATATGTCTTCATTCAAATCTTTATTTACAGTTACACGCCATACAAATGTCCAATATGCCCCAGGTGGCAAGTAATCTTAAATTTCCGAAAATTGGCTGGAAATAGGTAGACGCCAGTGCCTAATCTGTCCAAAGTTATTTAAGTGAATGTAAATAGTATTCATCGTGAGACACACTTGACTGTAGCACAGCTTTGACTAGATTGTCGGATAGGAATGGCACCAGACATAATACCGTAGGGAAAATCCGAGGAAAAACAGAGTCATAAACGAGGGACCATGATTTACACATGGAAGGTCAATTGTGAGTAAGTAAGCTGTCACACAACCCGAATCACTAGTGTAATATAACTGCTTTATCTTATAAAATTACACATGTGATAGAAGGAATTAAACATTGTATGTGTGACGAAACGGATTGGTGGCTTATTTTCATGATGCCTGCACAGTTGATTAGCGATAACCAATGAACTCAGCCAGGATAGTTTCTCTTTTGGTAAAATAAAATGTTGGATCAAACATCAAATATGACTACACAGTTAGAAAAGGCCATTTTTCATACGGTGTATTTATTTCACTTCGACTTTTCATGGCTGCTGAAAAGAACCGAAGGATTGATTTCAGGGGAGAGACGGGGTCGTCCTAGCCACTACACCTTAAGGCGGTTTCGAGCATGTAAAAGGCAAAAGTAAACGCAGCTCACTTTATGGTTCCAAATGTATTTGTGAATCAGTATCAAATGGTGATGATGATAAGTGTCCATTAAATCTTTGGCCACGTAGTACCCTCAGAAGGTTTGGTATTATGTTCATATTCAATGCCACAGTGGCAGAAACCATCTCATTGTATTTTTATAACCCTGCATGCTACGACCTTTCTGTTTCTTGTGCTGTAGAGACATGTCGGATACATGTCTGCGTCACAACTGTACATGTATCGTGCAGCTGTTAACAGAAAGAAACATACACTCATGGTAAAGACAGAATTGTACAATCCACTGCTTACAGACTCTCAGATAATGATAGATTCAGAGCCTGTACCGTCCATGTGCAATAAGGGACGGTTGATGCAGGTTGTTACAAAATGGCGACCACATTACGCCACAGTAGTGAAAAGGAAAGTATTGAATACTGTGATGCCTTACATTCTTTATTTAAAGTAGGAGAATACAAGGTGATATTTTGTTTTATTCAGTCCGAACGCAGGGGAAACTATAAACCATTCCTTTGCGTTTGACCTGAAGACCAGTCTAAGTAAATGTAGTCTCTGTACTAACAAACTAACAAAAGCTAATAGGAGGTCGTGTCAGGTAACCTTTGAACGACCTATCAAACGCGAGAAGGCAGAACGGATTTAACCAGTCAGGCAACGGCTACTGTTTAGGGTTTGGAAAGACTTTTAAAAATCGCTAGTAACCGACACCGATCATGCTATAAACGCATAAAATCCGCATAAAAGACAGGTGTTTGACCTTTGGTATATATGCATAGGGCTCTCTGGTGACGTGGATACCATGTGTACTATCCGGTAGCGATCGTATGGAAAATAGCATTCCGAATCGTTCGGATACAAACCTTTCCGAGGTAATGTTTCAAAATATGTATGTTTAATGTAGACTTTCGTGATTTGGTAAACTGTGGTCAGTCTCAAAAGGCTACCTGACGCGACCTCCTATTAGGTTTGTTAGACTCAGTGGTGGAGTGTAACGAAAAGTACGGAGACTATGTTTACTTAGACTGCCTTGAAGACAAATCTTAAACAGTAGTTTTACTGATCGTGCGGAGCAAAAAAATATCCAATCTTGACTATCATCAGAAGCAAATTCAGTTTGGTGTAACGAGAAACCATGTCCTTTCATACGTTATCCATAGTTTCGTATCATCTCATGCTCTCTCGAGTATCATCTTATCTTTGTAAAACATTTTAATATTAATGAATACATTTTGAAAGCACTGAGTAAATTGCGTCTAATTACTCGCGATATTCGCTAAAACAGTAACAGAAAAAATCGGTTCAGAACAATCTTAATATACCATGATGATTAGAAACAATCCTACATTAAATGCAGTTATGGAGAAATGGAGAATTAGAGGAACAGGAACAACTCAGGGTGACCTAGTTTTCGATTTTCAAAGAAAGACTACACCATGGCTTGGAAACATTAAATTCACCACGTTCTACATGTAAATATAAAACCTCTACCTTCTAATCCCAAGAAGAATGTATTAACTTTACCGCTTGTGATAAATAACCTGCCAATCTTCGCTTGGTACCACACAGTTAGATTACGTTGAAATAGGGCAGGATTGAAGATCTCGTTTCTTTATGTAATTACAAACAGCAGGAGATAGTCCACATGGGTTTAGCCTCCCGTTTTAGTGTTGATACACTTACGTTTTTATCAAGCAAACATCAATGGAATGTGGAATCAATTGCATCTAACCTCTCAAGCTTCAGCCTGATATGATACCAATACAATATGTTTGCCCGTGCGTGATCATGTGATTCCAACATATGTGTCTTTATTGGGGCATTACAGATATCACTCATTTTCCAGTGCTTCAAAAGAAACCACTAGATGATATTGTTCCCCTGTGTCTAACAGTCTGCATGCGTGGAGGATGATTCAAGGACAATGGGTGAATGAGTTTACATTGTTTTTAAATATCCCAGCAATACCAACCACGCAGCCACGAGGGATTAACAATCGGCGTCTTACTGTGTATCGGCGTCTTACCGTGTACCAGAGTCATAATCGAAACAGGGTCTTGAATGTGAAAAGAGCTAAAACTATCCCACAACCATATTTAAGGATCTAACTGTTTGGGTCGTATATGGTTGCTATAGTTCAAATGAGAACGGGGAATGATTAAATATCTGGAAATAGGGATGAGTGCACAAAACATAAATAAGACATAGTCCTGACACTTCTGAACCCAAAAAGGTCTGAAAGGTGACGGTTTACGACCGATTACGGAAAAAGTTGTTTAAGAAAACATCATGTAATATTGTATTATTGTCATGCTTCACACCAAGGGGTGACAAACGGCTGGTTGACCAGCACCATCACATGGTCAGGTGCCACTAGTGAGATGAGTCCAGCTTGTCAGGGGCTGTTCCATGAGCCGTAGATCGTTGCTCATGATCTGAGTCACTGAACTGTCTGGTCATAGGTCAGTTATTTACATTCCTCCACCATACAGCTGGGATATTGCTAAGTGAGGCCTTAAACAAGAAATACAACTTTTTACATAATCTGGGTACTGCAGGATGTAAAATCGTCCAAATTCAATAGAAACAACAAGATACTTTCAAGTTCATAAAAAGTCTCTCCAAAGCAGGCCCTATTAGTCGTCTTTGAAAATAGAATTGCGAGTGGGAGTTCGCCAAAAGTTACTGAAAACATTCAACATGCGGAACATTTTCAATTTCATGGGGCAATGACACAATGTATCGTAACCATGAATGTCTTGACCAACATTCCCGTCTGATTAATGACAGCATGTGTTTGTGTGGTGGACGTGTATATTTCATGTATTTGAAGTATGTCTTTGATTCCCTATTGATGGACAGAAACAAATGTTTGGAGATGAGCTCCAAAGATGTTCATTTCACAAACTCTATTCTGCCCAGAGAAGCGTTTGGAGTGCTTTGTGCGTTGACTGCCTTCGACCGAGGATCACAATGTACCCAAAGTCTAAAAATAACATCCAAATGGACAGTTTGTCAGGATTACAGGGCCCACTTAAAAATTTCTCTTTGAAGGGTGCCGTCTTTAGAAGTAAGTGTATCGAAATTGATTTTTATTTCAACCATTGGGTAACAATGTTTTATTTGATTTAAATATTAAAAAGGAGTAACAGTACAAATCCTCTTGGGGACGGAAGCAATCCAATCCGAGTGAGTGTGTTGCAATATACCTTTGACGATAGGAACCACTTAAAGTAAAAGTTCGATAAACATTGAACTAATATCAGTCTATGTAAATGTGTGACATCAAAGCATGTGCTGGAACATTCTGGTCTGGTGTCAATATTGAAACAACCGGTGATTAATCTGAATGATGGGTGCTATACACGCTGAAATACCCGGTACCATCACTACATTCCTGTATATAATGTTTATCGCTCTTTTGTTTTAGGGTCTTTGATTTGGTATTTACGGGAAATTGTTTTGATAGATTATCAAGATGGATTATTCTGCGACATTTACATTTCATATTTACAAAGTCAAATTCTTTTCTGCAGTGACTAAAAGTATGTTTTCCAGCTGTTCTTTACAAAAGATGTCATCTCATGTCTGGCTATTTCCATTTTTCCCCGGGGATTAGTTTAAGTCTGTACTGTACATCCTGTAGGAGCATCTAATGACACTGTAAGCCTCGAGTGAGCACATGTCTGGAAAGTAGTCTTCCTATTGTGGTGTATATGAACACTGACAGAAGGACTGGTTTCAAATTAGTTCTGTCATTCCAAGAGTTTCAAGTGTCTGGAATCTATAACAATATGTCAAGAGACAATACATTATGTCATACTAAGAATTGACAGATTTACAAAGGATGTTGCAAGCTTGCTTACAATACCCAATACAATTTTTCTTAAAACTTGTTATCAGATTGTATTTGTAAATATTCCATTATTTGGCGTTATACAACAACTCTACAGTTGTTATGTTAGGTACTGACTATTAATTATGAATAGAACATCAAATCCAAAAACAATAAAAAATTAAAAAGGTAGTGTCCATTGTTCATGGGCAGGAACATACATAGTCGTCGTGGTGAATAATGATGATGATGATGATGATGATGCTAGACAGAAGAATATGCTGCAACCGTCTCATTTGGATCTATGTGTTGGACAAGTGCTACAAAATAAACACAGGTTGTATGACGAGAAGGGAAAGACTGTAACCTTCAACAAATCGGTTTTCTGTTCTTGTCAGCAAGTGTTGTACCTCATGATGAATGCACATTTCACTTTGCCTGACGTAAAGTGTAACATGCTCTTTCGATCAAAATTGCAAACCAATTCTGTCATGCAACTCATACTCAAATGTCTTTGATCATGATTACAACATTCCAAGCCTCATTAAAGCTTTCAAAAACGGTTTACGAAACAAATATGGAGAACGCATTTCCAAATTTGACGCTTCGGTGACAAATCTAACGACCGCCACAATTCCCTATTTCAATATGCCTTGTATGTTCCCAGTCTGTCCTTGACAGTGAACCTTTTACGTGGTTTGAACAAATTTACCTCATAGTGATTAAAGTGAATCACACACATATGGATAAATTCGGAACCCAACAAGAGGATGTGCGCTGCAGCAAGTTCTTATGGGTAGTGAAAGGTTGTTGTAGTTCTTATTTCTCTCTATTATTACACCAGAGAGAGAGAGAGATTAAGAAAGGGAGAAATGTGCGTATGTGTGCGAGTGTGTATGTGTGTGTGTGTGTGTGGGGGGGGGGGGGGGGGGGGGGCATGTGTATATGTGTGTGTGCGTGTATATCCTTCATTTTGCATCGCGCATAGATGCTTTAACCTGAAAAGTTATTTTTACTACGCTACATGTCCCATTCTGTAGCGATATGAATCCTGAAGTAGATGTGAACATGGCCTGGACAGGGAAAGCTAGGACAGGGAATCTATTCTCTGATTTTCCAGAAAGGAGGAAAACTATTTTCCTGTTTATTCTTTTATGGTTACATTTGAATACATCCCATTCAAATATGAGCGAATGAGCTGATAATAGGTAACACCAGTATTTTAATCTTTACCAAACTGTGATGTGTTATGTTTATGACTATAAAGTAACACTCACCGACCGAATTTACTGATGGTGGACAGAAGTGTCTGCAAAACATAATACCTACTGGAAATACTGTGATGCTTACAACGTGATAGAACATAGAGCCGGTTATTTTTAAAACAAGAGTCATTTTAAAGGCACCAATCTGTCTCCCAAACCGAGTCACACATGTACTGTGATTGCTTCATCATGTGTATTTACACATAGTAGAAGAGTACACAAGGCAGGAGTGACATAAATTGCGTTCATGAAGGGGACAAACTGTTGACACACTGGCATTTCTGATGATGAAAGGGTCAAGGAAGAGATGATGGTAACCTCAGACGCTTACATGTATGTTTATAACATTTTTATGTCGGCGATGTTGATAGTCAGTTTAATATATTAATGTATGAATTACTTGGAACCCGTTTCATTTCCATGAAATCAAAACAATTAGTGATACCATATGCGTATATCTCAGTAGACGTTATGTGTGATTGTCAACAAAGAAAATAGACAAATTCTGGTGAAATCGAAAAATGGAGCAAATCTGATCACACATATAACAGAACATTAATCATAACGTTTCTTTCACTTTGGCATTTCATCTGCTCAGGAAAACGTGCAGGCTCTGTGCTTATTTTCTAAACTAATGGTAGAATATATCCTGATTTCCTATCGATATTCATGTAGATTTCTCGATAAATCTCAATACTCCGAGATAGTATTTTAGGTAGATCTCTTCAACTTACCCCAGTGAATTTTATTAGTGAAAAATATATCGAAACATATGATCCGTCAACATCGTAATTCTCGGATCATCTTCATGTAATTTGCGAAACAATACCTCCGAGACACATGGCTTGCTCAGTAATAACCATATTTCAGTTAAACGTTGAAAACAGATACCATGTTTATACATTGATATGTTACAAAACTATAATTTGTTATTGTTTCTTGTGATAATTTTGCACGTGACAATTCCTACACTTGAAATTAGTACATATTTTGTTTTTGTTTTACGTTTCCTACATACGATTATAAAAGTAATTTCCTAAATAGTGTTGTTTTTTTTATGAAGTAATGTATTAGACAATATTGTTTGCCTTGTCATTAAACGTAATTTGAAGTACAATCCAATGACTAGAAGTTCATCAGATGTTTTGTCAAGCGAGGAATAACATTGTCAGTCCTCTACAGAGGAGAACAAAAATAATCCATTATAGAAAAATGCATAAATTTATGAATAATCTTCTTAGGAGAAAAGTGTGATCCAGATCTCCCCTCAACTCCACCTGTTGATGAACTTCCTGACTCGTTTAATGACATTTGTTCGAGACAGGGTTGACAATAATCATAATGATTCTATATGATGAGTAATAATATCCAGTCTGATACGCATACCGATACCCAGACATTTTCTGAAGACGAGTGTCCGAGTCCCCACACCGTTGGTAAAAGAATTCCTGGACTCGCTGCTCCCAGTTATCACAAAGCTGGTAAACAGTATTTTGATAACTAGCGTTTTCAAACTTGCCACAGTTATCCCCTTGTTAAAGAAGGGTAAACTTGAAGTCGCTAACATGAAGTCTTTAACAAAGGTACTTGAGTGAGCAGTCAATATTCGATATTTTCTCTGCCTTTTCACTTTTGGATAAATTCCAATCGGCATACAGATCGAATCATAATGCCGAGTCAGCTGTCCCCAGAGTCTCTAAAGACAGCTGTTGATGAAGGCAACCTTGCTAGTCCTATCCTGGTTGACCTCTCTTCTGCCTTCAATACAATTAACTTTTTCAGGAATGATTCAAGGGTCAAATTGGAATCCATGGGGTACCTCTCATCTGTTTACGATCCTATCATAAAAGCAGAAGTCAGACTGTTATGTCAAGAAAGTGACAATGAAAGCATCCAATGACGAACCTGTTGACATGCTGAAGTTAAATGCTGAAAAAACTGAAGTGATGGTCACCCCCAGTACAGTTTGTGTAGCAGATGCAAGGATACAACCACTGACCTTGGAGTTACACTTGACTCCCAACTGGCGAAGGACACCCATGTTAATCGACTGTGCAGAAAATGCTTCTTTTGTCTCCGAACCATTGGCAGAATACGTCATCTTATCAGTCGTGATAAAGCATACGGTCTGATCCAGGGACTTGTTATATCAGACTTGATTACTGCAACAGCCTCCTATTTGGTATTTCAAAATTTCAAAACGTTCCATTCAAAATGCCCAAGATACAGTCTACCGACTCATAAGCAAAACTTCTAACAGATCCCACAAAACACCTGTCATGAAAAACCTGCACCAGCTTCCTGCAAAATCAAGAATTGACTTTAAATTATTGTGTTTTGTGTAAAAATACACTCCAGACAGACTGAATCTGAACCTACTGTCTGTTCTTCGTTTAAAATTGCAAACGTTTGTGAGGAAATCTTTTTGCCTGCTCTGACATTTTGTTCTTGATCTCTCTCCCTATCACCAGTGAACAAGCAGTTCCTTCAAGCGACTACTAAAGACTCATCTGTTTTCATGGCATTATGACTAATATACAAGGCCCTCATTATACATATATTACTATCCATCCACTTTGAACATAGGTCTTGTGCATGGAAAGGGTGTATTATTGGTTCATATTTATTATTAACACTATAGAAGAACGTCAACTAAATACTGAAATACTGACGCTACAAACAATTGCCGTTCCAACAACAACCTACAGGTAATATACAGTTGCACGTATAAATAAACACATTTATACCAATAAACGTACAAGTAATAAAGTAATGTAAAGAGGTACTGAACAATCGAAATAATGTCACCATGTCACATCTTGTTCTTTCAAAAGTACACTGGATTTAACACAGAAAACAATGTTGACCTCAGCTTCACACTGTCGTTTATAGAATGATTAAATTGTCTTTAGATTCATTTTGCTTCATATTAGATATAGAAAAAGACACAATGTCAGGAAAGGCCGCTGACATCGTTATCCTCAAAATCAAAAACATTTTTTTTTCAAACAGTTCAAAGACAATCGCAATTTAAGTAAGTCACCCATTGCAGTATTGTTATACACCGAAAAGCGTTCAGGAGCAGGACTTTCCGACCTTCCAATACTCTACTTTCACTTTGTGGGTATTTATAAACCTAATGACATAAACCAGTTGTACCTACATGTCCAGTATCAACACTACCGGTGTGCATCAAAACATGAAAGTACTCAGGCAGTCTGTTGTTGATACAATCATGCTGGCATATGAACAGTTTGCACATGTATATTTTCGTTAAGTCAGTGTGAAAAACAACATTACATAGTCATAACTAGTTGACATATTTATGAAGGAGTAGTTTCACATTGTGGGGGATACTGATATTTTTTCTCCTTATTTATGTTTCAAACGCGTTTGTGGCATTTTACATATGCCTCGCTATTTTGATAGCATGTCGGTGATGTCTGCAAACTACCCGTTATATAATTACATCATGCAATACATCAAAGCTCAACAGGTCATTCATAAAATCATTTTGCTTGCCTCATTACAAAGGCAACCAATTACAATCAAGCTTACATTCGAGGCAACACTATCCATGCAGCACATAAGGTAATAATTCGTCTTTGGTGAACCTGATAGCAGGATAATATTGAATAATGTAAGTGGACACTGGACGGTTCTTTTGTTCAGACTCTACTTGAGACGGATATTTGTGTCTTGTCCATGTACTCAGTTACCTACTTCGCATACTTGCCACGTATATTACGCATAGCATGCTTAGCTATCCACGGCTGGTATCTTGCGAGATTCCAGTGACCGTTTTGTCCACAATCTCCAGCATAAGACAACAATCTCGTTGTAAATATAGTTATATTATATAAACATTCAATTAATTCTTCAGATAATGCAGATATGAGCACACCTGCTCACTACTACATGTTAATCATATGTCCAGGGAAACAAAAAGAAAAATGGTCGCATGTATGACAGAATATACTGATATATGTAGATAGATTAATCTGTTTGCGGCTCCAGACTACCTGGGCAGTCCGTAAAGGTGTTTTTGTAATTTCCTTTCAGGTATTAGTTCTATCTATATGCGCCTGGCGTTAAATGTTAACAAGAATGTTACCCAATTCAGTCACACATCTGCAAATTCCCATTTTTCACTTAATTTTGCTTCCCTTCAAGGCGTCCAACCAATTTTTTCGATAAACAACGTTAAGTTAATGCGACATTCTTGAAGTGAACTGTGCCAAAACGTGTGAGATGTGAGGTGACATGTAACTCATCTCCAGACGGGTTTCAATATCTAATTCCATATGGACATCATTTCCACAAAGAGCATTACAAAAGTGTACAGGAGGTCAGCTTCGCGTGACGAAAGGCTTCGCAACATTGACAGAGGGTCAAAACTAGATAAGCAAGTAATCATTTCCCTAACACCAAGAGTAGAACTGTGCCGCCTTCCTTGTGAGTTGGCAATATGTTGTATAGTATCTGAGCTCTGAGTTAGTCCTTATAAAGGGCAGATAATCAATACAAAATGGTCTTGGAATGGCATGAAGAAATGATACACATAAGGATGAGACTTCCCTGTTATGAAGAACAGCTGTTTATGGGTGAGCTTTGAATTGGCAACAACATTGTATTGCAATATATATATAGGTACCCGTATTGCGATACGTATGGCGATATACTGGGACCTTAAGTGTTTGACAGTGAGTGGCACTAATTCTGCATGAAATTTGTGCTTTCTACATTGTAAGTCTCTAAACATATATGTTATGGTTCTGATAACTGCAATCTCAAAATTAGGTTGCATAGCCATTGATACTATGTTGCCGTTTTACACAATGTATAGCATTACAGGCTGCAGTTTTGTCGTTCAATAACAAAGAAAAACATCTGTTGTGAATAAAGATGTGTGTAGATTTTAATTGAAACCATCATAAAACTTTCATATATGTTCTTTACCCAATATACCGGTTCTTAGAAAAAAAAATTGCAACACGTATCGTTTAAAAAGTGTATTGCGATATACCGGTAATACCGTGCAGTCCTATTTATGGATGTCAACTTCTTTCTTATGAGGAATACATATTCATAGTTGTGGTAAGTAGTTGACATTCATAACAAATCTCTTCCTTTATGCAAAAATCTTTTTCTTAACTTGCATAAAGTTTTTGAGTGAGATTTACAGGCAGATGTCATGGTATTGTTCCTTGTATTATTCTTCCTTGGTTCCAGTATTGTACCTCCTTTCAATGTGTTCACAAAACGTTGGTTAAACCGCTGTGACAAGGGTGTAGTTTTATGAAGTGGTTCAGCTGCATGGATGTGAGGAATTGATTATGAAGAACCTTCTATGAAGGCATGTTGCGTCGTTTTCTGTACCTAAAAGGATCTGTATCTAATCAGATTCAAACATCTGAAACAATTTACCCAGATCATAGTACATATTATCATCAGCTCTCAATAGTGTAAGCTAGTTCTGACGAAAACCTGTTCGATCTATGAGTGACTGATTATGTTTTAGACCGTCTTCAGCCATGTTCTAGCATGGTGACTCCATATTGTTATAACATGGAGAGTCTAGCACGACTTCCCGCATGACATTGGAACGCCGTCATCGCAAAGCATCCTGCTCACTCTGACCTGTTGCACACGTCATAAACACATACACACATGAGCGAATAGCTACCAGAAAACAATCAAATGTATACCTTCCAGAACAAGTCATTTTGGCACCAATACGTCAAATATGAAAATGTCAACTGCATGTCTAGCATAAAGATTTTTTTGAAAACTGAGGCCTTGAATACCTTGAGTGAGCCTCAAACCATCATTGATATCATAATGGGTTAATGCCACCCTAAATCTTCAAAAAAAAAACAAATCTGGTATAACGTTTATGTTACTTTCAATGGATGCGCACCGATGTATCGGATTCCGACATCACGTTAGTTTACTAGGCGGTTTGTAACATCACTTAGAATAACTTTATGACTGTCTCTGATGTTGTAGATCACAACGACCGATAATTGTATACCTCACAGCCAGTACCATTAAGATACGTCCGTATACTTGGAACGGTGCCATATGCTTTGTCGAAATTTGGTTAAGCTGAAGAAATTAAGCGATAAATCGTAGCTGCAGACACACGAGTAGGAGATGAACATCTCTTTGTATGCAGACACACACCCAAAAGTTCTGCATCTTTCAGCACTCCGCGGGAAATTTGCATATTTTCTGTTTTGGAACACCTCTGGGATAGACAGGGAGAAATAGAGATCGCTTAAAAATTTCCTAGGTGTTTTGTGGCTAAAAATAGTTTTATAAACCCCCAGGGTCTGACATGGAAGAAACCAAGAGGAAAGGTGGAACCGAGATTTTAGACAATTTCCATTCTCAGTTTCCTCGTACAGTCAATGGATGGTTAATTTAATAATCTGCTTCTAACGCCTGTTCAGCGAGGAATCTCCCTTAATTGAAAGAAAAAGCCTCTAAACAAATGAGCAAATCATGGGATTGATCCATACTTGGTGCCAAACTGCTGAAGCCTGTGCTTGGACGGGGCTTGCCGTTGGCAGAGACCAGATCTGTTGCTGGGAATGAAATGGGACACGCATCGACACTGAGATAGAATCCAAAGGGGATATTTCATCTCTCCTCCTCGCGAGAGTTTACAGAGGGGTGAGTACTGTCTATATTGCCTCACTAGAGCGGCGTTACTCGTGTTGATGGATGACATGTCGTCCCACCATTCACGCCGGGCTATTATTGTCCTCAAACAAATAGTCGAGCATGCAGTGATCTTGAAATAGTGTTCCCGCTTAAGTGAGGAATATGTATTCTGTCTAGAGAAATTGTAGGTTTTGCTGAAGTGTATTTCTTGTTGAGTATGAAGAGTTGATTATTTGTATGGCTGTCATTTTGGTCGCTCTCGATATTCCTCTTGACAAGGATGCTTCTATAAACAACATCTAGTCACGGAAGTTATTGTACCTGTAGATGCATGTGTCACTGTTAGACCTCAACATGTACGTCTCATTGTAATTAATCATATACCGCTATTGTGTTTCGTTTTGAAAAGATTCGTTTCGGAACGGAAGAGGCCTGATTATGATTATCGAATGCTGAACTTGTTTTTGGTTTTTTACCAAATTCCACTAAGAAAACATGTTTAGCAAACTCAGCTGTAAGTATTTCAAGTCTTTTTTAAAATTAGATAGTGTTGTGATAGTTTCAATCTTTGACTGGGCGGCGTGCGATCACAGATTACAGTTAAGTCCACACGAAATAGTTTACTGCACATGTAAAAGAATTATTCAGTTTCTCAGTATCATTCTACGGGGGAAAACAGGCCGAAGTAGGATAATAAAAAAGCATGTAATGTCTGTTTAGATCTCAGTGCATGAAAATATTCGCGGAAAGAACTGCCTTTTCTTTACAATGAATGTGAGTGAAAGAGACACGTCAGACTTGATCCTGTCTTCTTACTCTCTCTTCAACTCTTAAAATGTCAGAAAATTCGCCAAAAGAATACAGCAATGAAAAGGATCGATACTTTTGGAAAACTTTAAAATCGGAAAATGCGTCACCTAAATTAACGTTGATGCGTTCATACTCCAACCTTTAGACATGTTTATCAAATATGAAAGGTTGCGTTACCGATATTCACCAAATAACGGTGATTGTGTGGAACTGAGCGGTTCAGTCAGTTTCCAGCTATATTACTACAAAAAGTGTTCAGTAATCTGCTTATGGTATAACGTTTGCGTTACACTTATATGAAAAAAAATAAAATCAATAAATAAGATTTTAAAAGGTAAAAGGCAAAAGGCAAGGAGAAAGGTGTTACAATGACGTTTAAAATATTTAAAATAAACTTCGTTGCAATCATCGTGTAACATCTCGTTCTTAAAAAGCATCAGTTAATTTTAGATTGAAACATGTTCGCTTAAAACACATGTAATCAAACGGTTGTGGGAAATGTCATCAATTGAATTAAAACGAATTATGTGTTTCTTAATAGAAGCAATGCACATTGAATTGGCGCCTTTGCTTTGATTAACTCTGCATAATTACACAAGTGCCAACGCTTCACATGAGGTCTACGCAAGACCTTAGCCCGTCTCTTACAGACATCAAGGTGTGCGTCCTCCGTGATAAGATAAGAACTATTAACCAAACCCCCCCCCCCCCCCCCCCCCCCTCAAAAAAAAAAAAAATTATCTTAAACGGTTAACAAGCAAGAAGAACAAAACTGTATGGAGATAAGTATGCGCCAGAGTCAAGCATGTGAACAAGATGCGTGTCAGAATCGATATGCATACACCGCTTTCGGGTAAAACAACGAAAACCATTATAAGGAAGACAAATAGCCCATGGAGACATTTGAAAACACCTGGTGTCATTTCGATTTAATTCTGATTTATAAACGCATGCTCATGATACTGTAGGAATCGGAAAAATTGACACATTGACAGATATGTTTTTAGGAATATCGAATGTGTTTTATCTTATCTATTTACCACTGGTGTTGAAAATATTAACACATTGACTCAATGCAACACTTTGTATACTTCACGTCTTACACTGGATGCGCCTTGACTATCAATATAAGAAACATTTTCCCATACAACTTTTCATTGCAGCAAGACACAAAATCGTACACAGTCTTGTTAGAAACTGATATAAATTGCACTACGTGGCAATAGCTCACACATTATTGACGTTATAATGCAAAAATAGGAACAATTACCATTCCTGCCAGTGTTTGAGTCAATGGGTGCCAAACTGACGGTTAAACGCAGTCAGATAACTAAAACCAATCGATGCAAATTGTTTGCTGATCGCTGTCAGTAGAACCGAGTCGGGATCATTGAAGATAACATGTTGGTTTAATGGTAATGCGAATCTGCTCTCTCTTGTTTTGGACCGATTGAAATGGAAATGCAGAGTTGGGGCAAGTGGACTGTAATTTAGTTATCAAATAGCCTTTAGTTTATGACTTCTTAATGCTCGTTTGGCATACCGTATATAGGTCACAATAACCAGGACATGTTCGGTAGCGAGATTAAACGTTTTAGTTTCAACTATGTCTCTGAAATCATTAACCCAATACAAAATACTTGCAATATCATACAGGAAACATCCAAAATCAATTAATAATAAACGTAATTATGCGAATGGATGACAAGAAATGTTCATCTTAATGCCTCTCAAGGGCCTCAGTATCGTTCATCTGTAAGATAGATCGATGTATTATGATTGAGGAAAACATTAGATGACGACAACTGAATATGTATAATTATGAAGGTAAATTTTGTGTTTCCGTTGCATATTTTACCTTTGGAAGAAACGTTTGCTTTTTTATAGAATTATTTCTTAATTATTCAGCACACGTATCTTTCGGACAAACTGCTTCAACGTCCTGTAATCACATTTTTATATTCTACGTCATCTGTGGCAGGAACGTCATCTCATTCTGAAAGCACATCAAAAGCATAACTTCGCTTCATTACCAGACAAACTTTGACACATGTTGGTGTTTCCAATACTGGAACTGAAAGAGGATCTCTTCATTCATCCACAGCAAATCTTCAACAATAAGACGAACTCAGTATGCAGCAAAGACTGCCTGTTAATGTTCATCCGAGAGGCTCTGACATTCTCACTACGTTGATAATGTAATGAAATTCAGTCTCCCGCCGACTGAGCATCAGATAAAAAATGTAATAAAACAACATTGCAGCGAAATCGAAAGCTTAGCAAGATCTCATCTAATTCATTTTACATGTTTCCGTCAGAATTTTTAAGTCCTTCATTTTCAGTTGCAAATTAATTTCTCAAAGCAGGCTTGGTACAAAACGATAAAAACCTTTGATTGGAGACTCTAAGGATTGGAAAATAGTTCATTTGAAACGTGTTGATAGCGTCTTATTCAATTAATGGTTTGTGTTTTAGAGGAATTTTATATACAGATTTGAAACATGGGTACAACGTGAAGTATTTAGTTGCAGCTACCGGTGTTCTCTGTATGAACTTGAATTGTCCTCTCTATGACCTTGAGCTGTTAGCTGGACACTGTGCCGTCCTGTCTGTGATCGTGTTCTGTTTTCTCATTATGCTGGTGACCCGTGAAGGCCCCGGGGTAGAATAGGCCTTCAGCAACCCATGCTTGCCATAAAAGGTGACTATGCTTGTCGTAAGAGGCGACTACCGAGATCGGGTGGTCAGACTAGCTGACTTGGTTGACACATGTCATCGGTTCCCCATTGCGCAGATCGATGCTCATGTTGTTGATCACTGGATTGTCTGGTCCAGACTCGATTATTTACAGACCGTCGCCATATAGCTGGAATATTGCTAAGTGCGACGTAAAACTAAACTCACTCACTCACTCACTCATTATGCTGGTTCTGTATTCAAAGTCGTCTATCGTCTCAGTGACATTCCATTCCCTTCCGCTTTGATACTCTGTCTTTGTCATTATGCTGTGTTGACAATGACCATGCTGACAGTCAACGACAATGACCTCTCTATGTTGTTTATATAACATTGTGCTTGACTTGCTATGTTTTAGTACAATACCCACTGTGGTTTAACAGTGATTAGGTAAAGGCTAATTTCTGGACCGGTTTCTATCAATTACGCCTCCTGGGAGAGTATGTTAGTCCTAAAGATTCATAGTAAAATTGAACTCTTGGGAGGTGATCTGCGTGGTTTTAATGCCTTCAAAACTCTTCGGTCATCTAAAGAACACATACTGAAAATTGTGCACTTCAAACATGTTTTACGGCAGGCATGTGGATTATTTCTTTCAAATTAGACGTAACAGTGACAAAATATATATCCGATGTAATTCTCTGTTTTGTGTTTTCATGGGGCAATAGAGTTGCATTTCCATGTGTATCGGGTTTTTTCCTGGTGTTGGGAAGTATGCACCGAATAGGGCTGTAAATGGAGAAAGTGGAATTGGAACCACCTATTGTGAGGCCGTGAGTAGCAGTGACCAGACACCGATAAGACCTAACTGAGGAATCTTTGGGTGGACTGAAGAAGACGTGAAATTCCAGAATGGCCTCACGTTTAAGGAAGTTTGAAATGGACGATTTGAGTGACACAGACTCACACATAGAAGGGAAACTGTTCGACCTGTACGTGAAGCAGCCTCCTTACAGTATAAAATCTCATGGACAGCCCAACTTATGAGAGAATACTCTAAACGATGAAACGGCAGAAACATGTTAAGGAATTATATACTGTATAAGTTATAGTATTCTGAAGAAGGATATCTACGGCTTCCACAAAGTCGAGACCACCGAAGTACCTAGTGGAATAGAACTGCTGCGTGTAGAGACTAGCCGCTAAAGTAACACAACACTCCAAGACTCTCTGTTCAACCTCGATAACAGTGTCGAGGACGAAAACATATTTTAGTTTGTCCTTTATACGAAGACATCAGATCTATACTATTTACCTATTGTAGAAACAACTCCATTAATACATTGGATGAGCAACTCATATCTATTTTATCATGTCCCGACCTAACGTTTCATGCTCAAGGGCCTGCCATGACATTTAGTCAGAAGACCCCGGCTTTTAAACGCTTAATACCTTTATTCGCTTTTCACAATGTGTATTTATATTCTGTATTTTATCTTGAATCTCTAGTTTTACATGTATTTTATGTCTCTCATATATCTCTCAATGTTTGGTCGTAGTTATTTTGTATATATTGTTATGGCTATTAAAATGTATGCTACGCCTGAGACATTAATAAAATTTTCTTCTTCTAAATATGGAAGGTGTCAATGATTGGGTAGCATGGACTCACCCTCTCGCAAACACCAAGTATCATCACATTTTAATAGTATTTATTCTTTTTATCATGATATAGTCAGAATCGTCAAATATTCTCTACTTTTATCAGATGATTTCTTTCGGATTTTATTGGAAAATCCAAAAAGGACCTTATATGGCAATTGATTGAAAATGGCCGTACCCGATGATTATGGAATTTGTGCATGATCTGCCATATCATTTCACACAAAGCGATCAAAACGCTTTGCCTGGCGTAATTATATTTCATAGCAGAGAAGTTGAAATGAATTATGACTAGGATATGTGACATGACACATGTGATAGAGTAGTAATGCTCTGTCCCAGTGCAGATTTATGTGTCCATTATGCCCACATATTCTAACCAGTGTAATCATCATGGCAGCTCATATAAGGAAGCTCTGCGTTGTGAACGAAATCTGTTTTAACGATAACATGGCATAATAGCAATGGTACTGAATTTAATTAAACGTTCCTTCTTTGAAAGCTTCAAGTGATTGTGTAATCCTATTGCGTAATTCGATCGCACATCTCACGATATTGAGGGCAACACAGGCCTATTGACGGCATGGTGATTGAGAAAACAAGTGAACCACAAGGAGAGAAAATAAGGTCATTGAGGGACAGAAAGGCCAGGGTGAGAACACAACCTCATGACGAGAACAATTCAAGGTCATGCAGCATAAGGTCATTGAGAGCATTCGTGGTTATTGGGTAAGAACACTAGATCATAGAGTGATCACCTTTAGGTCATACGTTAAACAGCTCAAGACCATTTAGAGAATACATTGTTATTGGAAAAAAACACTAGAAAGTCATTCTGACATTTGAAATCGGGATCTTTGGAATTGTACCCCGTCTGCATGTACCCTTGTGTTATCTGATTTCAGTGTGTTTCTTTAAATGCACCAATGTTTATTTACTTGTATTTAGTGTATTTCTTTATCTATGTTCAGCATGTTCCCTTACCAGTGTTCAATGTTTCTATTCTTGTGTCCAAGGAGTTTTTTAATGTGTGTTCTGTAGTTTCCTATACCTTTGTCCAGTGTTTCTTCACTTGTGTGTAGAAGGTTTCTTTTCTTCATCTGGGTTTAATGTGTTTTGTTAGATGTGCCATTGTTTCTGTGCCAGTGGTCAGTCCGTTTCTTTAGTTGTGATTAGTATATTTCTTTACCTGTGTTCGGTGTGTCCCTTTACCTTTGTCCAGTGTGTCATTACTTGTGTGCAGGGATTTTCTATACCTATGATAAGTGCGCCCCTTTTAATTGTGTCCAAGGGGTTTTTCATTTGTGGTCAGTGTGTCTCATTACCTGCCTGTGTCATGTGTTCATTACTTGTAGTCACTGTGTTTCTTTCCCTGTCTTAAATGTGTTACTTTACTGTATGAGGCTTTATGGGGTTTTTTTAAACTGTGTCCACCGTTTCGTTACTTGTCTCCAGGACGTTTCTTTACATGGGTTCAGTGTGCTTCTTAAAGGTGTTCGTTTTGTGTATTTACCTGAGGTCAGTGTATTTCTTCACCTGTGACACCAGTAAGACCATAGATTGATGGTTAATAAGCATTGCAGCCATACACAGGCGTTGTTGTGTCGGTCGTAGAACTGTAGATAATGTAAGTAAAAATACCATTTGTGTCAACGTCCAGTTTTCTGCGGAAAATTCGAAAAACATATTTAGACTGCTGTTGACTGTTGTCGCCAGCAATGCACCATCCTTGATTACCCAGCCAAATATTATATTTTCCTTTCAGTTATGAATTATCCAAATATGACACCAAGATTATGTTTCAAATTGGCCCAAAGCAACATGTATCAAATCGTACGTGGACTGATATCCGTGTCCATGAATTGTCATATGATCATTTAATTTACATTTCAAGTGCATTTACTAATTTCACATTCCTCAGGTAACACAGAGCTTCGACGTAAAACAAATATCATTATAATACGATGTTAATATAACAATGACATTGTGTGGCTTTAGCGCAAGATACTGAGATCAGCAATATAAGCTAAAACAGAAATAGCTGACATTTAACAAATCATATTCTCATTAATCAGTTAAAAGGGGTCTTTCAGTACCAGCTGTGCATGCACCGCTGAAGGTACAACGATCGATAAACCGTTTCCGTAATGTGTTTACCAGTATTGTAATGTGTAATTGAAAACCAGATTGGACAATTTAATATGCCTAACAGCTTCCATAATATTATTCTTTTGTATTTAAGCTGGGATAACAGTATGTTGCACATGCCTCCCAAGTGTGAAGTTGCAAATGGATTATATTCCATTTAAGATAAGTGGTGAATTTTCAAGGAAACTATTGGCAACATACATCTTATCATGTTTTAACCCTACCTAGGTCTCTCTAGGGCGACACAACATGTTCCCCAAAGCCGTGATGTTTAGTTAACGCATTTAGAGCAACATTCTTATGAACTGCCTCAACATTTTATTATGTTCATGTATATGTATAGGTTATCTCTTGGGACCGAAACACTTCCTTCCCTATTATAATTTCTTCCTTGTTTTAACAGTTTTCGTGAGGGGTCGGGGTATGCTTGACTTTTGTTATGATTAAGTCAGTTATAATAAATGTTCAACTACCGAATGGTTCGTCATAACCCTCTGATAGACCAATCGAAAACACGATATTGTCCCAAACTTTTCAACTCTTGCGTCAGTCTTAATATCAAACTGTATACCGACTTTATAACTCTTTGTGAGGTTTTAGTGGAGCTGCCACAAACCGTATATGTTCCCGTCCTTGAGAAGTTGCAACAATCAAATTAATATTTCTAAGCTAGGAAATTGTAAATTCAATTAAATGAAAATGCATAGAGGGACGCTTTTCACGAACACCCGATGTCATCATTGATTTCCAAAGATTCATTCGTGTAATATTTATGGGCACGGTTTCGGTAGATAATCGAGACTGGTTATTATCTGGCGATTACCTTTTCATCATTGTATGACCATATGGTAGCCACATGGATACAACACCTAGTTGTGGGTACAGCAACGTGCAGTAAACTTGGACTGTACTGTTACTATGTGTTCCAGTCCAACCACCTGCCAATGGATACTCCTTTAGGACGAGCGTGCCACAATACCTAGTGGCAGCAAGAGTTGTTACTTCCCGGAGAGTTGAGATTGATCATACGATGTGACGTTGAGATAGACATCCGATGATCGAGGGAAACACATACCAGCGCCTTGAGCAAGCACTGGTTGCATGGCTGTGTGCGCTCTATAAAACAGACATCCCATATTAATTTTGAAGAATATCGACCTTGACAGCCGGGCTGAATTCCAGTCAACTATGTCATTCCAAGACGCATAACAATGATGTAATAATGAAGAAAGTATAGTACACCATAAACCGAAGTACCGCATTTTGATTTGGTTATGGTAATTGTGAAGGACATGACTATGTGCAAACACCTAGTTGCGGGTACAGCAACGTGCAGTAAACTTGGACAAAGTACTGTGACTATGTGTTCTAATCCACCCAGCGGTGAATGGGTACCTTCATAGGATGAGATCGGTATAAATAACTCGGTGAGGTAGCAAGAGGTGTATACTCCCCAGGACGATGAGACTGATAATATGACGGGCGGTTGATTCTTACATCCAGTGATCGAGCGAAACACATACCAGCGCCCTGAGCAAGCAATAGTTGCCTGAATATGTGCGCTATCTAAATATCCTATAATAAAAGTAATAAAAAAAACCTCCACTAGATATCATTGTTTATTCATTGCGTAGTCACCATGCTACTTTGTCTGTTTCCTTTACTTAATAAATGAATGATGAATAGAACAATTCACCATTTCAACGTGCCTCCCGCCGCTTACAGTACCAACCATGCATGCACATACAACTGGTTTAGACAGAGCTAAATATACACTCTAGTGCTATTCGTATATTCATTATCCCACCAGACATGAAATATAGCGCAATTAGATGTGATATAATTCTCTTTGGATATATACTACAGAACTGATTATATGTATCATTATATATATGTGCATGTATTCTTATTTTACGCAGTAACATTTATCACAGTGCAAATTACGTCGTTGTATACATATTTATGTGGACGTTAATTTCTTGGTTTGCGAAGGTGTGTAGGTAATAACGTGTCACTTTGGAAATATGCTTTAGAACATTCCCCAAGTGAAACCAGACTCCAAAGACCACCAGACCTGAATTAAGCGTTTAGGAACACATAATCGGCCATCCAGAAGATATCTCCTGGCAAGATACCAAGTCCTGAAAAAAGCATTCGTCACTGGTAAAAGCAAAGTAGGTGGAAAGATTGAAGTCCCAGAAAACATTTCAGGAATTGACAGAGACTAAAACATCGACTCTACCAAAGTGAACTTAACTGTGCCTCAGATAACAATTCTTCCGTGTGTGAGCTAACGTACAGACACATACAAACAAGCAGGCATGCACAACAACACGCAAATGTCACTTTATCATACTGTTGTAGTCAGCAGTTTACCATCACAACCAGACTCAGTGTTGGGATTTCACAGCGATTTAACGACAGACCGTCCCAGAAACCATCAATCAACGATATTTCACAGTGATATTGTTTTGTTCCTTCAGGCTTTCATATGTGCAAGTTTTATAGCATCAAATGAAAATGTTCTTTCATCTATGGCGTCCATATCTGTATTCGCGACACGTTAAGGTGAGGACGATTTAAGGTTGTAACGGGATCTAGTCTCCCATCTGGGAGATCTCTCTTCATTACACTAACTTACTTCACGATGCGGTCACAAGAGACCATTGCTCACACGTCTTCTTGTAAATGTGATTCTAGAAATCATTTCTTAACTGCCACAAGAAAGGTCCATATATCGAGAGGGAGAGGTAGGGTGTGCAGGTTTCTGCTATGAAAGTGTTTTATTCAAGATACGTCAAAGGTCAAGGTCAGCATTCACACGTTATAATTACGTTATAGAAAGTGTCGGTTGCCTGTACATACATACATCGTCATGACATATAATGATTGTTTAGGGTTTACAAATCGCTTCAATATCGTATATCAATTGCAATATCTGGGAGGCCGGAACACTGACATCTTACTATTATGCTCTACTATTTGTGCATGAAGACATACAGAGACAAAAACCTAGCACCAAGATTGTATGACAGGAGGGATGATAACAGCTTACCCTGTATGTTGAGTAACATTCTGCCAGTGTCATCACTATTTCACTGTGGTTCATGTTCATGAATACATGCTCAGGTGCAGTCAGATTCATACAAGTGATTCTGGGGCAAGGTTATTGTCACTGTTATTGTCATTCATTGCCAGTTCCTGTTACAAGTATATTGAAACTTGGTAGCATTTGTCTCTGCAGAGTATTGGCTTACGTCACCGTCTCTGTCAAACCATGCTGTCGTAATCCCGATCGCATGGGAATTTTGCCTGTCATGGTTTAATGTTTCTGATAAGTAGAGGCTAAGTTCTCATCTGTTTCAAGTTCTCATCTGTTTCAAGTTCTCATCTGTTTCAAGTTCTCATCTGGGGCTCTTGACATCAACTGTGCGAGTCGATAATTTTGTTTTACTCTCTTAACATTATCATTTTGTTTGTTTTGTTTTGTTGTTTTTTTTGTTGGGTGGGGGGTGTTTTGTTTTGTTCTCCTTTAGGGGTGAGTATTGCCAGTTACAGGACTCAGTTTTCAAGAAACAAAACGCTTTCCAAATCTTAAGAAATCTCTGTTAAGTGTCCATTGCAAAGGCATTGTTCAAAACATTAACTCAATGCACGTACGCTCGCGCACACACACACGGACACACACACAAACACACACACACACACACACAAAATATAACAGGAGAGGTTGCAATTCATCGTGGAAGTTACAGTTCGAAAGCACTAGGAGAGAAAAACGAAAGCATTGCATCGACACTATACCCCAATTCCCTTATGTGGCAAATCAGTTTAGACCACGTTTCATGTTTCTCTAGGTTCAAACTGTTACACATGTTGCTTCATCCAGTATCCCAAAGAAACCTCACCTCAGCCGGAGATCTGAAACACTCGCTGAACAAATCCGCATTAATTTAAATATTTACAATGTATACAGAAAAAAACAACATAACACATAAACAGGTTTAGAACCTCGTTTCTGTTGTTGGAAGATACAGTTAAAGGCCATTATATCATGTTGATCGTTAGAGCATCTGTGACGAAACAGCACCACGTCCTATCCCAACGGACCCCGGCACATTACTATGTCTCTAAGCTACCGTCGTCATTTCTGTGTCAGGTGTATGTCAGTGGAAGTACGACCCCCTTAACTCCTCTGCGCAGAATTTGCTTACCTAGAAGCTGTTCATGATTACGCTTTGATATGTGATGGGCTTACGAATCCTCTTGGCTTATAAAGTGCGCCACATGACTGAAAATACTCTGAAGTTTGCACGACATACGTCATTTCAGTTAATATGGAAACGTGGTAACATGACACTGACAGACAACTTCCGCTTTCATGCGGAAATCTCTACGCACAGAAGCGGTTTTTTGATTTTCAGACACTTTAATCTTGACATCGTTTCCCCTTTGAAATGTCAAAGCCTTTGAATTGTAAGTTAGACCAGTGATAACTTTGCTGTGATTTTCGTGAACAAGACGAAGAAATGCACATCCAAACTATCTGGCATCGATATGATTCATGTCGAAATAGTAACAGTCTACAGCAATCCATATATTTACCTCAATATCACTATGATAATTGTCATGAGAGCCTTGTTAAAGAAACATACGATCAAGTCACTATTTGAAGAAAACATATATTATTTCACAATATTACTTTTTGTAATATTTCTTAAAGTGTGAATTCACGCATACTGAGTGAAATTGTGTGTTCAGTCTCGGAGCTATAAAACAGTGATATATAGAATAAAAACCGACAATCCTGTACATATCAAAGTGTGTGTTATAAAAGTTTGAAGTGAGATCATCAGTGCATGAACTTTTGTACACAAATGAAACCAAAGTGAACGTCAATCCTTCGTAAATTTCTATTTCTCCAAAGAACACAGACACTAACATATACTGCTGGCAGAATCTAAACCACTGGTGCCTTGTGATGTACGAAATCCTTTACGAGGAAAATACACTGCATTTTCTGTATACCTAACAAAACAACACCAAAATCTTGCTGATTGACATTGCACCACTCTCCCGTGATGTTCAACAGGATATGATTTGACTCGTGGCTTGCAGGTTTATTTTTCTCAAACAGAGAACCAAGGGTTAGATTGATAAAGAAAAATGCTCCAATAATCGAGTTGCCAATTAAAGTCGACTCTGTGTCCATAATGCCCACGAGAGCAATCACAGGTCCAGCTGACATTTACAGGGGCACTGTAGAACGTCACAAATGTTTTCAGCAGTGGATGGAAGAGATCATGTACAATTTGACTCGTCCTTAACATTTTGTTTCGTATACAGGAAGAAATACATGGTGTATGAGTACACAAGCCAATATATGTCTGATTTGTTTCATTAGAATAGGTGTGGGACAAGGGTGTTGTTTGGGTATATATTGATTTATAGTTGGGCGATATGGTCATCATTTGCCCGCGCCTAGCGTAACAGTCTTTACACTGAGTTACTTCAGAAGTAAGTTAATATCTGCTACCTTGAATTTGGCATTCTTTCAACCGCATTTCTACTGCATTCTTCCTGATGTGGGTTTCACAATAGATCTTTATTTGTAGGTAGGTAGGTAGGTAGGTAGGTAGGTAGGTAGGTAGGTAGGTAGGTAGGTAGGTAGGTAGGTAGGTAGGTAGGTAGGTAGGTAGGTAGGTAGGTAGGTAGGCAGGTACACAAGTACATAATTATTTTCGTTTGCTTGTATGGTCAAACTATTAAGGTAAACAGTCTCTCCTCCTGATTATAGGTCTATTTCACGTCTATACAAAACCTTCAGGTTCTTCAGGGAAAGGATCCATGGGCATAATATTATTGTTAATAATTGATAGAGATAAGATAAAGAGGGAATACGCAGAAAACGATGGATCTACATGTTTAGTCAAAAGTAACATTACGGCACTTACCATAAGCAACCACAAGAGTAGGTAGTTATGCCTAATGTTATTTCATGGTAAGTGATTTCTCGTCGTTCATCAGGAAGCATGTATTTTTTATCGTTGTACCGCCATATTCTCATGAATCTTTCCGAAACCAACACGTGGATCAAAGTATGAGACGCATGCGCTACTCTAATCTTTTTTTCTGTCTTTCTTCCTTATTTATTTATTTATTTATTTATTTATTTATTTATTTATTTGTTTGTTTGTTTGTTTGTTTGTTTGTTTGTTTGTTTGTTTGTTTGTTTGTTTATTTGCTACCAGATATAGTCATTGATGAGTTAAGCTGCATCAATGTTTAGCCTCAGTCAGTAAGCCAGTATTTGTAAATACAAGTGCCAACGTCGATATTTACCCTTGCTCTTACATTGTGCAGCACTGACGTCGTGTATTGCTTACATTTTTACTGCTGTAGAATCGATCCATGGTTACAATGGTAACCACCAGCATTATCGATGTACACACTGGTACTCTGTTATTGTTCGCAACGATTTGTGACTTATCAATACGGAAGAGCTAACATGGCAACAAAACTAAATGGTCCTTTTCCCAACGTATTCCTAACCCCACTAACTGATCTGTGAGTGTGTGAGTTTGTGCGTGCGTTCCTTCTTGCATATGTGTGTGCATGCGTGAGTGTGTACGACGTATTCATCAAGAGTCACATGGCTTCGCAATGCAAATAAATCTTAATGCCCTATTTTGTAGTTTACAATTGATATATTCCAGTGAATATAATCACCGAAGAGCAGCAAATTAAATGAAATCTTCGTTTTATCACTGAACTTTATTACATTTCTGATTCAAGTTCAGGAAATAAAGCCAGAGTTATTTCCTTGTAAATTGATGTTATGACACTGTATGTGAAAAGGTCCAAAGTCCCGCTATGTATTATGGGATAATGTATTGATTGTAACGCTACGTCGCAAGGCACGATACTACTTCAAGTAAAGTGATACATGGCGGACCTGACTTGGCAATCTGTGGTGTAACCAAAAGATAAATGGACAGAGAACACAACTAATACGATAATTCTTGGGTCAGACAGAGAATGTAATGCAGGTAAGCATTTTAACAGGTCAACTGAACTCAAAACAGCCTTAAAAACAGAAAACTGAAACAAATCCGGATTGAATAACAATGAAACGTCAGTCTGAAGGCTTTGCAAATTCTTCAGAACATTCTTTGGACGTTGTGAAATTTTAGACAGAACTGAGGATGAAAGGAAAGCAAACATATGAAGAATCTGAAAGCTTAAACTAAAAATACGTAAAAGAAAGCGATCAAAGCAGTTGAGTCGAAATGATGCCAGTTACCAATCGGTAATGCAAGGCTACGACAATCTGTTAGGTGTTGGCAGATTACTGCATACTTCTCCACTGGCCATTACCTTGGTATTCGTTCAAACAATCCACGTTGACGACCCATTAATATCAGTAATGATTTCCACTCCAGCTGGTAGAGAGTGTTACACAGGAGGTAGATCTAACATTACATTGTTCTCAATTATTCCTATGAGGATGGACCATGTGAATGAACCACCATTTATTTGTGGCTTGCTGGTCGTCGAGATGCAGGACTTTAACTTCAGGAGTGTCCACATGTAAGAATCATCCTAGATAACTGTTGTGATCACCCAGTTTTATTTATGATTTTCTAGTGAAGATGAAATTCATACTTTCAATATTTTCTTCCCTATTGCTTTATTATTCTATAATTATGAAATTAGCTCGTAAGTCGGTAATCATTTTAAGAACATCATCAGGAAGAAATATGATTAAGCCAATCTATCTCTGACAGCATATCATTAAACACACATTAAAAGTTGTAGCTTTCTTACTTAGCAGTTATTCAGAAATAAACAGTCACCTGCCACGTACATTGACAACTAGTTCAATTTTTAGCACCACGTCTCGAGACCTGTTTGAATGACCAGTTTAGACGGAACACGTCATTACACCTATGTGGACATTACTGGGAGAAAGCAGGTACTATGTTTGTACTGACACGTTCACTACTGACATATCAACTGTTCCCCTGGGGTGAGATTGCGACACGTCTCTTCCCAATACAACCCACGAATCATGTTTTTCTTCACATTCGCTTCCAAGCTGTGAAGCACTGTTTGAAACCATTAATAATTCATCTGCTAAGACCCTATGATATTCACCCTCCCATCAAAGAATCATGCCCAAGAACAGACCTCGCTAGAGTCTACACCTCCATGACCAGAATGTGAAACAGAGCCGAATAGAACCACGTGGGTATAAACTGCAGTGTTTCGCCATAAAGTTGCAGACATTCTCCCGACAGTCAAGTGGATCGATTCTACTCGGGATGTGATGGTAGCCTTTTTAAACACTGCCAATGCCTCCTCCGCTTCCTTGTGAGATTCTGTGGAGCCTCGGGCCGTGTTCTTGTGACCTTGGCTACCTACGGAACAGTTGTGTTGTAAATCGGTTTTCAGATGTGGTGAGTGCTTCCAATTTGTCCTTTGCATGATATTAGTGTACGCCGAGCAATCAAATTATCATTGATCCATGCTTAGCATCATTCAACTATGTTCAGGCAGAGCAGCTGTAATAGACACGAAATATGGTGTATACATCTAGAAATACTAGAGTGCCTGTTGTTTGTTTCTGTTACAATGCTGAATAGCCTAAGGGATAAAGCTGAAGACAGGATTGTGATAGCGAGTGTCATCTGTTGCAATAAGTTCAGGCGTGACTCTGCTCTTGTGCAACTGTAGGTCACTGGATGCAGTATCTCCACGTTGTGTGTACGTGACAAGTAATAGTTTCAACATATATGTATAATGCATTTAAGTATTTCTTGTCCATGCTCCCATTTTGACGGAATCGATGACATGTTTCAAATCTTATACTGTTGGTAACCTGGATATTTGCGATATATTCAACACCTTAATGATAGAGCTATTGAATTGCCGAACAGATACATAGAAAATACAAGCTTAATGCAAGCCAAACTGTCTGAAACCTTTTGGTAAATTAAAAAAATAATAATACATGGACACGTGAAAGTGAATTGATGTTCCTTCGGGAGATATTGAATGTCGAGTTGTTTTACTTTTAAATTAAGAACTTCACATGTGGTGACCGTAGTTTCTTCCTTCTTGTTATCCTGATTTACACTGATGAGAAGAATTATCTGTCTCTGGCACAGCTGACAAAATGGACCTTTGATATAAATAGCCACAACTATCCTTGGTAAACCACTATGGAAATTGCTGAAGCCACATGAGTGTCAGAGCGTTGGTGGGTGATATCAGTAAAACCGTATTCGGGCAGAACTAAAGGACAATCAGTTGGATTATAAGACAACCAGTCATTTCTTCTTCTGATCCGAAAAGTCTGACATTGATGAATTCCAAAAATACTTCCCTTTTGATTGCGGAATTAAATTTCGTTTCTCATTTGATAGCTGTCGAACTGGTATTTTATTCGTCTAAGCCGATATTTCTTGGGATGCGGGCCTTCTGACTGTGGTCGAACTGTGGGGCAATTCGTCGCTGTATTCATTTGGTAATAGCCGAAAATTTCCATTGAAAGAACGATGTTATTAGGAAATTATTAACGAAGCCCTCTGGGACAGTACGACTTGAAATATGTGTGGGATGGAGAGGAAAGTTCAGTCAAGAAAAGGTATATCTGGGGAATTTGTGTCAGCTTTCTTGCATGTTGGAAAGGTGGCATATATTTTGTGATGACTGTCGATAACGAACCGTTGTGCATCTGGGCACATGACTCATGGACTGACTCTACATCAAAGGAAAGATTCACCGTGGCAATACCCTAACTTTCCGTTATACCATGTACAAGAGTTGTACATCATCTTAAAAGGAGCAAATGAATGTTAATGTGAGAATTTCAGGCGGTGGTAGTGATATGAGATGTGACCGGGTGAGAGAAAAAATATGAAAGAAAACATTAATGCTAAAACAAAAAAATCGGAGATGAAAAGTAAGGGTGATACGCGAAGTTATTGGCTTTGCAATGTTTTGTGGGTTTCCCTTTACATGTGTTTGTGACTGGTTCCACGAGGAAAATAGGACATAAAAATTCTCCTTCGAGAAAACAGGATACGCTCAGTTTTTTAAGAATACTTGGTCTCATCACATTGTGATCAAGCTTTTCACAGAAATGTACACGGAACTATCAGGTAATGAAAATAGCATCATGTATTCTTGTATATCAATCCATTCATTGAGATTGTCTTTTGCACTACATAAAGAGTACATAGTCGTATCATTCAGTGTTTACATTCAACTAAACGTGGAAACTAACAGTGCACTTTGGTACGCAATCGTTCGAAAAACAGGACGTCAGGAATTAAGGTTTATCGGTTTCAAGTGTATGTACTTTAATCGATCTATTTGTGAGGCTGATAGCGTCTCGTGTACAAAGCACATCGACGCAAGTTCTACGAATGATGAATGAACATATGTATGGTTTCTGAACATGTCATTCGTGTACTAAAAAGTGTTAACACTTAGAATGTAATAGAAATTAGTTACACGCATTTTATGTAAAAAAAGAGAAATATGCTGGATAAAGTGTTTGCAGTTACAAGGGTCCAGAAATAGTTGAAAACATGTGAACAAATAGTCTACCATTGACACAGAATCTAGTAAAGCCGGTATCAGTTAGTATACAAGCAGAGACTTATTTTCTATCTAATACTGCTTTTCTCTGGAGCTCCAGATTAGCAAACACACCATCAGTTACTTATTAGGGTAATAGAATTGACCCAAAGTTGCTAGCGTTCGCTGTGACGATTCAAAATTCAGCAAGTTCCGACGGTCGATGTATCATCGTTGAGCCGTCTTTACAGAAACAATAGACCTTCTTTCATCACCAGTGAACATTTCACCCTCTCAAAATCTCTAGAGATCGAAGATAATTGGGAAGCTATGAACGTAGCGGTACAGTGTTTAACTGTTATCTCGTCCATTGATCCACAGGACTTATAAAGAAGTGCCCTCGATCCCAGACCTCCACGCACAGGACGAGACAAAGCAGTTGTTTCTGGATTGATCTAGACGATAGGAACGGGGGTGTTTTTTAAATCTCAATTACAGCAATGGGTGGGTCTTCGTGGGTTGAAAATTAAACGATCGTTCCAGTCAATTTTGTCTGAAAAGGTGGTTGTGCTGTGTAATACAATTTCTGAAAATAGGATAGATAGTTGCTTAAGGTCATATTTCAAACGTCAAATTAACGAGCTTACGTCAGGAACGATCGTTATTCTAAACTGTTGTGTAATGTAAAATTTATTTTCAGCAGTTAGTTAGAAATTAAAATTGAAATTGACGTTCCCCAGTCTACCATGCGGTGATTATATCAGTTCTTGTTTCTTTTGGGACTACATGTATTTTCAATGTTGATATTTGAACAAGGAGGTATTGGTCTCTAGGGACGTCTCGCCTTCCTGCACTGAAGAGATGCTTTGCAGTAGACACGGTTGTTAAGACTGGATTTGATTTGATCCTTTAACCTGTAATCGACATGTATTCGATTTTAGGCTCTTTTCAAAATTGTCGGTGGCATGTGTAGATTGGAATCTCGGTTTCTCGGTTCATGTTTTCGGTCTAAATGGATTTTCGTAAAAGTTTGAATTATTCCTTTAGTGGTGCGTCACAGTTGCATGTTACAGTAAAACCAAAGGTTAATGATTCTGGTTGGGACTACGTGCCGGTGTGTAGTGCATGCTACATTCGTGTTTACACAAGAGTTTCATGGCAACGTTACCGCAGTATTTGTGAGCTATATCCTGTATTATTTTCTCCGTGAGATAGATGAATGATAATAAAATGTTATCATTTTTCTTTCGAACGGAAATGTCTTCGTACAATTTTATTTTCAGAAGAGGCTTGATTCATTAATATTAAGTGTCAAGAGAACAAGAAGTCTTGAACAACTACCCTTGCAATTGTCCTGTGTATGTGTAGAACAATCCCGTTCGGTGTCCTGAAAACGTTTGCAAAAAACGTGTTTTGTGGATATTTCTGACAATAATTACTGAAGAAAGGCCGGTCGTAGAAACCAGATATTCCCAGTGTAGCACTCGCAATACAATAGTTTGACGGTAAAGTTTGATCAGCATGTTGTTCGTTCTTGACGATTATAACTTCCTGACACAAGTCAGTCACAGACATGATACCCTCTAAGATCACAAATGAGAACATATCACAGATGTCACAAAGGTATAAGGTCCAGCAACACGCTAATGGGAGGCTTGTCCCACAATGGGAGGCTTGTCCCACAATGGGAGGCTTGTCCCACAATGGGAGGCTTGTCCCACAATGGGAGGCTTGTCCCACAATGGGAGGCTTGTCCCACAATGGTGGGCTTGTCCCACAAAGGTATAAGGTCCAGCAACACGCTAATGGGAGGCTTGTCCCACAATGGGAGGCTTGTCCCACAATGGGAGGCTTGTCCCACAATGGGAGGCTTGTCCCACAATGGTGGGCTTGTCCCACAATGGGAGGCTTGTCCCACAATGGGAGGCTTGTCCCACAATGGGAGGCTTGTCCCACAATGGGAGGCTTGTCCCACAATGGTGGGCTTGTCCCACAATGGGAGGCTTGTCCCACAATGGGAGGCTTGTCCCACAATGGTGGGCTTGTCCCACAATGGGAGGCTTGTCCCACAATGGGAGGCTTGTCCCACAATGGGAGGCTTGTCCCACAATGGGAGGCTTGTCCCACAATGGGAGGCTTGTCCCACAATGGTGGGTTTGAATCCGAGGTAACATCAACCTGCCAGACCCTTGTCAGTTATTTCAACGAACGTATAAACTACATGTATTTGTCCATCCTCCACGTTGTGCTACTGCAAAACTAGTTAAGACTCGCAATAGGTTTTATTTAATAAATCATAACAAAAGGTGTTTAAGGTATCCTCTCCAAGTATCAGTTAACTGATTCAAACATTCATATTTTATTCGTGAAAATATGATTCGACACAAAGCCTTTTTAAAAACAGCAAACATTACATGTGTCCTGTGAAAATGTGAAGAGAAATCTAAACATTTAATGTGATTATGCACCACACATATTATTTTGAATGAGCAAATTTGATTGGGTCCTGGTTCAAAATTCGCTCTAGACAGATGCGGTAGTTCTCTGCTAGAGAGAAAACAAAGGTTCCAAATGAGAACATTTACTCTGAATCGTTTGTATTTTAACTAATGGCGCTATATACATCAAACAGTATGTGAAAATAACTCTCACCGTACAATAAATACTGTAATGCGTCAAAGCAGTCTTTATCAACTGAATTCAAACTCACTGTTCTGGTAAATGCCTTGTGCAACCATCCTACAAAGAATGATTGACGTCAGACGGTTCCTCATTCCGTGAATTAAAGTTCCACTTGACAATTCCTCACGAAAGGCAGCCACATACTAACGTGAATTTGAGACACCTTGTTAGCTCGGACGAGAAAAATGGCCCACAGATGTTCGGCTGGATTAAGAGCTGACTCCTTGCAGGCCAAAGATGTGTCCCAGTGTCCTTCGGGAACGTGATCTGTGAGGTCTAGCCTTATCATCCATGAAGACAAGTTTAGCAGCTAACACATGATTGAAACCATGGTTGTTAACTGCCGTTTCCAGGTAATGTCCAAGTATGTCAAGATTACCGTCAAGTTTATAAATGAATGAAACATATCCCCCACACCACAACCTGTCCCTTCACCAAGTGGATGGATCTCTGTAATGTGTGTATACCTGCCACGAGCAGTGTTTGCTGAACTTTCTTTTCCAAGCTGGCCATCAGGGCCTGCTGCTACCTACAGTCTTTAAACTCTACAGGCCCTGACTAAAATCTTTAGGCCCATTTTGTTAAGGTCAAACCAATAAAAACAAAGTAGACTACATAGTAAACCGCTTCACACTGTTCATACAAACTCAAGCACAGCCTATGACACACAGAAACGGATCGTGGATGATTCCCGAATGTTAGTAAAGATAAAATGGGGAAACAGTCCAGTTGAAATATAATTGACAGATATTTTACTGAACCTGCCGGCCCGATACAAACGGCGCTGGGCCCCCGGGCCTGCGGTTATTTCTAACGCTGGCCTCGAGAATTGTGTGCGGTTGTCTGCCATGTGTAACCGAAACCGATCTTCAATGACATGAAAAATGACCTTGATGCCGACCAGCTCAGATGTTGATTACACCGTACCAAATGAACCACGTCAAGGGGCGTTTAGCTGGTCTTCTGCATCTGTGCATCAGTGTCTTCAGACGATTGCTGTTTCTGGCCCAAATCGGTCTGATGGCAAAATTCACATGGAAAACGTTTATATTTTCTTCATTATTCATCACTCAATATGAACTTCATTTGTTGCATCAGTTTTATTTCTGAACTCATCTTCAAATCACTGTGTGGTTGATGACACTCAAGCTGGCGCCATTCCCGGCATTCCAGCATTTGTAATTGACAAAGCTTATCTTTTCGATGCTTTTACAACGTGCCATAGTCATTTCAAATCAGCTGGCCGCTTTGCAGAGAAATGTTTGCCTGCAATGTTCACGACCTTTAGAACATTGAGCGTTTTAGACTTGCAAAGGCGTTGTGCCCCACGTGCTCGCTGTACGACATCAAATGGTTTAAAGTGATATCAACGAACGTGCGATGTCATGATGTTAAACACAAGGTTACAACACATTCATATTCAATATTTAAGCAATGTCCGTATGTTTCGGTGCTGTGCTGTGCTGTGCTGTGCTGTGCTGTGCTGTGCTGTGCTGTACTGTACTGTGCTGTGCTGTACTGTGCTGTGCTGTGCTGTGCTGTGCTGTGTAATGTTTATTATAAGTATTATATGCACATGGAGGCTGAAATACTGAGATCAAGACATGGCATCCAGTTTGGATACATGTGTCTTTTTCAAAGTACAATGAAACACCCTTAGTCCAGAAGCCATTTACTTCAAAGTGGCATTACTCATGGACATCAGTCAACGGACACTTGGTAATCCGCCTTTGTTCCATACATCTGCTTGTAACTCCTTATCTAATGGTCGTCGAATATCTATCGATTTAATATAAGCTTGCAACTGCGCACCACCAACAGAATTACTATTCATGGAATCTGCATACTTTCAGAAAGATTCACTGTTTCCCCGATTAGATAGAGTTCTCTCAGAAAGAGTGAGTGGGTTTAGTTTTACGCTGCTCTCAGCAATATCCCAGCTATATGGCGGCAATCTGTAAATAATCGAGTCTGGACCAAACAATCCAGTGATCAACAACATGAGCAACTGGGACCCGATGACATGTGTCAACAAAGTCAGTGAGTCTGACCACCCGATTCCGTTAGTCGCTTCTTACGTCAAGCATAGCCGCCTTTAATGGCAAACATGGGATGCTGATGGCCTATTCTACCCCGGACCTTCACGGGACCTCTCGAAAAGAAACCATACTGAAATCGCGAAATATTGTTCGGGCATGTGTCGTGGATCCATCTAAGGCACCTCGATTCTCTGTGCCGAGTTACAGTCATTAGGTGAACCAGAAACCTACGATTCCATTCACTCTGATCGTGTTCCTCGTACTCGAGGCTTTCACCAAATATGTAAACGTTAAAGATTACATCACTCTGGGCCCCGTTTCACAAACCTCTCGTAAGCCTAAGATCTCGTAACTTTCCTCGTAGCATTTGCACCTCCCATGTTACAGTATGCCAGGTACAAATGTTAAGAGAAAAGTTACGAGATCTTAGGCTTACGAGAGTTTCGTGAAACGGGGCCCAGGACTTTATCCACACATCAAGATCTTCTACCTAAGAAATTAGTGGCGTTTAACATACGCAGTCAGAACCATTTTATGGTAAATACTACCAGTATATAGTAAATAACTATTATTGGATAATTATATAGGGTACCGGTTTGATATCCTGTTTTTACCCTTTTCTTAGTGTAAATACGCAACATTCTTGATTTGGTCTCAGTCAACATATTTCCGTCGAAAGAGACCGTTGAGTAGATGTGATGGTCATACAGTGCTACGTTCACGCCATCATTACAGATTTCTGCTTGTCTTTATTAAACCTAGTCATTTTCATGCGACCGTCTTATAACTGCACTTTTGTATTTGCATATATATATCGCCAGTGCAAATGAATATCACGTCTGCACTTAAGCTTCAGATATATCGATGATCTTAATTCAATCGCCATAAGTGTAAAAGCGAATTGATTTCCGTCGATTTACCCATATGAACTAGAATAAAGAAACCAATGAAATTCACAGGCTGTCCCAAATGTAAATTTGTGCACAAACATTCGCAGGGACAAATGACGCCAAGACTGTATACCAACTTGGATAACCTCGCCCTCCAATGGTCTGCTGTCCTTTTACGTATTGAAACAATCCTGAATCCTGAATTAACAGCTTTAAGTGCGCATGTACTCTACGAATTTTTCAAAGAGCGCCATATGACTTTTGCTAGAAAGTTGTTTGATCAGGGTTAGAACAGCCAAAGCATCAGTAAACAGATTTCTAAACGTTGCATGGTTGAAAGAACATGGTTGAGGGTACTTCAAAGTTGGGAAATGATCACTCAAATTAGTGTGTCAATGGTGCGTGTTCAACAAAACATCCAGTGACGTAAGGATCAATGAATCAGCAGTCATCATCCTTGAATTTAACCTTTCCTAAAATTATAGAGACCTTTCCCTTCTCTCTTTAAAATCACGGTAACTCATATTCATCAATGTCGACCCATCACTACAGGACACACTGAACGATAGATCCAAGATGCAGTAGTCTCAATTCAATTACTTCACCATGAGCCAAAACACTGGAGTGCGTAGCAGGTCTATACTTAACATCAAGATCGAGCTTCATCTTCACACCAGTGTCGTCTGTAATTGAGTTCAGTGAGGTAACTTCTTCGGCCTAGCTCCAAATTTAATCAGGATTCTATATACCTGGTTGGTTCTCTTTCTACTTGGTTCATATTGATTCCTGAGCCTGCCCTAAGCCGTCTGTATGGGCTTACCAAGGTGTAATTACACTGAGATTTTCAAAGGGCAAGTTTTGACTCTAAAAGAGCTCAGCTTCTGTTTTTTATGAATTAGCAGAGACTTTGATGAAAGAGGATTCATCTATATGCACCCAGGTTTAGTCTCTTCTTACGTGTTTGCATCGAAGACACACAGAACTGGATATGGTTGATTGCTTTGTCAACTGAGGAATGTGTCGGTCACAAGACTTTTCCCCAAACGTCAGTGATGTCATGTATAAGGGTTAGAATATCTGTGAATTTTGATCTTTGAGAAAAGCTGCCAACAGTTCCTGAATTTAATGATTTAGAAAAATTATTAATACACTGTCACCGTTTTAGCTAAGCTTAACCATAACGCATCGGGGAATATCACACTATATCCATTCTGTGGAACCGACACGGCTACCCCACACCACGACAACTTGTGTGTCTCGTTGAAAATATGTGTAGGAATAAAGTGTGGTTTTATTGTCTAAACATGTACAAACAATACCGTTGTTCCAGTTATCTTTAAGAACCTCTTCATACAAACGCTTTCGTAGGAAGGGAATTATTTATCTATTAATATCTCTCAGTATATTTCATCCATGCCACATTTGAGCTGAGCGAAACCAATAGACATCCAAAACATCCACGTCGTTTCGGCGGTTCTCTGTACCCAAGGATGGAGTTTTAACCTGGGCCAAACAAACTTTGGTATAGGCAAAAAAAAAAACTAAACTAACGACCTCCCAAATACAATTGTTTTTAGTTTCTTGTCCCCATAGATCGCTATACGCATTTTGACTAGACTGACAGATAGATACCAGGATCTCTTTGTCGTTGGTTCGAACCCCAGACTCCCTTACATTTTCATGCTTCGATTTCTGATCTACGATCTCTGTCATGCTGACTGATCTAAACAAACTCACATTGCATGACCTCCTGGACAAGAGGCTCATGTTCAACCAAACACCTGAACTTACCAATTCCATTAGTGACAGACACGGTACAGTGTACCATCAATCGATTCCCTTGTTACAAGCCATGGGTGTACATACATGCATGAAACAGGTTCTTGCGGCTATCTGGCCAAGTCTGTCCCACCAAATTGATGTCAAAAGCTGTTCCGTTAGCGTGATTTGATCCCAGACAAGAACCTCGGGCACGTTCACAACTCCGCATGGCGCACCAGTCCTTGATCACAGTCTGAGTCGCTGGTTCCAGGATACCACAAGGGACAGACCTGTCTGTGATGAAGTGTAAACTCATGCTATAAATACCGTTCAAACTCACTGTCTATCTGTCACTGTCGACTTGTGTATTCACGTCGGTATTAGGCTAACAGCCAGTGGTGTATTAATATAATTTCACATATATATCGTTGCCGTGATTCAGGTTGAATTCATGATTGAACAGTGTGTCATGTACAGGAGAACATATCGCCAGATAGGCGACGGAATTAAGAGGACGCCGCCCATGGGTTATTTACACGCTTAATGACTGGCGCAAGCAAAGGTGGTTGTTGCCTGTATCAGAGAGAGAGAGAGAGAGAGAGAGGAGGGCAAGATCTTTCACACATAACCATCAGTTTAAGGTATACATATGTACGTTATGAGTATGAAACGATCATCCTGATGTGAATACAGTATGAATCATACTCCGATTCGAATTTAACAGATACTAGTAACTATGGATAGAGATGTCGCCTGGTGTCATCAGTATTTGACATATTCAGAAAACATAAACATAGAACGTCAGAGGTAGAGAAAGCCCAGCATTGACAATCCTCGTCAATAAAATCTCGTTTGGTCTAAACAGAGAAACGCTGTGAATCCCTTAAATGCACAACTGAAACGTGATTATGCACCGAACGGTATTCGGCGTGACAAGCGAACGATTTAGTCACTAGACTTCCCTGTAGTCACGTGGTTTAATATATAATCCACGCTTATGGTCAAAATCGTACAAATAGATTATATGTTATTATCACTGGAGCGGTTTGTGGTTTCATTTAGATACTAGAATTCGATTGGAAATTTGCTTCTATGATAGGTGTCCCAGCTCAATAAATACCCTTGATCCATGTTGCATTTCCCGTACCTAATGTCTTAATATTGACGTAGTACTTCCATAATTTTGCTGTAATACAGCTAAACAAGATATAAATCCATTGTCCGTTTTGCTGTGAGATACATGTACTGTACGACCTGTTACTGTGGTCGTTTCCCACTACAGCTGGCTGGCGACGCAGTGCCACAGCTCATAGACTGCAGCTAAGAGCAGCTCCATCCCAGTTATTCGTGTCATAGTCTCAGATGGTTCTCAATAACCTTTCCAGTAATACCTTGTTGGAATCCACCTTTTGACTTTTTGGGAATGTTCTACATGAAGTCATACATTGTACTAGTGACAGCAGTGAAATATATTCAATTTGTCGTATTCCCCAGGGTGCAGTTACATTCATCGAAATCTATGAAAGTAACAAAGTTGAGATCATTAGGTTCTCCTACGTTGATCAGTTTTCCTCTGGGTACTATCACGCCATCCACACATTGTACAGCTCGTATGCGTGTCCGCAGAACATTGTATGTGTCTGATTACCGGTCAGCGATGTACTATTCTGTGCAGATTCCGTGTCAAGTGAGAGGGAACATATATACCGCATGTCGCCGTTCAATGTAGAGTAGATCCCTACGTCACAATCAAGTATGTTCCAATGTTGGTCAGTTAGTCTCTATATATCACAATCAATTTCTCCAGATATGAAATGACAGATCTTGGTTCCAACTGAATGCAAACTACATGGTCATACACTAACAGAGTGAGTAAAGTATTCCGCTTCTTTTAGCAATATTTCAGCAATACCACGGAGGGGCACACCAGAAGTGGGTTTAACGCCTTTGGTCATACACTGGCTGTCCAGGGGTACGAACTCCACTGATCCAAGGACCCCTTGCAAATAGTTACAGCTCTAGTACTTTTTTGTCGTAATGTAAGGCTTCCGATCGTCGCTTTGCTTAGTGGAGCAAGTCCTAGTGAAACATGGACCTCAGCACAAAGACTAACTCCTTGCTGTAAGGTCAAAATGCGATAATTATGGCGCTGAGATCGTTTTGGGGATCGGGCACATGTTTCAAAAGAGTTCACTGTCTGACTTGAGCAAGATAAAATATGATTTCGTTGTGCTTGTTGTTTAACGCCGCACTCGGCAAGATCTCAGATATATGGTGGGGAGTCTGGATCAGACAATGCAATGATGAACACTAATCCATCTATCTACATAGCTGGGACACAGTGACATTTGTCATCCAAGTCAGTGAATCCGACGATCCGATATCATTAGTCGCCACTTACGCAGTACTGGAACAGTCATCGGGGTGCAATGACATGCATTCAGTCAAGTCTCCGAGCTTGACATCCGACTTGTTGTCAGCTAGAAGCAGAAACACAAGTACAAATAGCCACGAGTGGCTTCTACCAAACGATAAAGGTGAATGGCCGCTGGTTTGACTCCGCCTCTTGCAACCGTGCAGCTATATGACGACGGTGAACACCTAGAAATCGCTTCAGATGTCATGACATTGAACCACGCCTGTATATAGCATACATCTCAGGGTGTACCGTAAAATACTTAATGAAACATACCGAGATGAGGATGGCAAGCACATACGATGGAGTATTCGTGCATTTTTCTAAATGTTATAACCAAACATCGGTAGGTATTGGTTACACCTTCTGGAACACCTAAGTGACTTTCACATTGAATTTTGAGGAACATGCTTCCTGGTGATATTAATATTCCTTCCGTATTAGACTGTCTCCCATCACATAAACATAGCTGGAACCTTCATTCCAAACTGAAAGTCATCTGACGAACATTCACATTCACCTTTTCTTCAATTACGATGTTTAAATACAACATCCGTGATACAGTGATATTTTAACCAGTAGATTTGCTGTAACACTGTTCTTATGTTACCTCATATAGCGAATATTTGCATCAAAATAGCTGCATGTTGTATATTTTAGGCTACGTGAAGGATATGCCAAAACGGTTACCCTGCTTGAAGGACCTGTATCTATTTTAAGGCTAGCCCAAGATGTGGAGAGCTGTCATGTTCTGCGTAAAGCTTCAGGGACTTCTAGTCCCAAGACTTAGCAGAATTTGAGTATACCCTCAAACCAATATCTCGTGATGAAAACTTAACAGAGGTGACCTGTGGCGTGGTGATAAGAATTTTTAGCGTCCCTGAAGACCTAACAATAGATGTAATTAAGGGGGAATGAGAAAAACCTGGTAGTAAAATTAAACGTTGAAGTTCTTCCAGCACTAATTACACCTGTCCTTGCGCCAGAGTGTGATGTGTCACAGATCGATGGTCTGAGCTGGCAAACGTGATTGTGAAAATGCGTCCCTGACTCGTTAAGCGGTTTAAAACGGCCGATTCATGGGTCTACAGTAATTGCATTGAAGGAATTAGTCAACACTCAAAGGATCATAATGACTTGTCAATATGACCACAAACCGACTTGGATCAAGGTCAGTGGTGAAGGTGAAACAAGGCTTGAAGAATACATTTTGCAACTTTTTTAAAAGTATCATGTTGGGTATACTCTTTTGATATGTTATAACAACCTATACGAAGTTTTTTTGCAGCATGTTACATGTCTAATAGGTGTATCATAAATTAGTATTGTACATAGACGGATTTATGAAGAGCAGCTGTAGCTTAATCACTTATGACTTTCATGTAGTGAATAATCTTAGAGCAGGTGAGGTAAGGCTTTCGTGTTGTGACTAATCTTAGAGCATATAAGGTAAGACGTTCGTGTTGTGACTAATCTTAGAGCATCTAAGGTAAGACTTTCATGTAGTGAATGATCTTAGAGCATGCAATATAAGACTTCCGTGTAGTGAATAATCTTAGAGCAGGTCAGTACAGCCTCTATGTTGCAAACAGTCTTGTATGTATTCGGCATAGTTTATGAGATTCAAATTCACAACCATCAATCACAGTATACCAGATATGGTATATGAGAGTTCTTTTCTGCCATAGAATCCTTCATGTCACGCATGTGCTAGTTCCTTCCACAGCATACACATTCGTGAGGTCATTAGAAATTTAGTACTTATATATGTATATATCTATTTACTGGTCGTCATTTTCTTTCCAAACACGTGTGCATGGGCATTATAATGTTGTTTTGCTGCAAATACACAAAGTGTGTTCAGGTGTTGTCAGCTGTCCCCTGTGAGATGTTGTGTCTGTTGAACAAGGACGTCTAGTTACTGTGGCAGAACACAACTCATCAAACATCTGTTGTTTGTTCTGGGACAAAGTGAAGTATTTCTAGTACTGCCAGACTCGGTGGCTGCAGTATTCCTGGAAAAAACTAAACAATAACTCACATGTGGGAAAAATTGCATGGAAATGTCCGTGGGGATATTGATGTTAGTGTGGATGTAAATGCGGATGTTCATGCAGAAGTGAATGTGGGTGCGTGGTGGGTGTGGAGTCGGATGCGGTGTGGATGAGGGTGTGGGAGTGGGTACTGGTATGGGTGTAGATGTTAAGGTAGGGATGGATGCGGATGCGGTTGTTGGTGTGGGTATGGATGTGGATGTGGGTATGTGTGTGAGTGTGGGCGTGGGTGTGAGTATACGTCTGGGTATTGGTCTGGATGTGGGGTCGGATGCGGTCGTGGGTGTGGGTGTGGGTGTTGGTGTGGTTTTGGGTGTGGGTGTTGGTGTGGTTTTGGGTGTGGATGTTGGTGCTGTTTTTTGTGGTTTTGTGTGTGGATGTTAGTGCGGTTTTGGATGTGGATGTTGGTGTGGTTTTGGGTGTGGGTGTTGGTGTTGTTTTGTGTGGATTTGGGTGTGGGTGTTGGTGTGGTTTGGGGTGTGGGTGTGGGTGTGGGTGTGGGTGTGGGTGTGTGTCTTGGTCTGGGCGTGGGTGTTGGTCTTGGTCTGGGTGTGGGTGTGGATGTAGGTGTGGGTGTGGGTGTGGGTGTGGGTGTGGGTGTGGGTCTTGGTCTGGGCGTGGGTGTTAGTCTTGGTGTGGGTGTGGGTGTGGGTGTGGGTGTGGATGTAAATGTGGATGTCACGATTTAAATATAATAATATTCCTACCAATATTCCATTAAAATATTTTAGAAGTATACCATATACTTTCATACGTCACTAGCAAGGTGTGCTATATTTTTGGGTTTGTTTGTTCGTTTATTTGTTCGTTCGTTCCTTTGCTTGTTTGGGGTTTGTGCTTTGTCATGAACCCGAAGCCAACAAATCGTACACTGATTACACTTGCCTGATGTCAAGAAACATTTGATCACCATCAATGTTTATGGGTCGGTAGAATGGCCACAGTAGAGTTTCTTCGTTCAGTGTGTGACCTCCATTTCTGGTGTTCGCCGACGCTTTATTGCTGCAATATTGCTTAACGTCATGGAAACCCAAACTCATTTACTCGTGTAGGTCTATGATTTGGTGTTGTAACAATTCCTGTTTCAAACTGATGGTCCATTGTAAATGCCCATAAGTGCACTTGTCTGTTGGTTCGTGGTAGCTGGTTAGTGCATTGACGCCGCGTACTTTAATGTTTCCGCCACGGGAGTGATGTTAGAAATATTATCAATTTGTACAGAGGCAAAATTCCAAGGGGATTGGTATCTCTAGATTCCATTTCACGAGAGGAAACTGGTCAAAGAAGACCATGACAGAGCAGCAACTGTTATTGTGCTATTTATAGTAGTAATTTAGCTCAAATGACATTAAATCGATTGTGCAGAACATGAATATCAGAGGAAACCATGAAATAGATTAACATGTTTCGTTCTTCTTAACCATGTCATATATGTGTGTTTGTCTGCAACCCTCAGTAACACGTCTGCAGCACAATGAAGGGGTTTTTAGAAGAAAACTACGGAGGTCTAATAATGATGACAGTGACAGTTCTCTGCTGTCTCAAAAGGGACGCTTCAGGCTTCATGTCTAGTGCCTTAACTGGATGAACATCCATCCGCATCCGAGTTCACACTCTCAAATCCACATCCACATTCACATCGACGTCCGCTTCTACATCTACACACACGGCTCCAATGCACACTCTCAAGAAAGTACACAAACACATACACACACGCACGCACGCACGCGCACACACACGCATCCGCACTGAATCAGCCACAACATCCACATCCACATCCACATCCGCATCCGCATCCGCACCCACATTCATGACTGCAGAAACATCTGCATGCACATCAACATCCGCAGCAAGAATGGACACACTCAAGCAAATAAACACACGCAAGCATACGAACACAATAAATATGTAGAATTCAAAACGCGGTCTTAAATTATATTGAACGCCACCTCATCTGAAGGCAGTGGTATAAAGGTGTCCGTCAACTAGGCTGAGTTATGGCGCAGTGTAGCAGCCTCTGCTGGCCCCATGGCCGCGCCGACTGAGGCAGTGAGGAGCTGGCATCCAAATATAATCATTTAAGCGCCAGTAGTCTTAGAAAGGATGATATCCAAATCAATCTTCACATTGTCGAGCTATATGCGGTCCTGGGGCTATTTACAAGAGTTTTACTATTTCGTATATGTTAGTTGTCGTTGTAGTTTCTTCATTTACCTTGATATGTATGGTCTGAGTGAAACAGGAACCTGTCGAGGTTGGTACTTTGTAACGTATATGTATCGTTGCAGCTACTAATACTGCTCCGTCTATCATTGGAGTTGTAAATGTTTCTAATACTTCTCCGTCCATCTTTGAAGTCGCAAATGTTACTAACACTATTAGTTACACGGTGTTTTGAAAGGGTGTACGGAGCTACGCCTCAGGAAATACGGAATTTACAATGGCTTTACAGTCCCGTACACCCTTTTAAAACACATGTGACGAAGTTATCACCCTTTTAATTTAGCTTATCTTTAAACAATAACATTCAACATTCAGCAAAATGAGACGCAAAATGATTCGCCATGCTATTGCCTGTAAGGTCATAAAGGGAGATAACTCGGGGTGGCTTTGTTTATGATTTAAATGATCACATTTGAGGTTTTGTTAAACGACAAGTAAAATACAGAAACAGTTATATTTGGATACGTTCATCGCCACACATAATTTAAAAATTATGGCAACAAATTTATTACTATGTTTTCATGCTCATAAGCGATCAGCCATTGGCAGCCACATTCCATCTAAGGTCAACCCGTGCAGTGTGTCACGTGACAAATTTGACGGCGTGTACGATTCGTACACCCTGGCATAGTTTCGAATATTTCTAATAACCAATCAAAATTCGACACATTTATCTTAAGGGTAATAAGGTCCCGTACACCCTTTCAAAACACCGTTTGACCCTTAAGATCTTTTAATTTAGCATTTTTAACAACATTCGGCATTCAACAGAATGAAACGCAAAATATTTCGCTATATTTCCTGAACGGTCATACTTTAGATACTTGCTCTGTTACAACACAGAAACACCTGTTTCAAGTTGTATGACGGTATGCAGTATACAATGATAAGAATCCAATTAAAACTGTTATGAAATTTGTCAGCCAAATATACTACTCGGAATGCCCTATATATATACTATGGTCAGTCTGCCATGACATATCAAATATAGTAAGATGGTCGGATTGGCTGATCCATAACTTGAGTTTTATATCACTGTTTTATGTAACATAACACTGAACACAATCCCTTTCACTTCACAATTTAATCTTAGATCGGATACATGTGGACGTGAAATTGTTCGTTTCAATACTTTAGTACCAGTATTACTATGATTTGTATCATTAGGTTTATGAAAAGTATTTGTTGACTACCTGTACAATGAAAGAAAGAAGCCGGTGCGAAAAAAACATCTTCAGTCTTGAATACATGGGACATTGTTTCTTACACAATGCCAAAATACACGATTCTAACCAAAGCTAGGAATCGAAGGAAGACCCTGAGACATAATGTCCAGTCTGAACCTCTGCATTACACGATGACAACTTCTGAACAAAATTGTACTTAGTGAGGAACCCAATATCATCAGTTCCAGCTTATAGCGTTTGCATATGTCGGTTTCTCAATTTCTTGCGTTTGTTCACTTTATTACACAAATGGAGTAGTTTGTAATCTTCGTGGTCTCTTGTTATGTGCATTGTTCTTTTATCCACATCCACATCAACCTCAACATATACAGGTCAACTCCGAAATATACATGTCCGCATCCAATGATACATTCAATTCCCTATCAACATCCATATTCACATCAAAATCCTCATCAACATTCACATTTAAGTCAATATTGAATTATACAAGTCGCCGTCGTTTTCCACATCCAATTCCGCATCATCGTTCACATCCACATCAAAATCCACATCCACCCCACATCCTTCTCCACAAGTCAGCATCAACATCTACATCGTCACATACATCCACATTCACATTCAAACGCACACAAACGCCTATACGTGCGTCTTTGTCTATAAAATGCGATATTGTGTCAACTTATGCATGTCCTACTTTACCAGCCCAAATTAATATCCTTTCTTTGTCACGAACCCTTGAAACAAACATGTAAATATACCAAACAAGTATAACGCCATGTCGTTCCCTATAATATGAATGCATTCTTTTTTATACTCATTTTGTTATACAAAAGTATCGATTTTTAAAACAATATTCTTCTTACTTTTTCAGCTTGTTCAACAAATACAGTAATTTGTTTTCGGAAAACGCTATCCGAAATATTCGAAACCGGTTGTAACCGTTATTGTGTTATTGAATGTAAAGATAAAAAATAATTCATTTCTTATTCACGATTCCTTCCTTTCAAGACATTACAATATTTTCAGTTTTAAAAATTGTTTTTGTGCTTTTCGACTTCGTGCATCGAATTTTTCAACCTATTAGGAACGTCGCATTTTTACAAGCAAATTTAAAGCCAAAGCGGTGATAAAATTTTGCTAGTTTTTACACTTAACTTATTACGCCTGAAATTGATCCTTCTATATTTTGAATTAACTTATTCAACATTCAGGCTTCCTTCAGTTGCATGCTGCCGACACCGACTCCTAATGGGTTTTGTTTTGTTTGTTTTATCAGAGAGAAACTGAGTGGAGAACAGTTACTCGCGGGATCAGAAAAACTACTTGAAATGATTCCACCATCTTTGACTTCTATTTCATATATACAAGTATGGGACACATTTGGGAATTGTCTACTGACAGATTCAATAACAGTGCCTTCCGATAAGGATTTCAATTTAATGTTTCCCATGCATGATTGATATGTGGCTGTGCCAATATTCTCCATGTTTTAGATGTTGCTGTAAGGTTGAGAGCTGTTGCTTGGAAATCTTTAACTAATCATAGACTCGGTTATGTATTGGGACGGGTAATGTCTGGAGATTACATATTGTTTTCAATTACATCACCACATATTTCTTTTCCAAACAGAAGATTATTCCAGCTGAACTCTGCTGTGTTGCTAGGGAGATAAAGCATATGAAATGAATCGAAATACGAGTAAAAATTTCATTTTCAATAAATCTTTAGTTGAAAGGTTAACTCCTGAAATGGAAACCAAGCGTGTCAGTTTGTAATCATAATGCCCTTTGTAGATCAAAAGCTGGTTTCCTAATGTGTTCATAATTACATGTCCGGATGGTTTGGCTTCTCGCTGAATCTGAATCTAGTGGAAACAAAAACAAAATGAAATTTTGGTTTACGACTTTATTTTGGATTTCTGGTTATGAACAAACACAGCAGATGGCGACATATTGAGGCAAGTCGTGTAAGCGACCGCCGTTTTGAAGAGTTTTGGGGATTTCTGCTGGATGCGTTCGTCTGCACTACAGATACCAAATTATTTCCCGAACACCCGGTGTCATTACTGTTTTACAAGAATTTATAAACTCATAGTTATGGTGCATTCGAAATTGTGGAGGATTCTTAGAGATGTCTTATGATTATGAATTGAGCGTAGCATTAATTAGAAAAAAACATGGACTATAATAATATCTACAGACTGCGTTCTTTATTGTCCAGATTTATAAGTTAAGGAACCAGCGCATTTCTACTATATAGTGTTTCAGAGTTATCGGCATATTCCAGATGGATAATGCAATTGCAACATTCAAAATCTGTAGGCATCAAACTGTCTGGCAAATTTGACGTGCGATGCGAGACTGGACATGATGCAACACACAACAGAGACTGCACCAAACCAGAATAGCCTGGAACTGACGGAATTCGTAGATCAAAACACCGGTATCCTCAGAAATGGAAAAATGGACCAGATTTACCTGATCCTTTGCTCGTATTTCTAAATAGGTCCAAACAGTAATCCTCATTTGCACAATGAAGAAAATAAAAACGGTTTGGACAAGAGGTGACCACTGATAGCTCTTTCTAAAAGCTGCTTAATGCACACATACTAATCATATGATTGTATTATAATTAGTATTACCCTTAGCTTACCTTTCGCAATATGATATAATTTGTCATTGTTGTAAATCACGTAACTCCCAGTTACTTGACGCAAGTCTCGCATTAATGTTTAACCTGAAGCTATTGGCAGTCGCCCTGTGGATTTGTTTAATAAGATAGGTCAAAGCATGAAAAAGATAAAATGATTCTGTTCACAGATCTCCGGGGGTTAATACAGGCATCCATAATAGGCAGATGGTAGATGAAATATGATCGGCTTCATAAAGGCCATGGTATTATATTGGTCGTTTTTTGCACACAGAATCCAAATGCCATTACTCATAAATTGTAGTAAAGGCTACCGGATATGTTCGCATAAAAACACTCTGGTGCTACCGTATTTCGGTGTCATAGGAACACCAGGGTATTGTCTGAAAATGTTTCTTCTTTTAGTGGTAGTTGGGAAGTAAATTGTTTTTATTGTTTGTAAACACACCAGGTTTTTCCCTAAACTGATTTCTTGGGATAGTTTGATAAGGCACAAATATAGTACATAAGTTCACCGTGCATCGCCTATTCCTTGCAGTTCGTTACATCGATAATTGTGGCTATTTGTTGCCATGGTTATGCCCATGACCCTTGCGAAACAAACGAAACAGGCTCGTTAAAACATTTGTACATAACCCATTACAGGGAATCGGCACTCGCTGGGACGGAAGAAATATTCCGGTTTAGACAAAGTGCTGGATTGCAGAGCTGATGATAAATGTACAAGCTATCGATGCGACTGAGATTTTATGCTGGTGTTGACAATTTGCCGAAATGGACCGATGCCGGTTTCGACAGCGTCGTCTATTTCTAAGTACAGCTGTTCCAGTTTAGTATGGGAACAATACATATATTGAAAACCAAGAGTAATCAACCATCTACCTTTTCCATTACGGTTTTGTTACACTTAAAGAACCTCTACAGCCGCACATTATTTACCGTTGGTGTGGGGAAGATACGACCAAAGTTACATCTTTCCTAATAAAAGGTATCATCATCTTGTCCATTATTGTTCTCTCGCCTCATCTCTTCTTACAACGGTTGACATGTGAAGGAGTCTGTCGTCCTTTCAGCTAAAACTCTGGTAATTCGATATTTCCTCCGGTCGTTATATACAAGGGAGTTACTGCTTCAATCTAAAGTAGATGAACCAGTGGATAGATTGATATGAATTTTTAGCACACAGGCGCTCGTTATGTGTAATCCTAAGTCTTTCTGTTGATGTTTTTATAGACAAGATTGATGCTTTTTCGGCGATGTGACGTAAACTTATAGATATTTTAGTGAGACAATCCGGATATAGCTTAATGCCGCGCGGTTTACGGAGGTTGTAAATTGTGAAAAATACCTTGGAAGAGAAAATTGCATAACCCACTGTAAGAACATAAGAATGTCTCAGTGGTGTTCCTGTTTAATATAACATCATTCAAGCTCAAACTGAATTAAAGGTATTGTCCGTGGACGTGTTAAAGTTGGGGTTTTGTTCTGGATTCAAAACTGTTGGCACTGCTTCGGGAATAATATAAGTCACGATCAATGTGTGGGCTACAAAATCAAACCTGTCGTTTTCCCAACAGCTAAGTAAAAACCACAGAACGTGGAAACAAAGAATACAGTAAAGAGGACTGACACCTGACACAGATGCGAAGTCGGTAATCATTTAGATATCTATCGACTGTACGCGACGATATGGCAATACTAACCGATAATCGAGAATGGACTAGGACAGGAAGATATATCTTACCTCACACATAAATGTCGCTTTCTGTTATTTTCAATGTACCCCACATACAAGCAATGTACATTGCAATGTACCCCACTGTCAATGCCAACTCATTCGAATAACATTGAATCACGCATGATGCACGGAAATTACCGATGTTGTGCGAATGCAAATGGTTGGAAGAGCGATAACTCTAAATCTGTTTTTCTTGTTTCGTCTGCAAAATCAAGGGATGGCTACCGAACGATTTGCCTCGCATTCTAATAAATAAATTTTGAAAAAAACGTGGAAAAGTAGTTCCTGTGAATATTAAGATGGGGAAAGACACCATGGCGGTTTTACTAAGACAATGCAATATGCGAGACTCGAATCGTTTGATTCACACAAGTTGGCTGAAGTGTACGATCTATACCCAGTTCAAAATTAACACTGAGGTGTTCAGTAAGATAAACACTTTGTTCCCCGGTCCCACGGGGCCCATGGGTTGATGTACCCTCGATGTTTGTTTATGTTTCCCTCGCCCTTCACTGGTCACGAGGAGGATATGTTGAATTGTACAACATGCTTCACGGACACAGCCTGCTAGCCTTCTGTAGAGAAAAGTCCATCATCACGCAACTCGGTGTAAATATGGAATCTTCACGCTACGTGTAGGTCATTTACGAGCAATGGCTACTGTCTGGATTCTCTGTAAAAACATGGAGTCCTTACAAGGTACGCTTACCGTACGAATCAACCCAGTGGACTGTGTGGTCAGCCTCGTTGAATCTTTTCACAACACGTCACCGTATTCTGATTAATTTGAGAGCGGTGGAGTAGCCAAGTGGGTAATCGTGCACTCGTCACGCAGAAGACCCGGTTCGATTCTCCATATGGATTCCAGTGTTTGAAGCCCATTTCTTGTGTCTCCCACCGGAAAATTGCCGGAATATCACGACAACCGCGTGAAACTAAATTCACTCACTCGCTCACTCTCACTCAGTGACTGATGGATTTGGATGGATTGATGGATTTGGATAGACCCGCCATACAGTGGGTCTGATCTTGAGTGTGTCGTTAAACAACAAAGATCATGCGTCCACCTTTGAAAAGAGAAAACAACTAAATGATTCAACATACGATATTAACCACATGTATTTTGTTAATTTGCCTCCACACATAAGACAAGATCACTGTCATGGAACTACTGTGTGTTAGGTCAGGAACAATGGAGATAAAGTCATGGGTGGTATTTTTGCTTAGCGTTGTACACACTCATCGGTTTTGGATACAATGTGTGTATTTTAATACCACGATCCATTTACAGTATGTTTCAGATGTAAATAGCTAGTGCAAATATGCTTGAAGGGTTTCAACAGAAATAATTATTTTCTTTCACCTCAAAGCAGTCTTTGACGAAGACGTATTTCGAAATCCGCTAACTGTTATATTCCTTCAAGCGACAGTGGTTATTTTCACTTGGCACTTCACCTTATAAGAAGTCATGATCCGAGCTAATAGGCTCCTTGTGCGGCATTGTTTTCTCTTGATACCATGAATATTTCATTAAGGATTGAATTTTCGTAATTGCGAAATCAACGGTTTATGGCAACTGTTTTTTTGGTGCCAGAGAGACACTATGATTAATCGCCAAGTTGACAATTGGGAACACAGGGGGAATGTGAAACAGACGTGAGTGATTCTGGACGGGTAGCACTGACAATGGCATCGACGCCACAAGGGCCGCACGCAGGGTAGGATAGTAGTTAAACGTTCACTCGTCTCTCCGAAGACCCGGGTTCGTTCCCCACATGACTTCAATGTGTGAATTCTACTTTCTGGTGTCCTCCGCCGTGGTATTGCTGGAATATTGCTAAAAGCGGCGTAAAACCATACTCACTCACTATTCATTCTATCACTCACTCACTCTAGTGCTCCATGTTACAATGATGGCCATGTGTACAAGGACATGTTATATCACAGAAGAAGGTCACGAGGGACTGACACAGAACTGACACTGACGAGTTTGAAGCGTTTTTAAGCGCGTTGTGATCCATGAGTTTAAGCGTAAGTGACAGCGCCAACTAGATTAGGGGATAAGGGCTTACATTGATGTAGACAGTTCTGGTGCGACGTCTCCAGGAATTGGCTTTCTTCACGTCCTGTCTACAGACATTCACCTTGAAGAGGGAGTGTGTTCAGGAAAACTTGAAGCCCTATCAAGTTTGATTTACTTCTTTTAAACACAATAATATTCACACACTGGCTGCAGCAACATATAGGTCCAGTACAGATGACGTGCGCATCAGACAAAATAACAACGTTTGTTGCAACGATCTCAACAGTCAAGGTTATGCTGATATGGAAAACAAACTGATTGATCTTACACGCCCAATCTGTGTCGTCCTATACTGTTAACTACAGTTACTACATGTAAGCTTGAATATTGTTTATTCCATAATAAGAAAATGACATTAATACGCGGGTATGTAATATAATGGATTCATACCCGAAGACTTACTGAAAGAGGAACATAAATAACACTTTACGTCACTGAAGTGTCTTGGACGCTCACAAAAGAACAAATCCGTTCCCCATAAGCCATGGCCTGTTAAAATCATTGTACTTATCATCAAAGATTTAGCTTTAGTAAATACAACACAATTAGATTACTTCTCATATCAATTTGCTGACTGATCTAATATTATGAAGGATGAAACTCCAGTCTCGGAACGCAGCTGGAGTTATATATTGAACAGACCTAATTAGATCAAATGAGCACTTGTAACGTGGTAGCCCTGGCCAGAGTTCAAACAAATCCTTTGTGAATTTTACTGCTATACATACATGGATGGTTACTTTAGATTTCTGGCTTGGGAACTCGGCTTTAAGTCTAATACGAAGGTCAAGGTCAGCAGGAGATATAACAGACGCCTCTGAGTTATCGTGAGATATTATGAGTGTTAACTGGTATAATACTGGTTCAACATGAACTCCCTGTTATGAGTATCAGGTTATACAAAATGCATGAGTACCAACTGATATAATAAGTATCATGATATCGCAGAACCAACAGCTGTAATAATACCAACTGATATAAGTATCATATGATATCATAAGTACCCACAAACTGTAACGAATAATACCCGATGTAGTAGGTAGCCCTGCTACAATGAGCGCGATCCGACATTATCATAGTGAGTGAGTGAGTGAGTTTAGTTTTACGTCGCACTTAGCAATATTCCAGCTATATGGCGACGGTCTGTAAATAATCGAGTCTGGACCAGACAATCCAGTGATCAACAACATGAGCATCGATCTGCGCAATGGGGAACCGATGACATGTGTCAACCAAGTCAGCTAGTCTGACCACCCGATCCCGTTAGTCGCCTCTTACGACAAGCATAGTCACCTTTTATGGCAAGCATGGGTTGCTGAAGGCCTATTCTACCCCGGGACCTTCACGGGTCCGACATTATCATAACATGTAAGTATCGTCTGGCACAATAACTAAGTGTTATATGATGCAATAAAACCATCTGGAATACCATCCGATATATGATGAAATTACTATCGTCTTGTACGTTTCATCTGATAATTTAAGAATCGTGATTACACTATGCCATTTAGAAAGTGGTCAAATGTAACATATGTCATATTTGGGATTACACTTTCTTAGTAAAGTACTAGCACTGTTTTGGTTCAGTTCCATCCGGGATTCGAACCCGCACCCTCAGAGTCAGGCTCATAATCGCCAGCACACAAAGTCAGCCACCTAGCCCGCTCAGCCACCGTGATTTACGAACTGTATTTGGGATTGCACTTTCTTAGTAAAGTACAAATTCTAGTACTGATTTGGTTGAGTCCCATCCATGTACTCCCAAATATGACATGTTAAATTTAAGAATTGTCTAGTATAATACGGATCATTTGATCATCATCTGATAGTACAAGCATCCGGCATGATATTATTTTCCAAAATAATTAGATATAAAGAGTATCATTCAATAGCACCAGTGCAGATGATACTTATCATATCCTAGTATTATCTCCACCGGTGCAAGAAACCCCTGACTCTACAGTTTCAAATCACCGCACCGAAGATACTTACTCTAGTAGTTGCTAATATCATGTGTGTCTACTAATGCAATGAGTATCTTGTCATCTTAGATACAAATGGTTTAAGACCCCATGGAAGCTGTTATATTTTCAGCAATGATGTTTTGAACTGTCCGTGTGCAATGTAATGAGTAAGTCGTCCCTTCAGCTGTGCCTGGCCGATGCGTTCATCAGCATGCATGCCCTGTACAAGGCCCAGAGTGGTGAAGTCTACATGCCAAACGGACAATGAAAGTATTGATTCCTTTAGCCACACAACTGTGTTGTGATAATGATGGACACACGGGATCAAATAGACCTGATCTCCAGTTAGCCGTTGACTGCTGACATCATGCGGTCATCTGAAGCTACATGGTAGTGGTTTCAGGAGTGCCCACGCTGTGTTCCATGGAGAATGTATCCAGGAATGTGCAGGATGTAACTATTCCAGTGAGGACCTTTCTTCCGCCTTCCAGTTTGTCGTCATGGCATACTATCGGTCTCAGATGATGTACCGTGTGAACGTATATACCTACGTCTAAAACTGATATATTGAGAAATAACTCAACACTTTTGCATCAATCATATTTTCAAAGTGCGGCACGTGGTCTTGTGGCTAATGCTTTCATTACGGTAGGTCCAAGTTCATAACTTCATACGGATGCAGCATGTGATTAATGTTCCTCGATGTGATATTCCTGGAACATTGTCGAAAGTAAACCATACTGACTGAGTTTCTAAGCTTCAACATAGTGAAACAAATGAAACAAACAAAACGCTGTTTGTCTGCATTACAAAGTTTGTCCTCTGATTATTCATCAGATTACTTGGACGTGTTCTCTTCCGAACACATGGCAAAGTAATATGTGCTACCAGCTTCTGTAGATTGTAGCCTACACTGTACAATCAAAAGATTGCTCAAAACCATGAGGTATGTTTCTTGTCCAAGTCATTCAGGTAAGACACAATGTGCTTCCTTGGTTATATAAATCAGTGCTCTGGAGTAACATAGAGCCTAAATACCAAGAACTGAAACAAATGTCCATATTATCCATCTCCACATTATTTCCAGTGCCAATGCAAGGCCATCATCCATTCCAGCAAAGAGCAAAAAGAGACTACCAGTAGCTCATCGATCCGTCACTGCCAACTGCAATTGCATCCAGTCTTAACATTAGATCCGCTGATCTTCCACTAGTGTCGTGAAGACCCCCATGTCCAGTAACCCTAGGACCTCCATTGTTAGGAGATCAGTATCTCGTTGTAATCGCTCTAGGGTTGATATGGTAGGCTAGATCAGTGGAGGGACCATGCATGGTTAATTAGAACAGCAGTGGTCTCTGATCAATCAGAATATGCACTAGGATGCTAGATCTGGAGAAATGAAATTATGGCTGATAGGAAATGTCTAATATGGTTTACTTATGAGAAATTGAAGTGAGTGAGTTTAGTTTAGCAATAGTCGAACTATATGTTGGCCGTCTGTAGATAATCGGGGCCAGAGAATCCAGGGATCAACAGCATGAACATAGATCTACGCAATTTTGAATCGACGGCATGTGTTAACCCAGTCAGCGAGTCTGATCACTCGATCCCGTTAGTCGTCTCTTAAGGCGAATATGGGTTGCTGAAGATCAGTTCTACCCCGGATCTTCACGGGTAACTCAACTCTACACAGTAGTAGGTATAAATACTGATTTAGGTATTTCAAAAGGTTGGTGCTGTTAGATGCTTCTGTTGTCAGTGTATTAAAAATAATTGTAACTTCGGTGGAATAGATCGTACCGTGGTGCCACAGCTTGCAGTCTGGCAACCTCTTATCTGCTATTTATCATCAGCTAGGCCAGGCTTGTGCCCCCAGTCTGGTAGTTATGTGTCATCATTTGCCTTGTTTATGTGTTGGCTGTGTCCTTATACTCTGTACTTACAGTGATGGGGTACTGGCCACTGATAACATCATCAACGGCATTTCCCAAACAATGGTTATTAACGTATAGATAGAAACGGCATCTTCATGTGCGACAGATTTTGTATCAATTTTTCAGAAAGAAGTGTGTGCGTATACACTTGCGTGTCTGTGTCTAAAAATGTTTTCTTCTAAAGACTAATACCCTCTCGGGAAATTATTTCTACCCAGAAACATAATTTTGGATCAGCCATTTTTGTTTTGTTTTAAGAAAAAAACCGTAAACATAGCCCATCGTTCAGTATGAATTTTACAGCGATGTACTCCGGGGTGGATGGGTGGATGGGTGGGTGGGTCAGTAGATGGATGGATGGATGGATGGATGGATGGATGGATGGATGGATGGATCCCATATCTGATTTCCATCACATTCTCTGTGTGTAGCAAACGGGGAGAAGTCGTGTTTTCCAAACAAATTAATTCTCATCCAATTTCAAGTGGGACTCCTCCTCCGGTTATTGACCATCTAGCGGGCGTACACTGCACGTTGACCTTTCTCTAGTCCCGGTGTAACTGTACAACGAGGAAATAATGAAACTCCGAAATGATAAAATCTTGTCTGGAGTAAATGGTTTGTAAAGGTTCCATGTATTTCTGTGTTTGTGTTTCGTTGGATTTAAATACAGCCTGTCAGACGGAGCGAGTGCGCCGATCAAACATACCTAGTAATGTTAAGATCTAACAACTCTATCCTCTGTCAAGTACATTATTTATTCACCGTGATTACAAAAAAAATATGCCATAACTTATAGGCCTGACACATATTAGAATCGTGCGGACAATCTCCAATTTTAAATAACTGGTAAAGTTTATCTTGAAATTGAGAAATGACTAATTGATGCACAAAAGGAACACAATTTCAGATGAATACTGGAAAATTGTAATAATATAAATCTTTTCTAGATTTGCTGTATATCTCTTTACCCCAAACGTCATGTCTATAGCATTTTACGTTCAGTGCGCAAACTGTGCACAGGTCTTTATAAGATTACTCTATTCGAAATCGATATAGATAACAAAAAACACAAGCTTAACTTAACGTTATCAATACGCTCAAGCAGTCAAATCAATCACTGAAGAAATGAGTGTAAAATCCGAGTTAAGCTCCATCGTCCGTCATGAATTTTATATCAGTGTCACAATGTGACGACGTGAAAGTCTAACTGTTGAATGAATGTGCCTTTTTCTGCCTCGAGCATCTGCGTTTGCTACATAAGCCCGTATCGATCCTCCGCACTCGGCAAGTAATAGAAAATTTTGTCAATACATTTCATTAGCGTCAACTTAATGCTCCTTTTCACTTCAACTCCACGAGAAGCTGCTAATGAATGTGTGTCTTGATCTACCACACACTCAAGTCCATGATTAACGTAATATTTGTAATTCTGTAACCTATTCAGTGACTGCTGACCTTATCTATGGATCTCTCCCTTTCAGGTTAGACTGAACAGAGGACCATCCGCCCTGTTGTAAATGGCCCTCAAAAAGCCCTCTGCCTCTACGCCAGCGTTTGACGGTATGTGAATAGATGTCCTTGAGGCAGTTTTTAAAGAGGAATTTGCTCTCAAAGGATGAAAGGAACGTCTCTATGAAGAGGAATCGGATTCAATCGTTCTAGCAAACAAGTAATCAAGCTTAGAACAGCTTCAGCGAGAACATGTTGACTCGAGAAGCCATGTTATAACAAACTTAAAGCTGTTTCTTGCCACGAGAAACACAGCAGAGAATCAGCAATGAATACACGTAATTCAAGAATTACCTTCGTGAACGAATTATTCACGGAAATTTAACAATAGTTTTGAACAGGTTGGCTCACTTCACCTTCACGAACCTCTCCGATTCCAAGCCGAGTTATAGAAAAGCGTGCCTATAAGGTTAATACTCTGCATCATGACTTTTGAGCGATGCTAGATCGAGACAAGGCTTGACTGGAAAGATGTCTACAGGGAATACTGGAAGCTAGAGGACTGATTGCTTTTCATATCCATCTCACTGCCAGATATGGGTTGAGTGCAGTGTTTGAATGATGGTAACCATATCATCAATATTCGAGATCCTCGTGAACTAAAACAAGACGTAAAAGTAACAGTTAATGTATAAATTTAGTCTGCTGAATTTGTATTTACAAAAGCTGTGGCCATTACTTATCCTCGTGGTTCCTAAGGATGATTGTGGATTTGGTTCACTGCTGCTAATGGACTGCTGATTAAATCTGCTTGTCCAACATTCCCCGTGAAGACCTTTCGTCTAAAAACAAAACGAAAGTCGAGGGTTGAATACCAGATTCAGATTCATGTGTCTGTGTTTGTCTCCATCTTGCTGGGAAGGCGTTCATGATTTGCTCAGAAGAAACATGCGGTGTAACATACACGTGTTGACGTCTCTAACATTTGTATTTGGAGCTATCACTGTGGGGTCCCTGTGTCTGTCAGTGTCCACGGATTGTTGGCTTGTGACCAGAGAACATATCAAACCTTTCGATGAAGAAGGAAATATAATTAAAAATGCCTCTAAATTTTGGCTTGAGACATGGTCAGGATTATGGAAATATTGCGTAAAGAATGAATATGGTAAGTAACCATTTGACTTGAAAGTCTTGGATTTCCACCCACCCATTAGCGTTGCTCATATCACTGACAAAAAAACGTGATTATACACTCTTGCAAAAAGTAGGGGAACTTCATTTATAATGAAAAGACTGGAGGACACACCGGAGTCAATCTAGACAATGTACCCTTTTATTTTTATGTATCATAATCATTGACTAAAACGGGGTATTTGTTCACGCAGACGGCACATATTATTTGTGATATTACTACTATATATGTTGACAAAACTACGCCAGATCCTATTCCTAATCCCTTTAATTGATGAATCCGGTAACTTCAACGCATATAGCATGAGCTACTCTTATGTATTGCCAGAATACTTCCTGTTTTCACAAAACTGTGCCAGTGAATCCCAATGCAGTCACAGACTAGTCGAACGTATTTGCATATTACCCACAGTATTATCAGATATCTCAACGCATTCCTTGAACAGTCCCAATATATTCACATTCGCTGAACAACAGTGAGCAGTTTCACCTTGTTCACATACATATCCCAATGTATTCACCGAGTATTTCCACTGTACTTATATATTCTGGTACCCTTTGCTGTGTAGTTTGTGAACAATCCAAACGTATTCATAGAACAAATCCCAATGCGCTAAGAATACTGACACAGAGAACTATATTAACATCTAACAAGCAGGGGTTCACAACCCAAATACATTTGCAAATGTCTTTTTACAGCACTGTACAAACGTTCATATTAGTGTCTTAACGAAACTAACATTTTCTGAAATGACTATATATTCACATAAGGATATCTGAACTAGCAGATGAAGATCTGGGGTAGAACTTGTCTCCATCTACCCATTCTTGTCGTAAGATGTGAATAATGGGATCGGGTGATCAGGCATAGTTGACGCATGTCACCGTAACCTAATTGCGTAGATAGGTGTTCTTCAGTGGATTATGTTGTTCAACTGGACTATTGACAGCCATTACACAGATGAATATTGTTAAGTGCGGTTTTAACCAACAACAAGAAAACAATAAACTGTTTAAGACCTAACTCAATACATTTTCTGTTCGTAAGCTACCCAATGCATGTACATCATGTGTCCTATAATTATGACCACACTATGACGTCACGATATATACAGACGGTTTTCTATTTGCCTAAATTACACGTTTCTCTTTATTTCACATGATCCATGGGATGTTTCTTGAAAGTGAGACTTCGGCTGAGACTTGAAGATAGAATGCGAGCTCATACTGTGAGTCTAGAGTCCAATTCACAACATAAATGGTTGCACGTCAGCTGCCAATGTATTGCTTACTGCTAGGAAGAAACAACCTTACACAAAGATAAAAAATCTAAAAGTGAGTTTTTTTCATCATTTCTGTCCCTAATTTCAGTGGAGGCTGCCGTCTGTTCCCCCATCAGCTACCAAGTCGGTAACGAAGGACGTGAAAACGAGGCTGAAACTACCATGACGATAATTGGTAATCAATGCTTAAGTCTTCTTCACACGTTTCATCGGACAGCTTCATCAACAACGAAATTTCAAAGAGAACGCAAGGTGCAATACGTGCATTACATAAGTTTGTTTCCATCGGAGTTGTCGGAATAAACTGCCGGGCAAAACAATATATCTAACAATATTGGATTCGACGTGAAAGTTACAAATGTTATCAAAACGGTACTCAGGTGGAAACAGTCGCTGTAACCCTGGTAACGTAAACTTCAAAACATGCCTGTATCAAACACATCACCATAGAATGACCATTCCGTGATTATTTCATGTTTATACATAAACATGAGTGTGTATTTTTCTTCCGGTTGTGTATATATGTGGGCATAACGGAACGCTTTCGGCAAGAACCAACTTTTCTCAACAGATAACTCTTGTTTAAAACGGTCGTAATGGAATGCAAACTAGGATCCTATTTATTCGCTTCAGTTGATTGGGTATTTTCAGAGCAGAATGCACTACAACTCTCCCCACGATGACTTTATCCAATTATGTCTTAACCATTGTCGTTATATCCTGCTTGGATTCGTTATGGGCTGTTCATCATAGCTGAAAACCGTCTCAGATAGCACATTTCCTCTCAATATCGACATTTCCATCAGAAAATACCACCATACCCTCTACCTCTAAAGTCAACATACCTTCTAGTTGGTGGTGATATGTGAGCTTTGAATTGGTTTACAATGTAAATACATACATTCATACGATCGATTCAGCCGCCTCAGACTGATCTCATCCCAATCCTGATCCGTGCGACCGATCCAATTTTGCCTCTTAACTAGAAACGTTTGAACACTGTGATTGGAAAATACAGAACGGATTGCCATATTCTGTAGCTGCACGTGCGTTCATTAGGGTACGTTGCTTTTTGTTCTTTAACAGGAGCCATGCGGGGGTCGGTGCCTCTCCCTGTCACAGCGTTAATCTTGGCCTTAATAGCCGCTATCCTGAACGTCATGGGGAGTATCCACGCGGACGTCAAGACATTAGTGTGTGCTGTATTCTACGTCCTAGCGGGTACGAGCTATTGCCTTTCTTTGTACTGCTTTGTGTGTGTGTGTGAGTGTGTGTGTGTGTGTGTGTGAGTGTGTGTGTGTGAGAGAGAGTGTGTGTGTGTGAGAGAGAGTGTGAGTGTGCGTGTGTGTGTGAGCGTGTGTGTGTGTGAGAGAGAGTGTGTGTGTGAGAGAGCGCGTGTGTGTGAGAGAGCGTGTGTGTGTGAGAGAGTGTGAGTGTGCGTGTGTGTGTGAGCGTGTGTGTGTGAGTGTGCGCGTGTGAGAGTATGTGTGTGAGAGAGAGCGTGTGAGTGTGTGAGAGAGTGTGTGTGTGTGTGCTGTATTCTCCGTCTTAGCGGGTACGATCTTTTGCCTTTCCTTGTACTGCTTTGTGTCTGTGTGTGCGCGCACTCTTGCGTTTGCGTGCGTACGTGCATGCGTTTTAATCTATGAGTGTGAGTGTCTGCATGCGAGTGTGTTGGTCTGATTGCGTGTGCGTGCGAGCGTTTGTGTCTGCATATGTAATCCACAGATCTAACTATGAAACGGCTGTCTCCTACGGATTGGTACATCAATAGACGGGAACTCACTTTTTAGGCATTGTTGAACTTACCTGCATAATAATTGTGAAGTCTGTGGTTAAAACTGTCGCAGTCCTCTGTACCAAAAGGAGAAGGCACTATTTGACAAAAACTCTTCAAAGAGCTGTTGAACTAAATTCACCCTTAAATGACGCTGTTCCTTTCATCTCATACGAAGGGCTCAAGGCCAATACACTTTTAAAAGACTGTTGGAGAGTGTATTCAGATATCATAACATACGTAAGCTGGGTTCATAATATCATGAAGTGCCCCGCCTAGCCGATAGAGATTAAGCATTGAAAATAATGCCATGGTGCGTTGACCTTCCTTTGTAGTCGAGTGACTTGCTCCGACACAGCGTCAGCTTCATCAAAATACACTGGTGTTCATATATCTGGACGTCTGGGGATATAAATATTCCCCATCCCTTCTCGCCTCCGACCGATCGATATATACTAGGAAAATTTTAGACAATTGCAGACAATGTTACACTTGACGTTTTCTGAAAATCAGGCCTATTTCTAGAATTTACTCAGCAAACGCTTGACAAATATGCATTTGATACAAACATATACCGCGAAAACGATACTAGGAGCTCTAAAGAAGTCAATAAAGGGGGCGTAAAAGCTTTTTGTTATGGCAGATGTTACACGAAAATAGCTTGTAATGGCGAGTATTGACCAGTGATCGAGTAGATGGGAAGGTAGTCCCCCTGTATTGTAGGATGTACGTCTGACATTACTGAGGCCACAGAATGTGACCAAGCGAAGCAAGGTGTTGACAAGTACAGACTTGAGGAACTGAGGAACCCAGGATTATAGTGAGTTTAGCAATATTCCAGCTATATGGCGGCAGCAAGTAAATAATCGAGTCTGGACCAGAGAATCCAGGGATCAACAGCATGGACACCGATACAATTGGGATACTATGACATGGGTCAAGCAAATCAGCGATATCAGCCTCTTACAAGCATGGGTTACTGCAGACCATTTCTAACCCTGATGTTCACGGGTCGACAGGACTATACGTTTCCTGGGATCCTTTCCCCCATCAGAGATTTCTGGCACCCAGTGCAGCTTCATCCCTGCATAGTGGTCACTGCCCATGTACGATGCTGTGTAGAGACAGCATGCCAAATCATTTGGTACTACCCGAAGAAACCACGTGACGCTGAAACACGGGTGGACCAGTTATATAAGGCACGACCTTGGGTCGTCAGGTCATACAAGGTTCTCTTCACAAACTGTCCTTGATTATGGTTCTTGTGGCATCGTTGCCTTTTGTCAGCACCAGCTCCGTGTTTATGAAGAAGCTGTGTACCAAGTCCTCTATCCCTTCAGGTTGTCCTTCTACACGAGCCTGAGACATCATGATGTACCAGGAATACGGTATTAATCCAAAATCAACCACACATGAATTAAACGTTGCCATGAACTCACACACAGTTCGTAGACGCTCTGTTGAAAGGCTACATTTCAAATCCTAACCAGATCTGGGTTCTGTTCCATCACACAGGCAAACATTTCTACTTCTGTAAATTGGTTATTTATACATAAAGGAATAATATCTGAGGGTAAGATATGCAACCACATCAGTGCCCTCTTGTTGGCATGAAGGTGGATGAGTTTTTACGTAATCCCTATTTTATTTCGCTCTTTTCAGCACGTCCCGCTTTCTTTCCTGGAGAAAAAACACCTGTATAGAACAGTTGATCAAAATGGATTCTCTTGTTCTGCTGATATATGTTGCCGACATTCGGCGATTTAGGCAGACATTTGGTTGGAACGGCGTCAGTTGATCACGCTAAAGACCCAGGTTCGATTCCACACACGTGTGGAGTGCATTATCGAAACCATCACGGCCGTGTGACTATAATCTTGGTAAAAGCTGTGTAAAGACAAATTCATTGACGGATTCGCTGTCGACACATTAGACTTGATGCTTTAAAAGATTTCATGTATAGTTTCTTATTGTACGCGATAAATGTTTACCACCTCCGCGATCTTGTGGATACAGTTTTTGCCAGAAAGCGAATGGCTGGTTCAAAAGGCAGCAACAACACAGTAACAAAAACCCGCTCGCAAGAAATGCTGTGTTATCGAAGGATACGTTAGAGATTATGTCAGATTACAGAGATTCCAGTTTAGAGCGACTATTACTTATTGATTTTACAGTGAAATATTTTTGATCATGATAACTAAAACCTGAAGCTGCAAAACCCTCCCTCCCTTGTCTTAAGAAATCTCTGCTTAAAACAGAGTCCATTGCACGAGTCCGACTTTATCACAAGCCTGTAGTAACTCCTTCTGTTGTTTTACAGGACTCGCTCTGGCCGTCGGGATAATACTTTACATTTCTGCAATAAACGACGAAGTCGGCTACAGAGCCAGTTCCAAGAAAGAGGCTGGGGGCTTCGAGTATGCCTACGGATGGTCGTTTTTCTGTGCAGGAATTTCATTTATGTCTTCCGAGGTAGCGGCTGTGATTTCTGTGACTTTATATCTCCGGCGCAATGCTAAGATGGAGGACATGATCCGAATTATTCCTGGATTAGAGGAAAAGGTGGATTCTGACATCATGAAAGAAGAAGGTATAAACAATCAAACTATAATCCTGTGATTGTTTCCAGTACTTGATTCCTGGTTTTCAAGCGATAACCATTTTTATTGGGAATAGGTTTTAATGCTAGACAAAACTCGTTAATTGAGGTTGTTTAATACGTTGTGGCATTGTAGCCAATATCGACACGAGAACCTAATTGTTTCCACTATGTTTCTAAGGCAATGCATTAACGATGAATCATCATTGCAAGGTTAGTTGCTTTAATGCGTTGTTATCTAATTGAAAAACGATGTTTATTGAATTAGTATTATTATTTGCAATTATTTGCAAGCTGCAATATTGATTATTCTAATCAATAGATTGTCGTACAAGCTACAATAAAATCATTTCTATTTTAACTCAGTAGAGGATTGGAGGTGACAGTGGAGAACGAATATTCAGATTCGCTACATTTCGGTTGGGAGAGGTTTTATCTTGATTGCAACAATAGCATTAGATTCTGTTGTGATACTTACATTAAAATCACTTTATTAAAGTTATCAAAAGTACATCAATCCACACGTATTTTCCGGAATAAATTCTATATTCAATTCCAATGGAGCATTCTCTCATTTCAACATGGTGTACATATGACCTTCATTTGATTCTCCGTGTGTTGTGGTCAAGTCGCATTTCTAGACGGGCTTTTCAAGCGTAGCTGTATATGGATGAACTATGCTTCACCCACGATCTAAAGAGATATGCAATTGTATATAAACATGCTTACCACGTGCGTTTCCGTCGTAAACTGCCTCAGTTGTATACCACATCACTGAAATGAACATGGTTTTATCCTTCACGTATGATTGAAATGAACATGGGTTTAGTTGTCACAGCTCACCGAATACCCGTGCCTAGTAAATGTGCACGATCACAAGCTTATATATCACACACAGCTGTGTATGCTACAATATTGTATTTCACATTTGTAATAAATACTATAAGGTTACATGTCATATGAGATAACACAGGTTGATCCAATACTTGACTATCAAACTCAGTGTTTGCATCAAACGTGAGATCAAAACACCCGCATATACCTGTCTGTCACACATTTCTCAGATGAAGATGGCACATGTTTATCTCACGTTTGTAAGGCTGACTGACTGACTGAGTATAGTATCGCTTTTTTACGTTTGTAAGGAATAATGTAAGGATGTTTACATGAGATAACACACGTGGGTCGCACGCCTGTCCGTCACATTCAGTTAAATATATAACAACTTTTTTGTTGGAAAAGCACATATCATCTCACATTTATTAGGAATGCACCCGTTTCTTGCGTAGCAGTATATACCTCCGTTGACCATTCGAGTTCATATCACGCCGTTGCAGGCCACCAAAGTCAATGCCACTCGTGAAGATCCGTGATAGAGTTGGTCCTCAGTAGCCCATGCATGTCGTAAGGGGTTACTAACAACATCGGGTGGCAAGACTCGCTGACACATGTCATACGTTGGTGCTCACAATGTCAGTAATTAGATTGTCTGGTCCAGACTCTTATGTAATGCTGAAATGTTGTTAAGTGCTACGTTTTACAACAAACAAACAAGCATAGCCCGTAGGTTACGACACTAAACACTTGTGGTATACAACTGGGTATGGTAGAGGTCTCTTTCAGTTGTATGATCAACTGTATAAAAGGGATCCAAATACGAATTAAGATACAGAACACACGCGCAATAACAGTTCTAATCGCAATAAGATGATTTTCTTTCCAAGGCGGCGCAATCAGTTTTCACTCACTCAATTTACAATGTTGAATGTTCTGTGTGACTTTACTAACTGCTTCTGGTGTGTGATATTGTTCACGTCAATAACGTTCGATGAACTCGAATTACTTTAGTGTCATCTGAGAGAATCCTCACAAGATGCTCAAGTTGTTTCAAAAGTTCACAAAAGGGGTACACGTGTATATCTGGGCAGGATTCACATGTATATCTGGGCAGACTCAATTGTAATTAAGGTTGCTACTACTTTCGAAAACCATCTCAAATTGGTTATATTACTTAGTTGATTGACTCTTGGAGAAGATGTATGACGAGTCCTAGACATGTTCACTGACAATGCTTGCATGTTATTATCATTGTTACACTATAACAATACGATGCAAATGTTGAACACACCAACTTCTACTATCATTGTGACCATTACATGTTTCCACAATACTGTGATCTGTTACTGTTTTCAGCAATAAGACATGTCAGATAGCATAAGCGGTTTTTAATTGATGTTTTGTTGTTACAAGATAGAAACGTTTGCGTTTTGGAAGGTAGGTGAATGTCGATCACATAAGATAACAATCATGATCAAACTGTACATATCCAGCTTCTGAAGATGTTTATTCAATTCACCCCCTTGTACCGTATATGTTATCTCCCTATCTTATGATGAATAAACTGGACCCATTCCCTACCTAGTTTCTTTTGATCCCTGTTGTTCTTCTGATCCCTATTATTCTTTTGATCCCTATTGTCGTCCAATAATATTACAGCCATAAACGAGAGAAAATCTGAGCTAAAGTATCGATATGAGACAGGGCGATTTCACTTTCGAAATGAAACAATGGTAAAAATTTGGTCCAGGATGTTTTTATCATAATAGATATATTACCCTTGATAAACGAAGATAAGAATTGATTACATGTAAGAGTCCGTGACACACATCGTTTTTGTTAGCTTAACAGCTTATAGATTATATTTTAAACTTGCCATATCATGTTGTGTGGTTAGTTCAATAAAAAAAACTTATTTCTTCATGTTCAACGTTTAGCGAAGAGACAGTAAATTTTACGTATTGTACACTGGATATGAGGCAACTGTGTATAGATGTATCGTTGTGTTACATGTATGATTTGACTATCAACACCGTTTTATTGTTAATCTTTATATAGTTTTAATTTAATTTTTAGATGGAAGTGTAGGTGGCTAGTTTGCGATGTAGTCGATTCATATCATCCTCCTATATAACACACACTCGTTAAACCGGACGCCTAAGCAATCAAATCAACGTTACGTGATGAAACGAAACTGGAATCATCCGAAGATCTATGGGAGGGGATTAACAAACATTCTTGTAGTATCTTATGCCTGAAAATAGTTTTGCGCCACTACTTCCTGTGCCCTTCCACACATGATATTGACCTGGAGCCCGTTTTACAAAAGCCTCTTAAATGTAGGAGATCGAAACCCATACGACCTTGTTTACGACCCTCTTCCGACTTCTTTCACAAAGAGGTCGTATCCACGTCGTACGTTGCGGTCCTAAATCCAGGTTGTACATTGTTTTAGAGGTACTTCGTCGAATAGCCAAACTATGTGTTATCCTCAAAGTATTTCAAAATAGAAACTCAGTTTCAATAACAATGCAAATGTCATGTTTTTAATTGAAAGTACAGGTTATTTTATTGTATTAACTGGATTCTCTGACTAAATTCCGTGGAAAATTACAAGATAAAATTGTAAATCATTTCCATTAATATTATCAGTTTTACGTACAAGGCTTGAATTAAATTGTATATATGCATCTTAGATGCCACCAATACCCGATGAATAGCTTCTGTTTGATAGATGAGATTCACGCGGGATGGTGGCTAAGACAGGCTTGCAGTTTGTACAAGTAACTAGTTGTCAAGTAAATAGTCATGTATCCGTTACAAATATTTGATCATCGATTTGTGCATTCCAGCATGAGCATGACGTCTTGGAAAAAATGTATTATTATACAGTACATTTTTCATTTAATATACTCATGGAAAAAATTAAGGGAACACATGAAATAGCTGTGACTTTTAATCTTGAATCAGTAAGAGAAAAGTTGATACAGATGTAAAGGCTTATGTCAAGTGATGAAAATCAATAACGGGTGTGTCCCCCATGTCTGTGGAGAGCTGCTTGGCATTGTCGTGGCATGCTGCGAATGAGTGTACAGATGGTACGAATCGGAACAGGTCCGTTCCGAACATTGCGGCCATGAACATCCCAAAGATGTTCGATGGGGTTAAGGTCAGGACTTTTAGCCAGCCATTGCAACAGCCGGACACCTGCAGCCCTCAGTCTGTCCCGACAAACATGAACGATGTTAGGGCAGGCATTGTCATACTGGAACTCGAACATTAGACCAGTTGTGCGCGCAAAGGGGGTCACAATCGGGTTCAAGATCTCGTCACGATATCGTACACCTGTTATCCTGCCATCAACACGCACAAGATCTGTTTTTGCTTAAAGGTAAACCCGCCCCACACCATAACAGAGCCCCCTCCATAACGACCATGCTGTTTGATGGTGCAGGCTCTGTGACGTTCCCCAACGCGTCTCTAAACTCGAATTCGACCGTCATTATGGTCTAGTCTGTACCTGCTCTCACCACTTAACATGGTGTTTCTCCATTGACGTACGGTTCTTCCTCCATGGTTCCGTGCCCACTGCAGTCTCAAGCGCTTGTGTTGCTCAGTCATGTTGATTCCAACCAATGGACGGCGGCTTTTTAGACCAGCCGATTTAAGACGATTACGCACAGTACGTGAACAAATTCTGACGTTTGTTCTTCGCCTGAATTCCTTATTGATTTTGGAGGAGGATTTGAACCTGTCTCGCAGAGCAATAAGGCGTAGGGTCCGGTCAGCCCGTGGGGTGGTTTTCTTTTTCCGTCCCCGACCACGCCACATTTTGACGTCACCGGTCGCTCTATAGAGATTCCAAAATCAGGATATCACGCTAACAGACTTGTGAAATGTTGTTTCAACCTGTCGTAATGAGTTTCCATCATTAACCATGCGAATTGTCTTCCGTTTCTGTGCCAAAGTTAAATACTGTCTCGCCATGTTAACAATGTTTTTAACCGTTGTGTTTGACAGTGCACATACATGTAACGTGTAAATCTAAGTGCATGTAACTTCAGGAGCATGTAGTGCACGTGCATGGAAAGCATTATGGTGAGTTTGAGTGAACTGCTCTTTACGAAAACGATAATACACGGTGCTGAAGTTAGTAAACAGAAATTTTGAATTGCCCTAAGAAACATGCGTTCCCTTAATTTTTTTCCATGGGTATATAAAAATGGTAAGTGATGTTTGATTCACGTGTTTAGTTTCAAAATGTATCCACAGACCGACTTGCTCATAACGATCAGACCCGTGAAGACCCTGGGTTGTCTTCAGCAACCCATGCTTGCCACAAAAGGCGACGTGCTAGGCGTGTCGTGAGAGGCGACTAACGCGATCGGGTGGTCAGGCTCGCCGACATGGTTAACACATGTCACCGGTCCCAATTGCGCAGATCGATGCTCACGCTGTTGATCACTGGACTGGCTGGTCCACACTCGATTATTTTCAGATTGCCGCTATACAACTGGAATATTGTTGAGTGCGGCGTAAAACTAAATTCACTCACTCTTAAAGGTCATATGCTGATCAAGAGAGGGCGAAGGGTATTCTGCAATAGGTCGCTCCAGTGTCGACTTATTGCAAGACTAAAACTGGTTGCTGTAGGTTAATGTTAAACGTACTGACCAAGGTACCGCGACTACGTACATACGTTTCTGACTAAATCATGGTATACATTCTGAAATGTTCAAGTTTACTTGAACGTGACCTTCTTAAAATATGTGTTGTCCTGTTTAAGGAGAGTGTGTTGTATGGTATCAGTACAGGTGTTTGTCACAATGTTCGTCACGACATGCACTCCTTATATGGTGTAACGATTTGTGGGCCATCACGTGGGTTCATAGGCTGTAAGGCAAAGCATACTGTGATCTGTATAATGCGTTTTCATTGAATTCCATCGTTATCTTTAATAAAGTTTTACTATACCTTTGTGTTGTGTCTCATTTCAAAGCGGACATGGATGCTTGGTTGTTTGCTGTTTAACGTCGCAGTCATCGGTAGTCCAGCTAAATGGGGACGGTCTCTCAATAATTGGGTCTGGACCAGACAATCCAGTTATCAACAGCATGAGCGTCTATGTACGTGATTGGGATACGATGACATGTGTCAACCAAGTCAGCCAACCTGACCACCCGATCCCGTTAGTCGCCTCTTACGACAAGCATGGGTTGCTGAAGATCAATCCTAACCATATCTTTAGGGGCTGGACGAGGATGCAGTTTTGAGAAGACAAGTTTCTAGTCGTATTTTTGGAGTGACTGAGTAGTTACCTCTTTTTGCAGTACGTCAGCACTCTAGCGGCGGGGACGCCTGAAAAGGTCTTCATATATTACATGCATGTGGCGAATGGAAACCGGAACTCCGTCGCGAATGGGAATGCTTCTATATCGTCCAGGCTATCCACCGCTATCCCCAGTTTGATAGCACTTGATAAGCAGAGCTCCGCCGGCAGGTCCCGGTATTTCATAAGACTATTTTTTACGTCACCACAGGCGTGTTCGGGGTACACAACATATTATTCCACCGACCAGCTGAACATTCATATTTGATACCCGAAACACTGGAAATATACCCAGGGGCATTGGTTAAACATTGGAAAGTTTGAATCAACATTACTATCTTATTTTCGAGGTTATTCGAACAAACTTAACTACGTTAATATGTAATTAATCTGTCTGTAAGGAGAGGGGCAAACAAAAGTAAAGTTTAGTGACGATTTAGGATGTGGGCAATGTATATGTGTTCACCAACGATGGTATTGATACGTGGATTTTTGTAACTATCAAGAACACATGCAAAGGCAAGTCACCCAAATTGCAGGAAAATATCATTCAAGTAGGAACAGATAATTAGTGGTTGTCGACGCTGATGAGTCAGATTGAGAAAATAACCTTCACATATCTGACGTATATGTGTTCACCAACGATGGTATTGATACGTGGATTTTTGTAACTATCAAGAACACATGCAAAGGCAAGTCACCCAAATTGCAGGAAAATATCATTCAAGTAGGAACAGATAATTAGTGGTTGTCGACGCTGATGAGTCAGATTGAGAAAATAACCTTCACATATCTGACGTTAACCTGGTTGAAAGCGTTGAATGTTGAAAGCTGGATCAGATAATCCTCATCAAAAGTCGTATGAGGCTCTTTGAAATCGTGTCATATGTCCACAAACAGATGTTTGAGCTGTAGGAATACTACTCGACATACAGGGGATGTTGACTTCCGGAAAGTTGGAGACATCACTCTTGTCACACTGTCTTGTGAAGAGAATTCTCTCAATTGAAACTTTATCCATAGATCTAAATACGAAAGATGGTCTCACAGGTCTCCTTTATATCTAGTTTAGGAGGAAAATCAGTGGAAGGGGGCTGACTATTTTGATTGTTACGGAACGATAGCTGATATTTAACGACATCAAAGCAAATTTCTCGACAAAGTGATGGGATTGTACGCGTGTTGAGGGAGAGTTACGTCCCCTGACCTTGGGCGCTACCCACTAAATTTCTGGCAGATCTCGGGGGCTTGCATGTATTTCCGAAAATAATACAAGCCCTTGTGTTGCAGTTATGATATCAGTTTAACACATCTGTTTCGTTTATTTTCTTTTCGAAAAGCAATGGCCTTTTCACTTTGTAGATAGACCATTAATATGTTCATTTATCAGTGAGAATCTGGATTATATAAGAGAGGGGTGTACAAGTGGTGTGCAACCAAATTTATATGGCACGCATAGGGCAAAGGTCCTTGGAAGAATGAATGAATGAATGAATGAATGAATGAATGAATGAATGAATTTCCATAAAAGTATCATAATATGTATGGCATGATTGGTTTTGTTGTTTTGTTGTTTTTGTTTGTTTGTTTGTTTGTTTTTTACGTTTAGGGCTTCGGGGATTTTTTTTTACTTGTGACATGAAGGAGGGTAGGGGGTGCGCTTATCACAACTATATGGCAGACGTCTGTTAATATTCGTATCTGGACCAGACAGTTCAGTGAATAGCATGAACATATCGATCTCCGCAGTTGAGATACGATGACATGAATGGGCGGAAACACCCTTTTGGGAAAGGGGGGGATGCACACATCAGAGAAAAGGATGGGTTTGGGTACGGGGAGGGGTGGTGAAAATTTCATTTTTCAACCGAGTTTCAATGGTCATTTAACAAACTTTCATGACAGTTAAGCTGTTAATATCCACGCACGCACGCACGCACTCATGCACACACACAGACAAATAGTCCAGCCAAATTCTATATGGCGGCGGTCTGTAAATAATTGAGTCTAGACCAAACAATCCAGTGATCAACAACATGAGCATCAGTCTGCGTAACTAAGAACCGATGACATGTGTCAACCAAATCAGAGAGCCTGACCACCCGAACCCGTTAGTCACCTCTTACGACAAGCATAGTCGCCTTACGTGGCAAGCATGGGTTGCTGAAGACATATATCCCATCCCGGATCTTCACTTGTCAGGCGCTAAAAGAGGGTAAGTCCTTTCCCTAGCTCTCTCCATCACGTTGTTACGTAAAACAAGTCAGTATGCCACATATGCGTAGGACATCCGTGTTATTTAAAACGAGGCATGGTATCACATCAGTTGGGCTATTCAAATCATGAATTGCCCATAACACGTACCAACAACAGAAATCGCAATAATGTTTCTTTTAATTTGCAATCGGATAAGTATAGTTTTAGATTGTTTTAATCTATTTAATAGATTAATATTTAATAATTAATGCTTTTCGTAAATCAATGATAAGATAACATTTCGTGGATTCCACACTGCACACATTTCATGTTGGTGCAGTAGCTTGGGGCAACCATACCGAAACATAAGTCTCCTTAACCTATTCAGTCTGACCTACTTTTCAGCCGATTAGAATTTTCTCGAGTGAAAGTGAAAACAGACACCACAAACAACTCTTTAAACTGAATTCCAATTCCTTGTTTCATAAGAAAAAGGCATTTACAAATGAATTTTCATATTAAACTTTAATAACACCGTCTTTCTATACTTTATGTCGAAGTTCAGGCATCATACACACACTGATACATTAACTTTGGAATCACAGACTACCCCTGTTTGATGAGGTCGGAAAATGATTTACAATGCATCTGACTCACTGGTTACACCTGTTATGTGTTTTCTGTGCTTATTCAGCGTAGCTCTGTAACACACAAACAGGTTGATATAATATCAGTTCCGTACCAGACCACCAAACTTTCCTAGCGGCAGAGCCTCCTCTTGAGATTTTCACGATTTCCAAGTTTCCGTTTGTCAGAGCTCGCTGTGTGACAGCACGCCGGACTAAATGTTGCAATATGCAAGTGCTACAAGACTTATCGAATCACTCTGATTAATATTCATGCATAATAGTCTAAATATTTCTGGACTGGTTTTCGCACTATGTTGCGCAATAGGACGGAACCCAGTCTACGGGCAACTGACTGTTCTGTAATCAGTGTTTCGACATGACGATAATTGTCGTATCAACTACATGACAAATTTCTTGTTGGTTCCATTTGTGGTCACTTTGATGTAAACGGGTGGGTAATCTCTACTTTCCAGTAAACTTAAAATGCATGTTTATATATATAAACAATATATGATACATGTTTTCTGCACATACAGTCATGGCATCTACATGTTAGTACATGTTATAGTAATGTATATCCACAGGTGTTATGACAGAAGGATCATTAAAGGGTGTACATCTACAATAGTGAGTTGGCAAACAGATGACCGCTGGTTGAGATGGTGTCAGTTTTAACTCTCTTATAAATATCGATCCATTTGATAAAAGCCAGAATGCACTATTCAAAGGGGGTTAAAGAACACCAAAGTTAGTATGTCACTTCAATGTGATACATATTCACTCAGATTTGAGAACCGTTTTGTTATGTATCAAAATGCAATGAACTCTCCCTTACAACAACTGGTCCCTAGTTATCAAAATGGCTGCCACCAGTAGAATGTATCCAAGAAATAACGGTACAGTTTTTTCCGTGATTCTTCCCACGTGACCGGCTATACTCTGATTAATTCATGCCTTTTGAAGACATCAGAGTTTGCTTTATCATTTTTAGGTATATAAAAGAGCTGGGCAAATGAAATGATCCCCAAACAAAGGTCGTACTGTCGGATGTTTTTGTGTAGATATGTTCTGTTTTCGATCATTCAGATCCTCGTCAGTGTGTATGGGTGTTCCATATTATCGTGACCTGGTGACACTAGTGTTACCTCCTTTTCGATTGTAGTCTTATGAACATATGCCTTGGGTTTAAATCGGTCACATCTGTCTCGTATAACTTGATCTGCAACCAGTAAGCAATCCGTAAACATGCCATCTAGTGGATTCCTGTCATTCCAACCAAGATCAATCTGACCTAAGTTTCGTATAAAATAGCTCATTTTTTCCTCATAAGCAATACTTTTTTAGGTTTGACCCACCATAACCATTCTTTTACCATTTCTGTTAATACTTTTGATAATCCTAGTATTTGTACAATTATTTATTTCAAAAACATATGGATTGAGCAACAACTATGCATTTTACTATTAATTATTTTTACAAAGCTCAGCATACAAAACTCTGTCACCTTACAACCCCAAATCCCGCATGCACCATTGGTTACTAGAGTTGATGGTTCAGACTAGGATAGCTTACCCCTAACTCTATCCTTAGCTCATTCTGATCAAACAGTTGCTTATAAAAAAAAACGTCTAGGCAATCTGAGGGGATAGTTTTTTGGAAGGGTAATGGCTACTAACTCTTATCAGATGAATTCAGTTTAATTTGAGTAAACTCAGAACAGTTTTTATCATGTTTCATTAAAAAATGGCTTTAATCATCTGTGAAAGTACCTGCCGTCCATTTGTTAGGTTGACTGATATTATTGTTTTTATAAGCTCAGCTACATGCTGAAAATGTGAGTTTGATCCTCCATACACTAAATCCAAAAAGGTGTGGTCTGAAATGTTCACAAAGTATGACTGAGCTGTGGTAAGCAGTCATGAAAAACCTCCAATTTTCCCTAATTTTTCATTGATATTATGCATATCCTTTGCTTTCACAAAAGAGTAAATACAGACAGTGGGTTCATGAACTGTCATACTTATGGTGAAACCTGTGACTGAGTTTCCACCACAGTCTGTAATTTCCCAACTAATTTAGAAATAAACTACAAGCATCCACATCTAATGCAGGGAAACTAGTGTGTTAAATCCTAGACCAAACTATGGCATTGGATGGGGAGAAATTAGCATATTATCACAATCCAATCGTCTTAGATACTGCAACGCTTTTAATTACGGCATCAACTCAGAGCAGTGATGTGGCACTTTAAAAACAATGCATGATATATCCTTAGCAGATATTTAGTGGTATATTTCTTCAGGAAGAATACAATAAATAGTGTCTACTGTTGCCATTTTTCTTCAAGACTTCTTAATGGCTAAGATTGTAATGATAAATACATTTGTCTTTCTTTTAGGTGAGAAAATATCTGCCTATGAGAAAAGAGAAATAAGACGAAGAATTCGCAAATTACAGGACACAATATCGGAAAACAAGATTGAATTAGTCAAAGAAATAATAGCTGGAGACATTGATGTTGATTTTTACTACAGAGGCCAAACAGCTTTACAGTTAGCAGTCCGAGAAGGCCACTTTGAAATATGCCGTCTGCTAATAGACAAAGGGGCAGACGTCAACAAAACAGATGCAGAAATGAACTCACTGTTGAATAGTGCATGTTGGAGAGGTCATGGGGATATTGCACAGCTGCTCATAGAAAACAGAGCTGATGTTGACCTTTGTAATGACAATGGTGCATCGCCATTGAACGTTTGTGCCCTGAAAGGCCGAGAGGATATTGTGAGGTTTTTGATACAGTCAAATTGTGACCTTGATATTCTGAACAGTCGTGGTCAGACAGCATTGTTTACTTCGGTGCAGCAAGGAAATATTGAAATAATGAAGATTCTTCTTGAGGCTGGGTGTAGTAAAAACACCAGCGATCACTCCAACAGAACCCCGCTTATCCTGGCAGCTAGTCAAGGGGATGTTGAAGCAACCTGCATCCTCCTGCAGTCAGGTGAGTGAGAGATTTGACATGCAGTTTTTCCCTGTCTGTAATTATTTGTATTCAATTAAATTCCATTGATTGGTTTGTTGGCTTTTTAACACAGCACCCAGGTATAAGATGGCTGTCTGTAAATAAGCAAGTCTGGACCAGACAATCCAGTGATCAACAGCATGAGCATCAGTCTATGCAACTGGGATTCAATGATTTGTCTCAACCATGTCAGAGAGCTTGACCACTCGATCCCTTTAGTAGCCAACAAGCAGGGACTGCTGAAAACCAATTCTAACCTGGAACATCTAGGGTCAAATCCCTTTGAACAAAGTGAACAATTAGGGTGACCCCTTATTAATATGTTTTCAATTCATATACTTTTGTGCTGGAATTCAAATCAGACTCATCTCATTTGTTATCATGGAAGTCTAAAAAAAAATCAGTATGGTGTCATACATTCAATATATTTGTGACCCGTGAAGGTCCGGGGGTAGAATAGGCCTTCAGCAACCCATGCTTGCCATAGAAGGCTACTATCCTTGTCATAAGAGGCAACTAATGGGACCAGGTGGTCAGTCTTGCTGATTTTGTTGACACATGTCATCCGTTCCCAACTGCGCAGATCAATGATCATGTTGTTGATCACTGGATTGTCTGGTCCAGACTCAATTATTTACAGACTGCCGCCATATGGCTGGAATATTGCTGAGTGCGGCGTAAACTCACTCACTCACTCAATATATTTATATGAATTTTCTTAGAAATATGAACAACAATAGTCTTGGCTTAGAAAGGGCAAAATGTCTCAAAATGTTTCTAAAAGGTAGGTCTCTTCAGTAAATACAGCATTCCTCATAACTTGAGGTATGTATAAAATCTGAGAACATTGTTATTGTATGTAATGAAGGAATGCTTTTTAGTGGGGTTTTTTCGTTGAGGGGGAGGTGGGGTTTCAGCATTTTTGGTCAAAGTGAATTCATTAGAAAACTCTCATGTTTTTAAGGATACCACATGTTCATACTTAACTTTTCAGGCTGTGACATCAATCGACAAGACCGACTTGGTCAGACTGCCTTGTATCACTGCGCATCTCAAGGTCACTTAGAGGTTGCCATGGCCCTCATTAAAGCTGGAGCAGACGTCAACCTTGCCACCATTAAAGGATTCTCTCCCCTTCTTGGTAGGAAAGTGTAGTGAAATTGTGTGTGTTGTTTGATTTAGTTATTAACTAGACCTTGAGATGTTTTAGTTACTTGAAGAGTAAATGAGTTTACTTTTACCCTGAAGTTTGACAATGTTCACTGTAGGGAAACCAGAAGTGTGCTTCACACATACACCCATTGTGGATTTAGAATCCAGATCTAAGGCATATACAACTTATTACAAGAAAGAAATTATCCACTACATCAACACTCATATAAGATAAAAGGGAAAAGATGAACTTTTCCACATGTTGGTCTATTTATATATTAATGTCTATATTTTTGCAGAATACATGATGCATATAAAAATGGATGTTAAAAGTAACTACCTAGAAGCTTTGTGTTGTGGTATAGTTACAGCCTGGTTCATATGTTTTGAAGTCTGCTGTCCTACCTAATTTAAATGCTAAAACTGTTTCAACAATCATTATGATCATAGTGTTTTTGCTAATTTTTGGAAATGTTTGTTTGCTTGGGGACTTAATGTAGTATAGACGCCTTAGCAGCTGGAACTGAATGGTTGATAAATCATGCTGCACCTGCCAACAGTATTGCAAAGTCTGAATGTGCTGACAAAAATTTGTTTACATCAAGATGTTTGCTTAAGGAGTCAGTCAAGTTCTTGTCCAGCACTTCTCGCACCGAAGTTGGACTTCTGTAATGATTTACACTTTTGTAGCAACCAAATCTATGTTGTGAATTCTCATGTAATACACCTATTATGTCACATTAGCCCACGCCACCTTGGGTGAAATGGTAATCTCTTGTCATGGTACAGTATATATTGTGGTACAAGGCCTTCAGTTCAGTCCACTTTGGTTCGGTGTATATGAGAACTTACTTCCTGGAAAATAGCATCAAGCAAAGAAACACATAGATTTCGAAAAAAAGATTCATTTTCTAGTCATTTTGGAAAAGGTTTAAGAGGGTTAATAAACTGATGGCATGAAAACCAAAAATGTACAGTTATAAAATCATTTGCGGACATGATTATTTGAAAAAGTATTCTGTTATTTTTTACTGACCTGTTTACACAAGCTCAGCCATGCTGAGGTGCATATATGAAACGAAATACAAGATTACCGATACTCCATTAAGTTCCATTCAGTACTCCAAATGTTCTTTAAGGGTTTAAGTACTCCTATATTGAAAAAATGCTCCTATGTACTCCCGATGTTTAAAAAGTATCTGGAGCCCAGGCTGAATGTTTGGAATGGATCACAGTATACCGAACCAAAGGCAAAATTCTGATGTTGTACTTAAACCATGGTATACAATTTCACTCCAACACAGAATTTGTTGTAATCCTATTAATATAGCCTAAGCAGTTTAGAATGAAACAAGTTCCTGTGTGTTCTTCTTTTGTATTGTCAGGTTTAGCAGGATGACTTATCTTTTAATAATGATCCCGTGTGGTGCTTTCTGTCAGATTCCATCCGAAACAATCACATTGAAGTGGCCAAGGTGCTGATAGAAGCCAGGTGTAACATCAACTTGAAAGACAGGCTTCATCACGCCCCAATACATGAGGCCATTAGACAAGGTAAGACGATGTGACCGTGGTGATGCATATTTTTACTGCTATGTTTCGACTCCTGAGTCCATTGAAACAGGTATGGTTTTAGTTATATGTGGTCAGATAATTAATACAAGTATTGAATTGAACACTTAGTTTCTTGCCACCAATTATAGGCCTGTTATAAGTTGCTTCTTTCATTCTCTTGTCAGTGTCCCAGTATTTTGGAGATCCGGGAAAGCCGTCCATCAACATTGTTGAGCTGCTGGTGTCAGCGGGAGCGGATCTTAGCATCTGTGATAGCGAGGGCTGGACTCCACTCTACCAGGCTGCATCCAGTGGAGACCTTGGTCAGTGACAGTCAAACTCATTTCTTAGTCTTTGAATAGTCAGTCAGTGTCATAGTAACAGTGTCATAGTAATGTCGTCATAGTAACAGTGTCATAGTAACACTGTCATAGTAACACTGTCATAATAACGATCAGTGTCATAGTAACACTGTCATAGTAACAGTGTCATAATAACGATCAGTGTCATAGTAAAGTCGTCATAGTAAAGTCGTCATAGTAACAGTATCATAGTAATGTCGTCATAGTAACAGTGTCATAGTAATGTCATCATAGTAGCACTGTCATAGTAACACTGTCATAGTAACACCGTCATAGTACTGGTTAGTGTCATAGTAACAGTCTCATAGTAATAGATAAACAGTTGAGGACAGTTCACATTAACTGTCCTAACTGTCCTAGTTATGGTCTAGTCACAAAACAATTAGTCACAATTGTCACAGTCACAGACAGCTAGCAGAAGTAAACTCATATACCTCAGCTAGGAACTAACCTACAATTGGTCAGTTGGTAACCAGTGTTTCAAAACTTAATGTTTGTTAAAATTTCTTCATCAGTGGCACATACCTCCAGAATCATCAACTCATCTTCATTCAAGACTTTGCATGCATTGTTACAGTATTTTGATCTTTTGTAGAAATAACAAAGTTGTTATTGAACAATGGGGCTTCCTTGGAAGTGTCAACAACAGCAGGGGAGACAATCCTACATGGCGGCGTGTACGGAAACAACCCAGACATAATCGAACTGCTGATCCAATCAGGTGGGTGACCTGCGTCCACTGAAAACAATGAATGTCCGTATTTCAAACCTAACTGATCATAGGCATAGCCGTGATAGAAGATGAAGGATGACTGATTAGGTATTTGCAGACGCTATCAAAGGCTGAAACATCGCAACAGTAAAGACCAAGCAAAGTAAACCCACTTCAAAAGTGCCACGTAAGATATTTGTTTCATGTTGACAGCTAACATTATCAATCTCACTGAAGGGTGAGAGGTATTAGATAAGAGGAAATCAAAACAACCTATTGCCAGGAATGATTCTAAGATGACAAAAATCAAAATCTTGTGAAATATTTTGGTGAAATGACATTCCTTGTGTACAAGTTTATTGCAACCTTAAATAAAGAATTCCACAATTTGTGATAAAGTTAACATTAGTTTTGCAACCAAGTATGTTATCAGAATAATCTTTTTGCACAGATGCTCATATGCATACGTTCACTGGACAGCATAAGAAGAAAGATAACATGAATGGTTTACTGATAGACCACCAATAGTATGTCTGTGTGTCCTGTTACTTACATCCTCGATATCTCCAGGTTATACATTCTGATAAGTCTCCACTATACCCTGGATGCATATACGGCTCGGCCAGATATTGTTATTACCTCCTTTGGCTGGCTCCGTATCTCACAGTTGCCAATCAGCTAAGCTGCTGTTGCAACCAAGCTTGCCAGTGTCAAGAAAGATAGCAGTTGCAACTACAAAGATTTGTTCGCAGTGCAAAATTGACAGGTCCAAAACTTAAGAGAAATACTTTCGCAAACTCCTTCCACCTCTTTCAGAGTATCTCCGCTTCATATGTACTGCCACATTTAATCAGATAGATAATGTAAAAAGTGAAAGTGAGTTCTGACTGGTTTGCTCAACTTCCCAGCGTAGACACCACATTGGGTAAAAGCCAGCCAAGAGAGGTAATAAATTCATCTGGCAGGGCCGTAGATGCATCCAGGGGTATAGTGGAGAGTTATCAGAATGTATACCCTGGAGGTATCAAGGATGTATTTCTTACTGCTTTGAATTTCAATAGGTTGCAAGGTCAACCAGGTGAACTCCCAAGGTCAACACCCTCTCATGGCAGCTGTGATGTCAAGGTCACATGTATCGGTAGGTTGTGTCATACAATGATAAGGCAAACAAAATCTTGACATTGAAACAGCTTGCTAAATACATAAATAAACTCACCTTATTAATTCCATTGATCAACTTATTGACTGTCAGTGGTAATATGAGTGAGAAATATTAATAAGTCTGTAACCCCTGTAAATCCAGTTGAATTACTCATTTGTACTTGTGTTATATGAATGTTCTTTCAGATAGTGAAGGCTCTGATTGCAGCTGGTAGTGACTTGAACCTCCCAGAGAACAATGAGCAGCTAAGCCCTCTCCATGCCACCATTCATCACCACCATCATGATGCAGCCATATTGCTAATCAACGCAGGTAAATCTCTCCACAAGACTTTTAATGACAGAGTATATAGCAGGCTAGTTTTTGTTGTCTTGAGTGTTGATGATAATTTACCAAGTATTGACGTCTTCAATAATTTTTCACTGAATTCAGTTTATTTCAAAGAACAGGAGTAGATGGAGGAGTCTATGGATTAAAGTGTTGGCTTGTTAAGCCAAAGACCCGGGTTCAAATCCCAACATGGGTACAATGTGTGAAGCCCATTTCTGGTGTTGCCTGCCGTGATGTTGCTTGAAAATTGTGAAAAGCAGTGTAAAACCAAACTCAGTCAGTCAGTCAGTCAGTCAGTCAAAGAACAGGTACTGAGGGCGAGGGTTTCATGTCATGATGAGTGAAAAGAAACCTGATAGACATTTGCATCCGTGTTATGTTTAATCAAAGGCACCATGCCACTGGTCATGTTTTTCACAAAAGTGGTGACTATACCTCTGTATGACTGGCCTGTCCTTTTACATACAGGTGACATGCCATGATACGAATGGTATACTGCTCAAAGCAGCGTAAAAACCAGCTCAATCACTCCCTCACATAATCTGGAATAATCAGTTACTCATGAACAATCAATCAAGAACAATCATTTAAGATCCTCCCTACAGAGTATACTGTAGACACTGCCATCCTCAGGTTGTGACATCAACAGTGTCAACAGTCGAGACCAGACTCCACTACACAATGCATGTGAGAAAGGCAAGGCAGACATTGTAGCTCACATCCTCAAGCAGCCGCATCTCAACCCTGATGGTATCAAGTCGACTGCCCTTCCTCTCCATGCAGCAGCTGTCAACGGCCATGTGAACATCGTTCAGATGCTCCTGGAGGCTAAGTTCAACATCAACCAGGTCAAGTTTAATTCCACACTCAGTAGTGTTACAGCTTTATCACAGCAGTTTAGAGCAGTAAGGTGTTGGGTAACCTTATATGGACCTCAGTTTGTAAAGGGTAATTCAGCCCACTGCACTATCTTGTATGCAAATACTGGAGCCCCTCAAGGATGTGTCATTTACGTTGAAATGTACCTCTCTACCAATCAGAAAACAACATTTATGTGTAAGGTGAGATAAGATTGACTGTGTAAGTATTTTTCCACTGGGAAAATGTCTGGAGTGAATTATTGTTCATGGAATCCACTGCTAAGGCGTACTCTTTGTGAAAGATACTCCATACTCAAGAGCATGTTTATCCGTCCTTAACACAATCATAGATGTTCAAGCTTAGATGTCAGGACCTGAATGCCAGGATCTGGTGACACTGAGTTTGAATCTCTGTCACAACTATGTATAAACCATATATGGTTTATCAGCACCTCACTTGTTTCGTGGGTTTCTGTAAGGTAGTAATATCTAACAACCTGTGTTAATTTGAACTTGTCATGCAGCAATGAAACTAAATTACCAAACTGTGTTATAACTTAAGCATATACTAGATAAATAAGACTAGGGGGATACCTTAGCCGACTATCTTGTCATTGAGGCCTTGCGGGGCAAACGTGTGGAGTCTGAATATCCACCTTAGTTTGAGTGATCTCCTCTTTTGGGTGGTAGTAACAAGTTCAGGGTCCTCTCTGAGTTGTACAGTGATCTCATGGCCAGTATACCGACCGCAATGCCGGGAGATCTATGGAGTCGTCCACACGGGAAGGACACCAACCTACAACCAAACTAGGGAGTACCTACCACTAGCCTCAAATGCCAAAAACTCACATCCAAGCCGCCAACATAACACAAGCTGGCAAAATAAACTGTGACATTGGTAACAATGATTATCAATTATTCTAAGCTGTCTACTCTGCCCGGACCAGACACTTCTTGTCCACTGTATGTATATCACTCTGACTTATATAAACATAAGTCATCATACTTGATTAAACTCTGTCAATTTTTAACTTGATTTTCGGCCCCTCCTTATACCTATCAAACCGATAGGCCTCCATTCTTGTTTCCTTTCCTCA